>NC_069506.1:93589565-94189565 GCF_027579735.1 Bombina bombina
TATATTTTGTTGTTTTAATTGAATTTAATAAAACACATATCACCCCTTCTAGTATCTCCATTCTCACCCTCTATCCCAGTGCAATGCAAACATCACAGTATTTTGTTACGGTGTAATGTGAATTATCTGGGTGTGACGTGCAGTAGACGCCATTTTTAATGTCTTTTTGTACAGCCTATGTACTGACGTCAACAGCAACAACTTAAAGGGACTTGAAACCTAACATTTATTTATGATTCAGATAGAGCATACAATTTTAAACAACTTTTTAATGTGCAACCATGATCTAATTTGCTTTTTGCTCTCTTGCTATTCTTTGTTGAAAAGCATACGCAGGTAGGCTCAGGAGCAGCAATGCACTACTGGGAGCTAGATGCTGATTGGTGGCTGCACATACATACCTTGTGTCTTTGGCTTACATTATGTTTTCAGCTAGCTCCTAGTGGCGCATTACTGCTCCTTCAAAAAAGAAAACCAAGAGAATGAATCAAATTTGAGAACAGAAGTAAATTGGAAAGCTGTTTAAAATCACATGTTCTATCTGAATCATGAAAGAAAAAAAATTGGGTTTCCTGTTACTTTAAAAATAAATAAATTAAGAAAAAAAACAAGTTCCATAAAACTATTATGATTGAATATACATTTTTTCCAAACAGTAGTATCTGTGTAAGGACATAAACTACATTTAAAATGTTCCTTCAGCATTAGCTATGTACCAATGGTTCCTTAGATGCTGTGTTCCTGACCACAGGGGCGTAACTACAGGGGTCTCAGAGGTTTCAATTGATACAGGGCCCACACTTCTAAGGGGCTCATCTTGGCCAAGCAATCAGTAGTGGCATCACTCTAACTGCATCATGTCTGACACCTCTGCAAATCAGGCTCACAGTTTAAGTGTATGGATTTGCCATTACAATATGGTTGCAGGGTTTCAAAGATGGCCCCCATGGTATTGCTTTACAAAAAAATGGCCACCATATTTACACAAGAAGGTTTGCATATCCTCTGATGTAGACAAACCAAGGAGTAAGAATGACACAAAGTCACAATGGAGCAGTTCTTTTCATTTAGGTGACAGCATCTACTGATTCCAGACAGCCAGAAAGGAAGTTGTTAAAATGGGGGTCCTCGCCTTAGCCTTTGTAATGGGGCATAGCAAGGCCTATTTTTGCCCCTGTCAGCCAACTAAATATGGTGCTTAAATCTCTTCAAATTCTTATTCCCCCTGTTATAGGTCCTATTAGTTTTTCTACAAAAAATGGAAATATTGGGGATACAGTAAAAGGAAATAATGAGGTTTCAGGGAATTACCTAGAAAACTCGGTGCTGCCCCTATTAAATATTAGTTACACAAAAAAAAGGGAGAAAGACAGATAGGGGCTAATAAGCACTCTTTCCTAATATGAATGTGACAGCTGATATGATCAACTGTACTATGAATGAGGTAATTATAAGTTAAAACATAACTTTAATACATGTCTTAAGAAAAAGAACCCCTCACCAAATTACCCACCACAAAACTCTAAAAAGATAAGAAACACTGTAAGTCACTCCCCTGTGTTCCTGGCCAATAACAGGAAGCATCGGCTTTAGGTGCCAGGAGCAACTCACACAGTGGTCTTATCAAAATAAACTTTACAAACGCGTTTCGGACGCTAAACAGGCCTTTCTCAATGTATTATTGTTTTGACAAACTGAGCACTAAATATCATATCCTTTTAAACCCTTTCTCATAGTGTATCAGCCTATTACGTGGTATCTCTGATACACACCCCCATGTGAGCCTATCATATCCCTCACCTGTTCATCAAAGGGGCGTGACTGTCATCACTATATGTAAATTGGGTTAGAGCCATATGATGTCTGTTGACCAATCAGCAATATCTCCAATACACGCCTCAAAACAAGCCTAACATATCTATCACCGGCTCGTCAGCGGGGCGTGACTGTCCTCATGTACGTGCTGATTGGTTCCAATCCTAGTGACGTTATCAATATGGGAGGTCTCAATATTCATAAATACTGGGACATGTCTTGCATTTAATTTAACAAATCCTCTCATGTTTCATTTAGATACCCGAAATAGGAAATTCAATAGATTGGATTTAGTGAAAATTTCATAAGTGACGATGCCTGGGGCTCATTTTTTTTTGGTTAAAATGTTTTGACATATTTTGTTTTTTAATACAAAGAGTATATTACCTTACATTGTCTTTTTGGTTTTACAGCGAATATAGTTTACAAACAAAAGAAAATAAACAATGCTTGTGATATTTTCCTAATCTATTTATGTTTTGTGGTAATCTGGTATGATTGCATACCTGGTGCCCATTTTTGTCACATTAACATCCAAACAATCGTCACTTTTATTTTATTGTATTGCATCACTTATCGCGATCCTTTAATTTTCGTATGTTCCTTAGTCCGGTTTCTTGTATAAGTGAACATTCCATATGGTAATTATGTATACGTCAGCATTACTGTTCCATACATAGGTTAGTTTAGGGATTGTGTCAACTGTGATTATTCCTAAAAAACGGGTATGGTATAACGGCACAATAAACTGTGCCAGGTTTGCGCAGTTCATGTCATCCTACACTATTAACTTTATATTACATATCACTTACTATCCACTACTAACCATCTTGAATGCATTACATGTTACTTTACTATCGATGATTATTGGTAAAGTTTTGGTAAATTAATAACACTGCTATATTTGAGCACAGAATGGAAAGTTCTTTGGACTGTTCATAATCTATGCATTACGGTGTACAGTATATCATTACCAAATCACATTACTTTTATCATCTTTATAGGAATACCCAGTAATTATTGTTTTCGTTCATGTCTCATGACTGTATTCAATTTGAAAATACATCTCGCTTCCTTTGGTAGTAACACTTGTTCTGTGTCCCCTCCTCTAATACCTGGTCTTAATTTCTCTAAGCCCCAGCATTTAAAGACACTAATGTTTCCATTAGGGCATTGTAAGAAATGTCTTGGTACAGTAGTGATCTTTTTTTATTTATTTATAAAGTTTTTATTAAGGTTTTATAAACATATACATCATAAGGCAACAATAATTATTACAGAGAGGTGATGTAAATCTCATCCTATTGGGTTACATGGTATCTGAAGGCTTTAGATGTCATGTTTCTCCATCTTCATTTTGCATAGAAGTTGAATGAGTGAGATAACATATAGCAATAACAAGGCTACAAGTAAGCTTAAATGCTGATTCATTTAAGTTGCAGTTTATATCCGGAGAACACTGAGGGGTATAGGCAGGTTGAGAAGAATGAGGGTATAAGTAAAAAGAGGGAGAAAGTAAGAAAAAAGTATAGAAAGAGAGGAAGAAGGCAACCGGTCTAAGCAAAGCAACGATAGGAAGAAAGAACAGGCTATAGGAGAAGAGGAGGGGGGTGGGGGATGGAGGATAACGTGAGTTTTTGCATGTATTTTTGTGTAGTAAACGAGGGTAAACTCTATCCAGTTTATGAAGCAGTTTGCAATGTAATTGTCTCCCAGTCGAATTTGGCGTTGTGGAAAAAATCTAATTTGTTAGTTTTAAAGTAGGAGAATTCTTCCAGGGACAGTAGTTCTTGGGTTCGATTTTTCCAGTCGGCAACAGTGGGAATTAGCGGAGATTTCCTCTTTCTGGCAATTACAGACTTAGCTCCGTTTAGGCAAATTTGGAACCATTTTATTTTACATTTACACTTAGGTCTGTTGTTAAATAGGATTTAGACGGGCGTAAGTTTAAAAGTGAAGTCATATAATTCAGCAAGGAATTTTTAAATAGAAGACCAAAAGTTTTTTAAGCGGGGGCATGACCACCATATGTGAGTCATTGTTCCAGTCTTTCCGCAGACCTTCCAGCATAGATTGGATGCGTTATGGTATATTACATTTAGTCTAGTGGGTCTGAGATACCCCCTTGATAAGATTTAATAGTTACTTTCTAGTATTTGGGTAAATGTAGAGGATTTGTTTACTCAGAGAGTCTGACCCATGTTTTCGAGGGAATTTCAAATGACAATTATTTCTGCCATCCCTAAGTATAGCTAGGTAAGGTTTTGTGTATAAGGGCAGGGCATCTATCATCCTCCTGGCTATGGACAGAGAACCTTTTTAGTGCAGTGTGTAGTCTACATAATTCCTCAAAGCACGTAGTGGAACGGATAAGTGCAGTTCTATGTGGAGATAGTTTTAATAAATGCTGTAATTGGCAGTATTTTAACCAATTAGTAAAAGGGCCATTCAATATGTTTGTCAAGTCTCTTATAGATTTCAATGCTCCTTGGTGTAAAAATTCAATGATAGGAAAGGAGTAGCCTAAGTCGGTGCAGTTAGTATTGCCCGTCGCTGTGTGAATATTCATCAGCAATTCTGTGTTTTGGAATTTTTGGGACATAGGGGAAAAAAGATAAAGATTCCTGGAACCCTTCTGAGTATATTATCCCACACACCAAAAATATGTCTATATAGGGGAGAGACTTTTACTCCAACTGATCTATAATTAGCGGGTAATCAACATAAGGGGCCTAGTTCAGGAGTTCTGAGAATGTGAGAGTCAAGTGAAATCCATTCTTTATCTTGTGTGCTGGTGTGTGAATCTAAAATATGCTGGAGCGTATTTGCTTGATAGTATCTTAATACATGGGGAACACCTAGCCCTCCGTTTTGTCTCGACCTAAACATAGTATTCTTAGCCACTCTGGGTTTACGGCCATTCCAAATGAACTTAGTTAGTATTGCCTGTAGTTGTGCTATGTATGGGCCCGGGAGGTTAATTGGTAGTGTTTGTAACATATAGATAATGCATGGTAGAATGGACATTTTTGTGATTGGGATTCTCCCCCACCAGGAAAAGGGTTTTTGTTGCCAAGTTTGGCAGTCTTTTTGTATAGTTTTGAGCAATGATAGGTAATTTGATATAAATAGGGAGGACATTCTTGAAGTTAGGTTTACCCCTAAATATTTTATACTGTATGTTGTGTCTGTAGTTGATAAGGGTATATCTTAGTGAGGTCTTTACATTTTTGGGAATTCATTTTTATGTTTAAGATATTTGATTTTTGGCTGTTGATATGGAAATGCGATCATTTTCTGAATCTGTGAAACTCCTTCAAGAGAGTTGGGATAGATTTAACAGGGTTAGCAGGACATTGTCTTCATACAAACTGATTTTATAGTCATTGGGTCCTATTTTAATCCCTTTAATATCCTGATTTAGCCTTATGTGTCCCGCTAATGGTTCCATCGTCATGGCAAACAAAAGGGGAGAGAGTGGGCATCCCTAACATGTGCCGTTATTTATAGGCAGGGGATCAGAATAAGTCCCATTAACTTTGATCTTGGCCGTGGGCCCTCGGTATAGACTGAACACTCTTTTAATCATTTGTGGTCTGATTCCAAACCCTCTCAGTGCTTATTGAAGGTAAGACTAATTGATCTTATCGAAGGCTTTCTCTGCATTGGTAGAGACCAGGACTGTTTCCAGTCATACAGTTGTAGCATGATCTATCAAGTGCAAGGTCCTGATCGTGTTGTCTCTGGTCTCCCGACGCGGAACAAAACCAGCTTGATCCACGTGGATAAACTGAGGAAGGAATTTATTTATTCTATTCGCCAAAATCTTGGTGAATATCTTTGCGTCAGTATTTATTAGTGAGATGGGACGGTAGTTTCCCGGGTTTGTTGGGGGTTTACCTGTTTTGTGTATAAGAGTTATGTCTTGTGAGAAAAAAACATTCTCGTCAATCACCTGAAAGGCCTTAGCTAAGTGAGGGACTAGGATTTGCTTATAGGTTTTATAATATAGGTTCGAGAAACCATCTGGTCCTGGACTCTTTTAGGGCGGCAAAGATTCTTTGCTTGTTCTCTCCTCGTTTAAAAAATAATCAGAGATAAGTTACTTTAATGGTTAGATGGTTAGATGTTGGCCTTAATTGGCATTTAGTTTAATACTTACCATCCGGTCTTCTATTTGCTATTGACTTTATGTTCTCTACCCCATAGGGGGACTTAGTGGTGCTAATTGTTAATACATAAATAAGTAAATAGGGAGTTTTGATCTTGTTCTACCACGTTTACCTCAATATGCCACAGAGACATACTTTAAACATAGACCGGTATATTATAGCTGGGTAGTGTCAATTAATTTTACTACTACTGGTCTTTAAATTGCTATAAGCAGTTCTCTACCCCCTGGGGGGACTTTGTGGCTCATAGCGCTTATATAAGATAAGGGTGAATAGTGGTATCTTTATCTCACCTTACTCCGCTTATCTTATTTTTGCCACAGAGACATAATATTACATACAGACCGGTGATATCGTAATAGGTTCTGTTCACACTGAACCTACTTGTGCCTAGCATCTCACCCTTTATGGTTCAAATATATTTGACAAATTTTAATTCTCAGTTTTTTTCATGATTAGGAGAGATAGCAGTGCTCTCTTAATTTAGTTTTGTTTTTATAATGTACTAATACACCTTTTTCATATTAATGGTGGCATGGTCCACAACACTATTTTAACATTTTTATTAAACGTTATATTTTATTTTAGCTAAATTCAAATTTCCTTCTTTCTATACCGTACTCCACTCCATGATATAACACGGTAGTACGACCTGTAAGTGTGCCCCAATAATGCTTCTGTTCTTCCTTCCCCTTTTTAAAAAATACTTAATTTTAGCATTAGGCACTACCTCCTCATTACACATAGGTTTGTACTTGGGTTTTTTTGAGGTTGTACCACCCTTTTTCCCACCTTCCCTATAGGTTATTAGGGACCCCTTTTCTTTAGGATTTCAGGGATCTCAATGGGTGTGTCTAAAAGGTCAGATTCTTCCTGTGATAGGGTTGATAGCTTAACTTTTATAATGTATGTTTCCATTTCTTGAGTAAATTGCGAGTCAGTTGACGCAGGGAGATTATATAGCTTTTCATAGTACTCTCGGAATGTGGAGACTATTCCTTTACTGTCATAGATATCTGTAGAGTTAGGAGTAGCTAAACAGTGGATATAAGAATTGAATGATCTCTGTCAAAGGGCCCTAGCTAGCATAGTGCCTGTTTTATTTCCCTCAGTGAAATATCTTTTTTTCAGTGCTTCTTTATGCAGATATGTGTTTAGGTCTACCCTAGCTAAGGAAAGATCTTTAAGAAGTACATCATCTGAAGGGGATTGGCTGTGCTTTTTCTCTAGTTCATTCAGTCTATTAAGGAGAGTGTTTATTACTGCTTTATGTGCATCCCAGATAACATTAGGTCCGATGGAGTTATCATTCTGGTTAAAAGATAAGTATTCTAATATTGCCCTAGAAGTTTTGTCTGTTATGGGAATATTTTTCAAAAGGGATTCGTCCAGTCTCCAAAAATATTGGGTAAGTGGGGCTGATGGCCATAAGATCTCAAGAGTCAGCATAGAGTGGTCGGACCAGGGAGTAGGTGAAATGTGGGAAGAGTCAAGAAGGTGTAAGCTTAGTTGGTTTAAGAAAAAGTAATCAATTCTAGATGATGTTTTCTGCGGGTGGGAGTAAAAAGTATATACTCTGGACCGTGGGTGCTCTAAGCACCATACATCTGTAAGCGATTGGGATCTCAAATTTGCATTAATGTTTTGAATAGCCGATAAGGGAACACTGCATTGTCTGAGGCAGCAGTCCATGCTCGGAGAAAGGGCTACATTAAAGTCCCCAGCCAGGAGGACGACGCCCCTTGCAAGTGGTGCAAGTGTGTCGAGTGTTTTTCTAAAAAATTTCGCTTGGCCCATATTTGGGGCATATATATTAACCAAAGTAACCTGTTGATTGTATAGTGTTCCATTCAATATCAGTAATCTACCCTTCTTGTATGAGTGTTGAGATGAAAGTTGGAAAGGGAGTCGCCTATGATACCCACACCATTCTTTTTTGCCGAGTTATTATTGAAAAATCCAATGGGGTAAAAGCTGGAGGAGCATGCGGAAGCCTGTGTTTTACGGGTTTCCTGTAAAAAGATTATGTCTCCCCCTTTGTCTGTGAAACCAGTTGAGGGCTATGGATCATTTTGAGGGCGAGTTAAGTCCCTTTACATTTTGTAATAACATTTTTAATTTAGGGTGGATCATGGGTCAAACATTTGAGGGGATAAGTAGTGTGTCTGGTTGTGGGTTCAGTAGATGTGTGGGGTGTATGAAGTCTGGTGAATCTGGTGTTTTCAATGTGATACTCACAGTTTAGGATAATATCATGCAGTGTACTCACAAGTACTCACAAGAAGAGGAGGAAGGAGGGAAGAAGGTAAGGTGTTGAAAAAGAGTAGGAGACCAGTTGCCTTCAGCTGATAAAAGAAGAAAACAGGAAAAAATAGATTAGCAGGAGTCATATAGAACACAATATTGAACGGCAATATTATCCTAACGACAATTGTGTCTAACTATAACTCTCTAAACAAATTAAACAGATAAAACAGTGGCAAAAAAGGAGGGGGTGTTAGTAGCTCTTTTATGTAAGAGCTGTGTACAGGATGGAAAATCTTTAAGGTTATGCTTATGTTGTGGGAATTTCCCATTAGTTCCCTGGTACAATAAAAATAAAATTGACATACTATGTATGGTAAACAAAATTTCCATACTCTCATAATGAGCAGCATACATCACTAGGGGATGCTATTAATGAAGTATGTAGTGTTTCGATCAATAAATAAAACATTTAAACTACAGAAACTAAGCTAACGATTAGCTATTAGAGGGCCAGAAAACGTGGTCCTTTTATCAGTGGCAAACTTTTCCTTTTTCTTTTCTTTCCCTTTTTTTTAGTAATTTAAACTGGTATAACTATCAAATTGGTTCTAGTATGGCAAGAGCCATGAAGGGATAAAGGCAACAAAAAAAAAAGAAAAAAGAAAGTCTTATCTGATATAGTCTATCAGGGCGTTGAAGTCATTACGTAGAAGTCAACCTTTTCAGCAATCAGTGTAAGTCCAGTTATACAGGGAGTGCAGAATTATTAGGCAAATGAGTATTTTGACCACATCATCCTCTTTATGCATGTTGTCTTACTCCAAGCTGTATAGGCTCGAAAGCCTACTACCAATTAAGCATATTAGGTGATGTGCATCTCTGTAATGAGAAGGGGTGTGGTCTAATGACATCAACACCCTATATCAGGTGTGCATAATTATTAGGCAACTTCCTTTCCTTTGGCAAAATGGGTCAAAAGAAGGACTTGACAGGCTCAGAAAAGTCAAAAATAGTGAGATATCTTGCAGAGGGATGCAGCACTCTTAAAATTGCAAAGCTTCTGAAGCGTGATCATCGAACAATCAAGCGTTTCATTCAAAATAGTCAACAGGGTCGCAAGAAGCGTGTGGAAAAACCAAGGCGCAAAATAACTGCCCATGAACTGAGAAAAGTCAAGCGTGCAGCTGCCAAGATGCCACTTGCCACCAGTTTGGCCATATTTCAGAGCTGCAACATCACTGGAGTGCCCAAAAGCACAAGGTGTGCAATACTCAGAGACATGGCCAAGGTAAGAAAGGCTGAAAGACGACCACCACTGAACAAGACACACAAGCTGAAACGTCAAGACTGGGCCAAGAAATATCTCAAGACTGATTTTTCTAAGGTTTTATGGACTGATGAAATGAGAGTGAGTCTTGATGGGCCAGATGGATGGGCCCGTGGCTGGATTGGTAAAGGGCAGAGAGTTCCAGTCTGACTCAGACGCCAGCAAGGTGGAGGTGGAGTACTGGTTTGGGCTGGTATCATCAAAGATGAGCTTGTGGGGCCTTTTCGGGTTGAGGATGGAGTCAAGCTCAACTCCCAGTCCTACTGCCAGTTTCTGGAAGACACCTTCTTCAAGCAGTGGTACAGGAAGAAGTCTGCATCCTTCAAGAAAAACATGATTTTCATGCAGGACAATGCTCCATCACACGCGTCCAAGTACTCCACAGCGTGGCTGGCAAGAAAGGGTATAAAAGAAGAAAATCTAATGACATGGCCTCCTTGTTCACCTGATCTGAACCCCATTGAGAACCTGTGGTCCATCATCAAATGTGAGATTTACAAGGAGGGAAAACAGTACACCTCTCTGAACAGTGTCTGGGAGGTTGTGGTTGCTGCTGCACGCAATGTTGATGGTGAACAGATCAAAACACTGACAGAATCCATGGATGGCAGGCTTTTGAGTGCCCTTGCAAAGAAAGGTGGCTATATTGGTCACTGATTTGTTTTTGTTTTGTTTTTGAATGTCAGAAATGTATATTTGTGAATGTTGAGATGTTATATTGGTTTCACTGGTAAAAATAAATAATTGAAATGGGTATATATTTGTTTTTTGTTAAGTTGCCTAATAATTATGCACAGTAATAGTCACCTGCACACACAGATATCCCCCTAAAATATCTATAACTGAAAACAAACTAAAAACTACTTCCAAAACTATTCAGCTTTGATATTAATGAGTTTTTTGGGTTCATTGAGAACATGGTTGTTGTTCAATAATAAAATTAATCCTCAAAAATACAACTTGCCTAATAATTCTGCACTCCCTGTATGCTTCCCTTGACAGATTTCAGGTAATCTTTCTGGTAACTTTGGTCCAGCTTTGTCTACGAGACTTAGGTGTTAGGGCAGCAAAGTGCTTTTCATTTTCTGAATCTTCCTGTAGCTTGGGTAGAGATGGTGGTGGAATGTTGAGGTTCATGCAGAATGCTTCTAGGTCTTCCATTGATCTATATATACAAAGGTTTGTGATCCTCTGAGAACTTTTAGACAAAAGGGGAATCCCCTTCTGTATGGACCTTTAGTACCTGAAGGTGTTGGGTGAGGTACCTGGCCTCTCTTCGTTTGGTGAGTGTAAGCGGACTAAGATCTGCGTATATCTGTAATTGTGCTCCTTCAAATTCATGGGATTGTGATTTCCTAGCGGCAGTTAGGATCCTTTCTTTATCTTTGTACAGCTGAAACTTTAGGATGACATCCCTGGGTGGGTCCGACTCCTTTGGAGGAGGACGGAGGGCTTGATGCGGTCTATCTAAGGGCATGGCATTAGTCAAGTCAGGTCCTAGAAGTAAGTGGAATAGCTTGTGTAAGTATTCTTCCAGTTGTTGAGGTTGAATGCGTTCAGGAATGCCTCTAATCCGGTGGTTTTGCCTCCTGCCTCTATTATCAAGATCTTCTACATGTGACTGTAGATTTTCTATAGTAGAGTGTTGTTGATGTAGTTTAGCCATTAGGTCAAATTCTGTGTTCATGTGCTCATACCCCTCTTCTAGATATTCCACTCTGCTGCCCAGTTCATTTATGTCTTTCCTTACTTCTTCGAGTCCTTCTTTTATTAGCTGGCTAACTTAAAGGGACAGTCTAGTCCAAAATAAACTTTTGTGATTCAGATAGGGCATGTAATTTTAAACAGTTTTCCAATTTACTTTTATCACCAATTTTGCTCTGTTTCTTTTGGTATTCTTAGCTGAAAGCTTAAACTAGGAGGTTCATATGCTAATTTCTTAGACCTTGAAGGCCACCTCTTTTCAGAATGCATTTTAACAGTTTTTAACAAATAGAGGGTGTTAGTTCATGTGTTTCATATAGATAATACTGTGCTCATGCACGTGAAGTTACCTGGGAGACAGCACTGATTGGCTAAACTGCAAGTCTGTCAAAAGAACTGAAATAAAGGGACAGTTTGCAGAGGCTTAGATACAAGATAATCACAGAGGTAAAAAGTATATAAATATAACTGTGTTGGTTATGCAAAACTGGGGAATGGGTAATAAAGGGATTATCTATCTTTTAAAACAATAAAAATTTGGTGTAGACTGTACCTTAAGTCATCAGCGCTGCAAAGTCCTCTTTGGTAGGCAGAAAGTTTAAATCGGCCTTGGTCAAAGGTCTGGAGTGCTCATTATGTGAGGATGACTGTGCAGAGTCATCTGAGTCACTGGAGTTGTCCTGTGTGCCTATTTGTAGAGATGGCGTAGCATCAATTGGCTTAAAGGATTCTTTCATTGCCATTTTAGGGTTTTGCTGACCTTTTTCTGGCTTTGTTCCTTTGGGAGCTCTGGGAGCTTTCCTGACTGACATTACGATATCTGGTTGCTTGTATTTAGTCAGAATTTGGTCTTGAGGTTTCTGTGACATACAATTACTTTTAATAGTCTTTATGTCCCTTTTCTTAGTTTAGTAGCTGAAAGAGGCAGGTGCTATAAGGTTGTGTTACATTCTTGTGCAAATTGCCTGGATTATAGAGGCATAAGGTTATAACTAGCAACATCCTTCAGTATGGCGCATTAGATGAAGAATTTGCCAGGCAGGATGGCCATTTCCATTATTTCTCTAGCTGTGAGTATTCTTCTACATACTCTGTTTTTGTTTCTCTGCCCTATGTTGTCATTTTGTAATAGGGCTATCTCTTTTCTGGGATAATTCTCCAATGATTGTGGCCATGCTTATTGTAGAGGCCTAAGTTCCCTGTATGCGCCAGCAGTATGAGGTGGGTCTGGTGTTTAGGGCCAGTGTTCAGCAGGTGCCGTCTAGGGAATGATTTGCTGGCTTGCTGGATGGCATAAGTGTGGGGCCATTGTGTGTAGTGACTTACCAGCTCCAGTTGTAGCAGTGGTCTAATGGAGGTTGCGCCCTCTAAGAGTCACAGGCCTCAGTGTCCCGCTTAGCGTATTCCCGGTTGCTGTAACAAAGCTTTTCTCTTGGGCGGTTGGGCGTCCTGTTCTGTGATCCAGCAGTAGTGCTGAGGTTTCCCCCGAGTTGGCTTTTTATCTTTCCCAACATCTTTTTGTGCAATCCTAATTTTACTTAGGTGTTCAGTCATTCTTTTACCCAGACACCTGGTAGTCATACCTACATAGAAGAGATTGCAACTGCATGACACACAGTATATTACATTAGTGCTTTTGCAATTAATATGATTGTTGTTTGTCCACTTACTTTGGAATCTATCAACAATGGTTTGTTTTTAACCATATACTGACACACTTTGCAATTGCCACATGCTATAGATCCTTTATACAAAGGGAGTTTCTTTGCATTTCTGTCAAAATGCAATAGCTATACGAGGAGTATAGAAATAGAGTGCGCCAATAAAGTAAAATCTAAAATGCAAAAAAGTGCTAATAAACAAGGAGAATGTAGGGGTTAATATATTGCACTAAATAAGTCAAAGTGGAATTGCAAGGTGATATTTAAGTGTGACCAATGTCAGTAATAAAATTATTTTGCAGTGCTGAAGTGGGGTGAATAATTCAGGGGACTAATAAAAATGTGTTATTCTTTTAAAATTACAAGCAACCAATAAGTGATGGTTTGCCTGAAAATACACAAAAATGGCCATATTTCAGAGCTGCAACATCACTGGAGTGCCCAAAAGCACAAGGTGTGCAATACTCAGAGACATGGCCAAGGTAAGAAAGGCTGAAAGACGACCACCACTGAACAAGACACACAAGCTGAAACGTCAAGACTGGGCCAAGAAATATCTCAAGACTGATTTTTCTAAGGTTTTATGGACTGATGAAATGAGAGTGAGTCTTGATGGGCCAGATGGATGGGCCCGTGGCTGGATTGGTAAAGGGCAGAGAGTTCCAGTCTGACTCAGACGCCAGCAAGGTGGAGGTGGAGTACTGGTTTGGGCTGGTATCATCAAAGATGAGCTTGTGGGGCCTTTTCGGGTTGAGGATGGAGTCAAGCTCAACTCCCAGTCCTACTGCCAGTTTCTGGAAGACACCTTCTTCAAGCAGTGGTACAGGAAGAAGTCTGCATCCTTCAAGAAAAACATGATTTTCATGCAGGACAATGCTCCATCACACGCGTCCAAGTACTCCACAGCGTGGCTGGCAAGAAAGGGTATAAAAGAAGAAAATCTAATGACATGGCCTCCTTGTTCACCTGATCTGAACCCCATTGAGAACCTGTGGTCCATCATCAAATGTGAGATTTACAAGGAGGGAAAACAGTACACCTCTCTGAACAGTGTCTGGGAGGTTGTGGTTGCTGCTGCACGCAATGTTGATGGTGAACAGATCAAAACACTGACAGAATCCATGGATGGCAGGCTTTTGAGTGCCCTTGCAAAGAAAGGTGGCTATATTGGTCACTGATTTGTTTTTGTTTTGTTTTTGAATGTCAGAAATGTATATTTGTGAATGTTGAGATGTTATATTGGTTTCACTGGTAAAAATAAATAATTGAAATGGGTATATATTTGTTTTTTGTTAAGTTGCCTAATAATTATGCACAGTAATAGTCACCTGTACACACAGATATCCCCCTAAAATATCTATAACTGAAAACAAACTAAAAACTACTTCCAAAACTATTCAGCTTTGATATTAATGAGTTTTTTGGGTTCATTGAGAACATGGTTGTTGTTCAATAATAAAATTAATCCTCAAAAATACAACTTGCCTAATAATTCTGCACTCCCTGTATGCTTCCCTTGACAGATTTCAGGTAATTTTTCTGGTAACTTTGGTCCAGCTTTGTCTACGAGACTTAGGTGTTAGGGCAGCAAAGTGCTTTTCATTTTCTGAATCTTCCTGTAGCTTGGGTAGAGATGGTGGTGGAATGTTGAGGTTCATGCAGAATGCTTCTAGGTCTTCCATTGATCTATATATACAAAGGTTTGTGATCCTCTGAGAACTTTTAGACAAAAGGGGAATCCCCTTCTGTATGGACCTTTAGTACCTGAAGGTGTTGGGTGAGGTACCTGGCCTCTCTTCGTTTGGTGAGTGTAAGCGGACTAAGATCTGCGTATATCTGTAATTGTGCTCCTTCAAATTCATGGGATTGTGATTTCCTAGCGGCAGTTAGGATCCTTTCTTTATCTTTGTACAGCTGAAACTTTAGGATGACATCCCTGGGTGGGTCCGACTCCTTTGGAGGAGGACGGAGGGCTTGATGCGGTCTATCTAAGGGCATGGCATTAGTCAAGTCAGGTCCTAGAAGTAAGTGGAATAGCTTGTGTAAGTATTCTTCCAGTTGTTGAGGTTGAATGCGTTCAGGAATGCCTCTAATCCGGTGGTTTTGCCTCCTGCCTCTATTATCAAGATCTTCTACATGTGACTGTAGATTTTCTATAGTAGAGTGTTGTTGATGTAGTTTAGCCATTAGGTCAAATTCTGTGTTCATGTGCTCATACCCCTCTTCTAGATATTCCACTCTGCTGCCCAGTTCATTTATGTCTTTCCTTACTTCTTCGAGTCCTTCTTTTATTAGCTGGCTAACTTAAAGGGACAGTCTAGTCCAAAATAAACTTTTGTGATTCAGATAGGGCATGTAATTTTAAACAATTTTCCAATTTACTTTTATCACCAATTTTGCTCTGTTTCTTTTGGTATTCTTAGCTGAAAGCTTAAACTAGGAGGTTCATATGCTAATTTCTTAGACCTTGAAGGCCACCTCTTTTCAGAATGCATTTTAACAGTTTTTAACAAATAGAGGGTGTTAGTTCATGTGTTTCATATAGATAATACTGTGCTCATGCACGTGAAGTTACCTGGGAGACAGCACTGATTGGCTAAACTGCAAGTCTGTCAAAAGAACTGAAATAAAGGGACAGTTTGCAGAGGCTTAGATACAAGATAATCACAGAGGTAAAAAGTATATAAATATAACTGTGTTGGTTATGCAAAACTGGGGAATGGGTAATAAAGGGATTATCTATCTTTTAAAACAATAAAAATTTGGTGTAGACTGTACCTTAAGTCATCAGCGCTGCAAAGTCCTCTTTGGTAGGCAGAAAGTTTAAATCGGCCTTGGTCAAAGGTCTGGAGTGCTCATTATGTGAGGATGACTGTGCAGAGTCATCTGAGTCACTGGAGTTGTCCTGTGTGCCTATTTGTAGAGATGGCGTAGCATCAATTGGCTTAAAGGATTCTTTCATTGCCATTTTAGGGTTTTGCTGACCTTTTTCTGGCTTTGTTCCTTTGGGAGCTCTGGGAGCTTTCCTGACTGACATTACGATATCTGGTTGCTTGTATTTAGTCAGAATTTGGTCTTGAGGTTTCTGTGACATACAATTACTTTTAATAGTCTTTATGTCCCTTTTCTTAGTTTAGTAGCTGAAAGAGGCAGGTGCTATAAGGTTGTGTTACATTCTTGTGCAAATTGCCTGGATTATAGAGGCATAAGGTTATAACTAGCAACATCCTTCAGTATGGCGCATTAGATGAAGAATTTGCCAGGCAGGATGGCCATTTCCATTATTTCTCTAGCTGTGAGTATTCTTCTACATACTCTGTTTTTGTTTCTCTGCCCTATGTTGTCATTTTGTAATAGGGCTATCTCTTTTCTGGGATAATTCTCCAATGATTGCGGCCATGCTTATTGTAGAGGCCTAAGTTCCCTGTATGCGCCAGCAGTATGAGGTGGGTCTGGTGTTTAGGGCCAGTGTTCAGCAGGTGCCGTCTAGGGAATGATTTGCTGGCTTGCTGGATGGCATAAGTGTGGGGCCATTGTGTGTAGTGACTTACCAGCTCCAGTTGTAGCAGTGGTCTAATGGAGGTTGCGCCCTCTAAGAGTCACAGGCCTCAGTGTCCCGCTTAGCGTATTCCCGGTTGCTGTAACAAAGCTTTTCTCTTGGGCGGTTGGGCGTCCTGTTCTGTGATCCAGCAGTAGTGCTGAGGTTTCCCCCGAGTTGGCTTTTTATCTTTCTCAACATCTTTTTGTGCAATCCTAATTTTACTTAGGTGTTCAGTCATTCTTTTACCCAGACACCTGGTAGTCATACCTACATAGAAGAGATTGCAACTGCATGACACACAGTATATTACATTAGTGCTTTTGCAATTAATATGATTGTTGTTTGTCCACTTACTTTGGAATCTATCAACAATGGTTTGTTTTTAACCATATACTGACACACTTTGCAATTGCCACATGCTATAGATCCTTTATACAAAGGGAGTTTCTTTGCATTTCTGTCAAAATGCAATAGCTATACGAGGAGTATAGAAATAGAGTGCGCCAATAAAGTAAAATCTAAAATGCAAAAAAGTGCTAATAAACAAGGAGAATGTAGGGGTTAATATATTGCACTAAATAAGTCAAAGTGGAATTGCAAGGTGATATTTAAGTGTGACCAATGTCAGTAATAAAATTATTTTGCAGTGCTGAAGTGGGGTGAATAATTCAGGGGACTAATAAAAATGTGTTATTCTTTTAAAATTACAAGCAACCAATAAGTGATGGTTTGCCTGAAAATACACAAAAATGGTGATGAAGAGAAAATATAATATGTATCTATATGTCAAAGGCACATAGACAGTGCAAATAAAACTAAAACAGTACAAATGAAACTAAATCTGATGTGAAATCGATACAATCATTAATTCATAAGCAATGGTGAATATAACATTGAAACAATCATAAGTCCGTTGAAAAAATAAATAAGTGAATATAATAAATGTGTTAAAAAGAAAAAAAAATTTGTCCAGCAAATTCAAATCCGTTTAGATTAGAGGATCAATGGAGGCTGCTTTTCTTGGAACCGGTGGTGGGTCAGTGAATCTAGATGGTGAAAACAGAAAGAAAGTGCCTCATGGTGTGGAAAACTTTGATACGTTGTGTGGCACAGTGGCAGTAAACAAGTGAAAATATACTCACAAGTAAATTCGCACTCTTATTGAAAGTAGTGCGAATAAGCAGGCTGATGTTTTCAGCAGTCAGTACGCTGGGATAAGGATTGTTCGATTTGTCACATGTCCAGCTTTAAGCTCTCCGCAATCGGTAGCCAGGTGTTCCTCTGTCTGCAAGTGGTTCATGCAGATTCTGATTCATATGGTAAACACCATAAAAAAGGAAGCAAGCAGTTATAAGAGGAAGCTGTTGCTATTATTACGAAAACATAAATAGTTCTCTTTCCAAAGCTGGAACAGGATTCAACCAAAAAACATCCAAGTAAAATCAATAATATTTATTTGAGCTTAAAACGCGTTTCTCGGCCGTAAGCTCCTGGCCGTTTCATCAAGTTAATTACAAACAGTGTTAACTGGAAAGTTTAAAACAGGAAACAACCAGTATGATTGGACAGAACAAGAGCGAATAGTAACATTCATAACAAAGTTGATACATTGTAATGGGTTAGATGCCTCGTAATTGGAACATTGTAGCATAATGTTAGAAAATAAAGTTGTAACGGAGTACGTTAAATCACAATAAAATATTATATTAAAATATTAATCCCTGAGTGTTACAGGATAAAAGTAGAAGATAAAATGTGAAAACAATAAAATGTGTAGTATGAAATTGTAGCGAAACATGTCCCACTAAATAGAGATTATTTTAATCAAATGGACAAACATATTTTAGTCGTACAAACGGAGACTGGTAGTGAAACTAATCTTAGAATGTAATAGATCTTAGCTTATTGTTCCTTAAAAATCGTAAGTTAATATTGGATGAATTTTTGTCACATAAAATAATAAATTGTAATAAATTGTAACAAATAATAGAAAAAAGAGGAAGATTGCATTGATCTTTGTTATCGTTGGTTGAAGGACTTGTAAGAAAGAATAGGAATTATAATGTATTGCTAGATGTTATCTGTGAAAGCAATATAATGAATTAAGGAATAAATGTTTGGTCTGATGGGTAAATGAATAGATCTTTTTTATATCGTTGGTTGATGAATGTATAAAAAAGGAGGTAATAGTGTGTTGCTAAGTGTTGACTCTTAACACTTAGCAACACACTATTACCTCCTTTTTTATAAATTCATCAACCAACAATATAAAAAAGATCTATTCATTTACCCATCAGACCAAACATTTATTCCTTAATTCATTATATTGCTTTCACAGATAACATCTAGCAATACATTATAATTCCTATTCTTTCTTACAAGTCCTTCAACCAACGATAACAAAGATCAATGCAATCTTCCTCTTTTTTCTATTATTTGTTACAATTTATTACAATTTATTATTTTATGTGACAAAAATTCATCCAATATTAACTTACGATTTGTAAGGAACAATAAGCTAAGATCTATTACATTCTAAGATTAGTTTCACTACCAGTCTCCGTTTGTACGTCTAAAATATGTTTGTCCATTTGATTAAAATAATCTCTATTTAGTGGGACATGTTTCGCTACAATTTCATACTACACATTTTATTATTTTCACATTTTATCTTCTACTTTTACCCTGTAACACTCAGGGGTTAATATTTTAATATAATATTTTATTGTGATTTAACATACTCCGTTACAACTTTATTTTCTAACATTATGCTACAATGTTCCAATTACGAGGCATCTAACCCATTACAATGTATCAACTTTGTTATGAATGTTACTATTCACTCTTGTTCTGTCCAATCATACTGGTTGTTTCCTGTTTTAAACCTTCTAGTTAACACTGTTTGTAATTAACTTGATGAAACGGCCAGGAGCTTACGGCCGAGAAACGGGTTTTAAGCTCAAATAAATATTATTGATTTTACTTGGATGTTTTTTGGTTGAATCCTGTTCCAGCTTTGGAAAGAGAACTATTTATGTTTTTGTAATAATAGCAACAGCTTCCTCTTATAACTACTTGCTCCCTTTTTTATGGTGTTTACCATACAAATCAGAATCTGCATGAACCACTTGCAGACAGAGGAACACCTGGCTACCGATTGCGGAGAGCTTAAAGCTGGACATGTGACAAATCGAACAATCCTTATCCCAGCGTACTGACTGCTGAAAACGTCAGCCTGCTTATTCGCACTACTTTTAATAAGAGTGCCAATTAACTTGTGAGTATATTTTCACTTGTTTACTGCCACTGTGCCACACAACGTATCAAAGTTTTCCACACCATGAGGCGCTTTCTTTCTGTTTTTACCATCTAGATTTTCTGTCAAAATTACTTTTTGTTAGACAGTTATTAAGGTTATTCGCTCTTCTGAAGGTAAATAGAGATTTGTCTGGGAGAATTGATTGTAATTGTTCATCAGCTTTCAAGACATGCCAGTGCCTCTTTAAGATGTCTGAGATTTGCTCGCTTTGAGATGAAAATATTGAGATAAATCTAAGGGTATTTGTGGTTGTTTTGGGATTAGTAGCTCTTTCCTGTTTTTATTCAGAGCTATATGGTATGCTCTAGTTAAGGACTTTCTTGAGTAGCCTCTGAAAAGAAGCCTTTCTGTCCTGTTCTGCTTTCTGAAAAGATTCCAAGGTTGTGCTATCCCTACTTATTCTGAGGTATTCCCCCTTCTGATAGTTGAGGGATGGTGATAACTACTGGCACATAGGATGTTATTAGTAGCAGTCGGTTTTCTATATGTGTCAGTCTCTAAGTGGTTATCAACCCTCTTAATTACCAAATTAAGAAATTCAATCTTCTCTTTATTAACCATAGTGGTCAAATACAAACCAAAAGGATTAATTTTAGGCAGTTTAATAAACTCTTGCAAAAGTTCTTTAGGACCATTCCAAACAAAAAAGACATCATCTTTATATCTGGACCAGTGGGATATGTGCCTACAAAAACATCTACATATTTTGTCTGCTGATGACACCTTACAACCCCACATTAAAATTTTTAAATCTGTACTAAAGAAATCGAGAACTGTAGCTCAAACCCTGTCCCCTAGTTTAGTTAAAAATAACAACTCTTATAGATCTGCTAATTGGTTATCTAAGAAGTAGGCTGACCATATTGCCGCTTTAAGAAGGAACACATATGAAAAATACATATGTGAGGGTTCTTATACAAAACCATTTCTTTAAACAGCCCTAAAAATAGCCCTGACATATGTATTTTTCATACGTGTCCCTTTTTAAAGCGGCAATATGGTCAGCCTACTAAGAAGGGAACCTTCAAATGTGGTAGTAGGTTATGTTTAGCCTGCCCAAACATTTGTCAGGATAATAGCTTTGTGTGCCATTTGAACAAAATTAAATACAATATTGATTTTTATGCTAATTGTGGCTCACAATTTGTGGTATATCTTCTTACATGTAATCTTTGCCTCTGTCAATATGTAGGTAAAGCTAAACGACAAGTAAGAACATGATTTAATGAACACATCAGGGATGTTAAAAACTACAGCAAAGATCCCACTGTGGCAGATAACTTTGACAATTTTCACTTTGCAAATGTTGCAAATCTTTCCCTACAAGTGATAGACATTGCTACTACTCCTTTAAGGGGTGGAAATAAAGCTAAAATCCTTGAGAAAATCCTCTCAGAAGTTCTTCCAGAGTAAGACAAAAAGTAGTTGGGAATCAACCTTAATGAGTCAGAGATAGCGTGTTGTTTGAAACATAGAAACATAGATATTGACGGCAGATAAGAGCCATAGGCCCAGCAAGTCTGCCCGACCTTACCTAACAGTATAAACTTATCTAGTTCGTAGGATAGCCCTATGCTTGTCCCATGCATTTTTAAAGTCCCCCACAGTGTTTGTTGCTACTACCTCTTGAGGAAGTTTATTCCATAAATCAATCACTCTTTCTGTAAAGAAGTGCTTCCTCAAATTACTTCTGAATCTACTACCCTTTAGCTTGAGCTCATGACCCCTTGTTCTTGAATTTTCCATTTTATGTAAAATACTCACAGCCTCAGTTTTACTAAACCCTTTAATGTACTTGAAAGTTGCTATCATATCACCTCTTTCCCTTCTCTCCTCTAAGCTATACATATTTAGGTCATTGAGCCTATCCTGGTAAGTTTTATTTTTTAGACCATGTACCATTTTGGTAGCCCTCCTTTGCACAGATTCAAGTTTGTTAATATCCTTCTGAAGATATGGTCTCCAGAACTGCACACAATACTCAAGATGAGGCCTAACTAATGATCTATAAAGTGGCATAAGAACCTTACTATTTCTGCTGCAAATACCTCTACCAATACATCCAAGCATTCTGCTAGCCTTACTCGCTGCATTACTACATTGTTTACTAAGTTTTAAATCATCTGAAATAATAATTCCCAAGTCCTGTTCCTCGTCTGTAACAGTCAGTAAAGTGTCATTGAGTCTGTAATTAACATTTGGATTTTTCTTCCCTAAATGCATTATTTTACACTTTGCTGTGTTAAACTTTAGACCCCAGTCATTTGTCCAATCCTCCAATTGTTGTATATCACTTCTCATTTTGTCTACCCCCCCTGGAACATCCACTCTGTTGCAAATTTTTGTATCATCTGCAAAGAGACATACTTTCCCCTGTAGCCCTTTGCTGATATCGCAGATAAATATGTTAAACAAAACAGGCCCCAGAACTGACCCCTGAGGAACACCACTAGTAACAGCCCCCTCTGCTGAATGAACTCCATTTACTAAGACACTTTCTGTCCTTAAGCCAGCATTCCACCCAGTTCACAATTTTTGAATCTAGACCAAGGAGATATAGTTTGTGAATAAGTTTATTGTGTGGGACGGTGTCAAATGCAATAAACTTATTCACAAACTATATCTCCTTGGTCTAGTTTGCTTTATATCTCTTTTCCTTTCCTTTACTGATATGAGTAAGTTGACGTGCTTCCAGCGGCCAGGGAAGCACGATCGCAATATCCTAAAGGGGATATTATAAAATCTGTTTTATTAGACAAAAGGAGAGAGCTGCCATATATATATGCGTATACCCAGGCTCATGATGACCCGCAATCTGGAATTTTTGTGACTAACAGCTAGGCATATTCTTGAAAGGATTCCATTATTTAAGCATTAAATATATTACCCACTGGGACTATAGCATAAAATTGATAAGCTCAGCCACCATACCACTGATAACACAATTTCCTTTCATTTCAGCCTGCTATATTTGTGATATATATTTGTTATCTTACGGTTACCTGACCTGTTGTTAGGAATTAATACATATATCTTTAGATTTTATCTGGGACATGATTGTAAGTCATAATCCCCCTCTGTATTTTAGTAAGTAATTATTGGGGCAGACTTCTACTAACTACTCTGCTCTTGAATATTAGCTTTCTGATTCCCTCCATATAGCCCTCTTATTGAGAAGTGTTCCAACACCTGACAGTTCATGTGACCCCTACTCCTCCCAAAATTTCTGATATAATTTATTTGCCCTATAAAATTCTACTTAAAGGGCCATGATACCCAAATGTTGAAATACTTGAAAGTGATGCAGCATAGCTGTAAAAGGCTGACTAGAAATATCACCTTAACATCTCTATATAAAAAAGAAAGATATTTTACCTCAAAATGTCCTAAGTATTCAAACCCCATTGCAAAGGCCTTTAATCAGCAAATCAGAATGTCTGTCCCGGGACAGCCAAGGGAGTGAGCTTCATGCACACTAGTGTTATTTCCCTATTCAGTTTAAGGAAGTTTACTATGAAATCTCATGAGAGTTAAGTGAAATCTCATGAGATCACAGTAAAAGAGTTCATGACCTCAGCACTGCTGATGCTGATTGGCTGCTGTTCATTTCTTTTTTTCTTTTTTTTTTTTACCTGTAGCTGGACAGCAACTGGGTATAACTTTTTATACAGAACTTACTCTGCTGAGCTGAATAAGTTGTGAGGTAAAATATCTTTCTTTTTTACATAGAGATGCTCAGGTGATATTTTCCTGTCAGCTTTTTACAGTTATACTGCATCAGTTTCAAGTGATTTAGTATTATGTCCCTTTAACTCTGCACGAGAGGCCTTACAAATTACATTATATTTATTGAGGGCCCCCCACTATGTTTTAAATTTAGGTTATAGGTACTTTTGGTGGTGGCCCACAATGTCCACATACTATGTATATTCTATAAAACAAGAAAACTGAGGTTCACTTTTGGGATCCATGAGTGGTCCCCTAATGTTCATGACTTCTGTAACTTTGTTTCTTTTCAAACACTAAGAGGTCCAAAAGCGGCCTCATATTTCATTTAGAAGACTTATAGCTCACTTGGCAAGCATGATGTTCACCATTAAGCCCTAATCAATGCTATATAACTATGTTGTATAAAACTTGTCCAATTAATATTTGATGTACATTTGGAAACAATCTTTTTTTTTGCATAAATTGTACTGAAATACATTGTTTGTATGCTATTAACTGAACCTTAACAACAATTATAAAAAAAATCTATCTAATCTAGTCAAGCATAGGAGTCGACACAAAGTTTTAAATATGATGTCTCATTGTGTTATTATTGCCTTACATAAATAGAATCCCCCATTGTGTTAACTTTGTAATGTTTCTTTGTCTTATTTTTCTTTCTTTTTTATAAAGAAATAAAAAAAAATTAAAAAAAAACCTTGAGAAAAAGGAATTATACTGGATCCTAAAACCTCATACACGCTCTCCACTAGGTATGAATAGGGAATGCGATATTAATTATTTTATTGACAATTAATAGTTGTCATACTCATTTGAGATTTATTAACCACAGTACTATTCACTATGTTGTTAAACTGTAGTTAACAGGTTAACTGTAGGATAAAGCGACATATTTTTCATCTAATGTTTTTTCATTCTTTTCCATAGTTTTTTTTCACTATTTTTGTTTATTTTTAATACGATTCTCTATTTTTAGAGATGTTGTCTCTGTTCCCCTGTCTGTCCTTGTGCAGATATAGAATTCTTTATATTAAAGGGACATAATACTCATATGCTAAATCACTTGAAACTGATGCAGTATAACTGTAAAAAGATGACAGGAAAATATCACCTGAGCATCTCTATGTAAAAAAGGAAGATATTTTACCTCACAATCTCCTCAGCTCAGCAGAGTAAGTTCTGTGTAAAAAGTTATACTCAGCTGCTCCCAGCTGCAGGTAAAAAAAAATAATGAAGAAATGAACAGCAGCATCAGCAGTGATCTCATGAGATTTGACTTAACTCTCATGAGATTTCATTGTAAACTTCCTTACACTGAATAGGGAAATAACATGAGAGTGCACGCGGCTTAACCCTTCAGCTGTCCCGGGACAGACATATTGATATGCTGCTTAGAAGTCCTTTACGATGGGATGTGGCTACTGAGGAACTTTTGAGGTAACATATCTTTCTTTTTTACATAGAGATGTTCAGGGGATATTTTCTAGTCAGCTTTTTACAGCTATGCTGCATCACTTTCAAGTGTTTAAACATTTGGGTATTATGGCCCTTTAAGTCACTGGGTGGATGTCCATATGCCTGTTAAAACAATATCACCTAGATTACTAGTTTTGCGTTACAAGCTGTGCGGTGCTAACGAGCAGTTTATGCTCACTGCTCACTTGCAGACAGCGCTGGTATTATGGGTTTTTAGAAACCCGTCGTTAACTGCAAAAAAGTGAGCGAAGAGCAAAATTTAGCTCCACATCTCACCTCAATACCAGCGTTGCTTACGGTAGCGGTGAGCTGGTGTAACGTGCTCATGCACGATTTCCCCATAGGAATCAATTGGGGAGAGCCGGCTGAAAAAAAAACTAACACCTGCAAAAAAGCAGCGTTCAGCTTCTAACGCAGCCCAATTGATTCCTATGGGGAAACACATTTTATGTCTACACCTAACACCCTAACATTACACTTATTAACCCCTAATCTGCCGCCCCCTACATCGCCGACACCTACATTATATTATTAACCCCTAATCTGCTGCTCCGGACACTGCCGCCACCTACATTATACTTATGAACCAATAATCTGCTGCCCCCAACATCGCCGAACCCTACATTATATTTATTAACCCCTAATCTGCCGCCCCCAATGTCGCCGCAACCTACCTACACTTATTAACCCCTAATCTGCAGCCCCCAACGTCGCCGCCACTATATTAAATGTATTAACCCCTAAACCTAAGTCTAACCCTAAACCTAACCCCCCCTAACTGAAATATAATTTAAATAAATCTAAATAAAATTCCTATCATTAACTAAATTATTCCTATTTAAAACTAAATACTTACCTGTAAAATAAACCCTAAGATAGCTACAATATAACTAATAGTTACATTGTATCTATCTTAGGGTTTATTTTTATTTTACAGGCAACTTTGTATTTATTTTAACTAGGTACAATAGTTATTAAATGGTTATTAACTATTTAATAAATACCTAGTTAAAATAAATACAAATTTACCTGTAAAATAAAACCTAACCTAAGTTACAATTACACCTAACACTACACTATAATTAAATTAATTACCTAAACTAAATACAATTAATTACAATTTAAATAAATTATCTTAAGTACGAAAAAAACAAACACTAAATTACAGAAAATAATTAAATAATTACAAGAATTTTAAACTAATTACACCTACTCTAATCCCCCTAACAAAATAAATGTCAGGTTAGGTAATGTCCAGAAGAAGACCCAAATGCCAACTAAAATAACACCCTAGCACTCTGAGTTTAATCCAGGACGTGACCCCACGACAACTACTATAAAACAAGGTACTTACGATATGGAGCAGGGTTGGTCTGAGTCCTCTGGAAAGAGTAAAGTTAATCTTTATAGTTGCAGGTAAAACTTCAGAATAGGGAACCAAAAACAAACAGTCAATAAGGAGGGATTAGGTAACTTGACAATCAGGCACTTTTGAGGGTTAAGCTCAGCGTGATCAATGAAGCAGAGTTGAGCAACTTGAAATCTGGCAGATTGTGGGTTAAGCAGTAGAATAGTCTTATATGCAGAGTTTGGCAACTTGTAATCAGGCAGTTTGAGGGTTAAGCAAAAGAATAGTCTTATATGCAAATTTTGGCAACTTGTAAGCAGGCAGTTTGAGGGTTAAGCAATAGCGTAGTTGTATATGCAGGGTTTGGCAACTTGTAATCAGGCAGTTTGAGGGTTAAGCAATAGAATAGTCTTATATGCAGAGTTTGGCAACTTGTAATCAGGCAGTTTGAGGGTTAACAATAGAATAGTCTTATATGCAGAGTTTGGTAACTTGTAAACAGGCAGTTTGAGGGTTAAGCAATAGCATAGTCGTATATGCAGGGTTTGGCAACTTGTAATCAGGCAGTTTGAGGGTTAAGCAATAGCATAGTCATATATGCAGGGTTTGGCAACTTGTAGTCAGGCAGTTTGAGGGTTAAGCAATAGCGTAGTCGTATATGCAGGGTTTGGCAACTTGTAGTCAGGCAGTTTGAGGGTTAAGCAGTAGCGAAGTCGATCAGGCAAAGTTCAGGAACAGGTTGCAACAAAGCGAGAGTACTCACACTAGCCTCCGGAAAGAACAAACAATCAGGCACCGGAGGATTGAGAGACCGGAATAAAAAGCCGGTCCTGATGTCAGCAGAGGGGACGGCCCAGAGCGAAGAAGACGTTGCCCGGCAACCAAACATGCCGGAAGAGCCGCTGGAACCTCCGGCAGCGGCGTGACAATAAAAAAGCTCCCCAAATAAAAAAAAGCCCTAACCTACACTAAATTACAAATAGCCCTTAAAAGGGCCTTTTGCGGGGCATTGCCCCAAAGTAATCAGCTCTTTTACCTGTAAAAAAAAATTACAACTCCCACCAACATTAAAACCCCCCACCCACACAACCAACCCTCGGAATTAAGGTAGAAAAAATCCTATTGGCTGATGCAATCAGCCAATAGGATTGAGCTTGCATTCTATTGGCTGATCCAATCAGCCAATAGAATGTCAGCTCAATCCTATTGGCTGATTGGATGGGTTTAAGGGGGGATTGGGTGGGTTTTAGAGTAGGGTTGGTTGTGTGGGTGGTGGGTTTTAATGTTGGGGGGGTTGTAATTTTTTTTTACAGGTAAAAGAGCTGATTACTTTGGGGCAATGCCCCGCAAAAAGGCCCTTTTAAGGGCTATTTGTAATTTAGTGTAGGTTAGGGCTTTTTTTTTTTATTTTGGAGGGCTTTTTTATTTTATTAGGGGGATTAGAGTAGGTGTAATTAGTTTAAAATTCTTGTAATTATTTTATTATTTTCTGTAATTTAGTTTTTTTTTTTCGTACTTTAGATAATTTATTTAAATTGTCATTAATTGTATTTAGTTTATGTAATTAATTTAATTATAGTGTAGTGTTAGGTGTAATTGTAACATAGGTTAGGTTTTATTTTACAGGTAAATTTACTTTATTTTAAATAGGTAGTTGTTAAATAGTTAATAACTATTTAATAACTATTGTACCTAGTTAAAATAAATACAAAGTTGCCTGTAAAATAAAAATAAAAACTAACGCCTAGATTTAGAGTTTTGCGGCCAAAGGGGTGCGTTAGCTACGCGTGCTTTTTTTTCCCCGCACCTTTTAAATACCGCTGGTATTTAGAGTTTACAGAATGGCTTGGTTTTCAGTGCGTTAGGCTCCAAAAAGTGAGCGTAGAGCATAATTTAACGCCACTGCAACTCTAGATACCAGCGGTGCTTACGGACGCGGCCAGCCTCAAAAACGTGCTCGTGCACGATTCCCCCATAGGAAACAATGGGGCTGTTTGATCTGAAAAAAAACCTAACACCTGCAAAAAAGCAACGTTCAGCTCCTAATGCAGCCCCATTGTTTCCTATGGGGAAACACTTCCTACGTCTGCACCTAACACCCTAACATGTACCCCGAGTCTAAACACCCCTAACCTTACACTTATTAAACCCTAATCTGCCGCCCCCGCTATCGCTGACCCCTGCATATTATTTTTAACCCCTAATCTGCTGCTCCGTAAACCGCCGCTACTTACATTATCCCTATGTACCCCTAATCTGCTGCCCCTAACACCGCCGACCCCTATATTATATTAATTTACCCCTAATCTGCCCCCCACAACGTCGCCTCCACCTGCCTACACTTATTTACCCCTAATCTGCCGACCGGACCGCGCCGCTATTATAATAAAGTTATTAACCCCTTATCCGCCTCACTCCCGCCTCAATAACCCTATAATAAATAGTATTAACCCCTAATCTGACCTCCCTAACATCGTCGACACCTAACTTCAATTATTAACCCCTAATCTGCCGATCGCACCTCACCGGTACTATAATAAATGGATTAACCCCTAAAGCTAAGTCTAACCCTTACACTAACACCCCCCTAAGTTAAATATAATTTAAATCTAACGAAATAAATTAACTCTTATTATATAAATTATTCCTATTTAAAGCTAAATACTTACCTGTAAAATAAACCCTAATATAGCTACAATATAAATTATAATTATATTGTAGCTATTTTAGGATTAATATTTATTTTACAGGTAACTTTGTATTTATTTTAACCAGGTACAATAGCTATTAAATAGTTAAGAACTATTTAATAGCTAAAATAGTTAAAATAATTACAAAATCACCTGTAAAATAAATCCTAACCTAAGTTACAATTAAACCTAACACTGCACTATCAATAAATTAATTAAATAAAATACCTACAATTATCTACAATTAAACCTAACACTACACTATCAATAAATAAATTAAATACAATATCTACAAATAAATACAATTAAATAAACTAACTAAAGTACAAAAAATAAAAAAGAACTAAGTTACAAAAAATAAAAAAATATTTACAAACATTAGAAAAATATTACAACAATTTTAAACTAATTACACCTACTCTAAGCCCCCTAATAAAATAACAAAGACCCCCAAAATAAAAAAATGCCCTACCCTATTCTAAATTAAAAAAGTTCAAAGCTCTTTTACCTTACCAGCCCTGAACAGGGCCCTTTGCGGGGCATGCCCCAAATAATTCAGCTCTTTTGCCTGTAAAAAAAAACCATACAATACCCCCCCCAACATTACAACCCACCACCCACATACCCCTAATCTAACCCAAACCCCCCTTAAATAAACCTAACACTAAGCCCCTGAAGATCTTCCTACCTTGTCTTCACCATGCCAGGTTCACCGATCGGTCCAGAGTCTTGATCCAAGCCCAAGCGGGGGGCTGAAGAGTGACGTCCATCCTCGGGCTGAAGTCTGGATCCAAGCGGCGGCTGAAGAAATCCATAATCGGGCTGAAGTTGGAAGTCCATCATCGGGATGAAGTCTTCTATCAAGCCGCATCTTCAATCTTCTTTCTTCTGGAGCGGAGCGGAGCCATCTTCTTTCCAACTGACGCGGATCCAACCTCTTCAACCGACGCCTACTCGCCGAATGAAGGTTCCTTTAAGGGACGTCATCCAAGATGGCGTCCCTCGAATTCCGATTGGCTGATAGGATTCTATCAGCCAATCCGAATTAAGGTAGGAAAATTCTGATTGGCTGATGGAATCAGCCAATCAGAATCAAGTTCAATCCGATTGGCTGATCCAATCAGCCAATCAGATTGAGCTCGCATTCTATTGGCTGATCGGAACAGCCAATAGAATGCGAGCTCAATCTGATTGGCTGATTGGATCAGCCAATCGGATTGAACTTGATTCTGATTGGCTGATTCCATCAGCCAATCAGAATATTCCTACCTTAATTCCGATTGGCTGATAGAATCCTATCAGCCAATCGGAATTCGAGGGACGCCATCTTGGATGACGTCCCTTAAAGGAACCTTCATTCGGCGAGTAGGCGTCGGTTGAAGAGGTTGGATCCGCGTCGGTTGGAAAGAAGATGGCTCCGCTCTGCTCCGCTCCAGAAGAAAGAAGATTGAAGATGCGGCTTGATAGAAGACTTCATCCCGATGATGGACTTCCGACTTCAGCCCGATGATGGATTTCTTCAGCTGCCGCTTGGATCCAGACTTCAGCCCGAGGATGGACGTCACTCTTCAGCCCCCCGCTTGGGCTTGGATCAAGACTCTGGACCGATCGGTGAACCTGGCATGGTGAAGACAAGGTAGGAAGATCTTCAGGGGCTTAGTGTTAGGTTTATTTAAGGGGGGTTTGGGTTAGATTAGGGGTATGTGGGTGGTGGGTTGTAATGTTGGGGGGGGGTATTGTATGTTTTTTTTTACAGGCAAAAGAGCTGAATTCTTTGGGGCATGCCCCGCAAAGGGCCCTGTTCAGGGCTGGTAAGGTAAAAGAGCTTTGAACTTTTTAAATTTAGAATAGGGTAGGGCATTTTTTTATTTTGGGGGGCTTTGTTATTTTATTAGGGGGCTTAGAGTAGGTGTAATTAGTTTAAAATTGTTGTAATATTTTTCTAATGTTTGTAAATATTTTTTTATTTTTTGTAACTTAGTTCTTTTTTATTTTTTGTACTTTAGTTAGTTTATTTAATTGTATTTATTTGTAGATATTGTATTTAATTTATTTATTGATAGTGTAGTGTTAGGTTTAATTGTAGATAATTGTAGGTATTTTATTTAATTAATTTATTGATAGTGTAGTGTTAGGTTTAATTGTAACTTAGGTTAGGATTTATTTTACAGGTGATTTTGTAATTATTTTAACTATTTTAGCTATTAAATAGTTCTTAACTATTTAATAGCTATTGTACCTGGTTAAAATAAATACAAAGTTACCTGTAAAATAAATATAAATCCTAAAATAGCTACAATATAATTATAATTTATATTGTAGCTATATTAGGGTTTATTTTACAGGTAAGTATTTAGCTTTAAATAGGAATAATTTATATAATAAGAGTTAATTTATTTCGTTAGATTTAAATTATATTTAATTTAGGGGGGTGTTAGTGTTAGGGTTAGACTTAGCTTTAGGGGTTAAAAAATTTATTAGAATAGCGGTGAGCTCCGGTCGGCAGATTAGGGGTTAATGTTTGAAGTTAGGTGTCGGCGATGTTAGGGAGGGCAGATTAGGGGTTAATACTATTTATTATAGGGTTATTGAGGCCGGAGTGAGGCGGATTAGGGGTTAATAACTTTATTATAGTAGCGGTGCGGTCCGCTCGGCAGATTAGGGGTTAATAAGTGTAGGTAGGTGGCGGCGACATTGTGGGGGGCAGATTAGGGGTTAATAAATATAATATAGGGGTCGGCGGTGTTAGGGGCAGCAGATTAGGGGTACATAAGGATAACGTAGGTGGCGGAGCTTTGCGGTCGGCAGATTAGGGGTTAATTATTGTAGGTAGCTGGCGGCGACGTTGTGTGGGGCAGATTAGAGGTTAATAAATATAATATAGGGGTCGGCGGTGTTAGGGGCAGCAGATTAGGGGTACATAAGGATAACGTAGGTGGCGGTCGGCAGATTAGGGGTTAAAATTTTTTAATAGAGTGGCGGCGATGTGGGGGGACCTCGGTTTAGGGGTACATAGGTAGTTTATGGGTGTTAGTGTACTTTAGAGCACAGTAGTTAAGAGCTTTATAAACCGGCGTTAACCCAGAAAGCTCTTAACTACTGACTTTTTTCTGCGGCTGGAGTTTGGTCGTTAGATTTCTAACGCTCACTCCAGCCACGACTCTAAATACTGGCGTTAGAAAGATCCCATTGAAAAGATAGGATACGCAATTGACGTAAGGGGATCTGCGGTATGGAAAAGTCGCGTCTGGAAAGTCAGCGTTAGACCCTTTAATGACTGACTCCAAATACCAGAGGGCGGTAAAAACCAGCGTTAGTAGCCTCTAACGCTGGTTTTCACGGCTACCGCCCAACTCTAAATCTAGGTGTAAGATAGATACAATGTAACTATTAGTTATATTGTAGCTATCTTAGGGTTTATTTTACAGGTAAGTATTTAGTTTTAAATAGGAATAATTTAGTGAATGATAGGAATTTTATTTAGATTTATTTAAATTATATTTAAATTAGGGGGGTTAGGATTAGGGTTACACTTAGGTTTAGGGGTTAATAACTTTACTATAGTGGCGGCGACGTTGGGGGTGGCAGATTAGGAGTTAATAAATGTAGGTAGGTGGCGGCGATGTTAGGGCCGGCAGATTAGGGGTTAATAATATTTAACTAGTGTTTGCGAGGCGGGAGTGCGGTGGTTTAGGGGTTAATATATTTATTATAGTGGCGGCGATGTCCGGTTCGGCAGATTAGGGGTTAAAACATTTATTTTAGTGTTTGCGATGTGGGGGGGCCTCGGTTTAGGGGTTAATAGGTAGTTTATGGGTGTTAGTGTACTTTTTAGCACTTTAGTTAAGAGTTTTATGCTACGGCGTTGTAGTGTAAAACTCTTAACTACTGACTTTTATATCCGGTATCAGTCTTGACAGGAGAGGCTGTACCGCTCACTTTTGGTTAGACTCGTAATACCGGCATTATGCAAGTCCCATTGAAAATATAGGATACGCAATTGACGTAAGTGGATTTGCAGTATTTCCGAGTCTGGCCAAAAAAGTGAGTGGTGAGCCTGTCATTTCAAGACCCGTAATACCAGCGGGCGTTAAAAAGCAGCGTTGGGACCTCTCAACGCTGCTTTTTAACCCTAACGCACAACTCGTAATCTAGCCGTATGTAATGCTAACTTTGTATCTATATTGGTTATTGTTGTTTTTAACCGCTTTTTGGTTTCTTTGGGCAGCAAAATAGTTAATACGTTGCTGTTATCTGCCTATAAAGAGATCTGGTTGAGACATAGAGGCCTATTTATCAAAGGTCTGTCGGACCTGATCCGACAGTGCGGATTAGGTCCGACAGACCTCACTGAATGCGGAGAGCAATACGCTCTCCGTATTCAGCATTGCACCAGCAGCTCTTGTGAGCTGCTGGTGCAACGCTGCCCCCTGCATATTCACGGCCAATCGGCCGCCAGCAGGGGGGTGTCAATCAACCCGATCATACTCGATCGTGTTGAATTGTGGCCATGTCTGTCCACCTGCTCAGAGTAGGCGGACAGGGGTATGGAGCAGTGGTCTTTAGACCGCTGCTTCATAACTGCTGTTTCTGGCGAGCCTGCAGGCTCGCCAGAAACACGGGCCCTCAAGCTCCATTTGGAGCTTGATAAATGGGCCTCATAGAATGTTGTCTATGAATAAGTGCCGCTAGAGGGCGCGAAATGCCTCAGACTGTCTGTCCACTATACCTGCCATGTCTGTCTGTCTGTTTTAATGATGTTCCAATAAAAGTATTTTTGATTTTACCTATCTGGGTTTGGAGTAGTGCTATGCCGACTTCGCTTTTGCTTATATATTTTGCGGACTAATCCACGGCCTTGGCTACGGCACTGCGGGTGTCAAAGGAACTTGTTACCCCTGCTGGGATCTGTTTCCGGTTTGTCGTGCTACACGCCAAGGCTGCTGTCGCTTTTACCTAGGGATATGTGCCATGTGTATAGTGTCTTAATGTTTCATGAAACACAACTGTTTCCTCCCACCAGCCCAGATATATGTTAGCATATGTCGGGGCACATGATGTTCCCATTGCTGTCCAACACACACCTATTAGTTTTTCACATTGTAAATTAAAAGAGAATTTGCTCTCTATTCTATTATTGTATTATCCCTTCTATTTTAAAAATAAAAAAGGTCTGTGCACCACCAAAAATAAACATATTCAGTTGCTTCAGTTTTCTTACCAGGCCGTGTAAAGCCCACGTAAACTCTCCTGATAATCCAATGAGAAAACAACACACTCTAATTAAAAAACTGCTAGCTTATTTATTTAGTTGAAATAAGTCTTTATTAAAGGCAATAAAATTTAAGAGACAGCATATCAAAAAATTCAGAAAATTCACACCAGAAGGCATAAAGGTACCATTTTCTTTTAAGTGCATACGCACCCTTAACATCTCTATAGCTTCCCCCCTGCCAGCCAAACAAACTGGAGCATTAAAGTCCTTGTAACTGATCCATTATGATATGCTTCTGTACATTTACATTGCCCATTTTATACAAACTTATAAAACCAAAATAATAATATCAATCAAACTTAAACAAAAACAAAATTTGTGGTACTACTTGTGAGCGACTTCGCTCTTATCTAAGTGAAATCTATCCAATGAGTCTAGTCATGTTTGGAAGGTGGGATCTTGGGTTATCTCTTACTCTTTATGGGGTCACCCGCTAAAACTGGGGGCACCTTCTTCACTCCCTCTCATTCATAATCCAATAAAAACATAATTTATGTAAGAACTTACCTGATAAATTCATTTCTTTCATATTAGCAAGAGTCCATGAGCTAGTGACGTATGGGATATACATTCCTACCAGGAGGGGCAAAGTTTCCCAAACCTCAAAATGCCTATAAATACACCCCTCACCACACCCACAAATCAGTTTAACGAATAGACAAGAAGTGGGGTGATAAGAAAAAAGTGCGAAGCATAAATATAAGGAATTGGAATAATTGTGCTTTATACAAAAAAATCATAACCACCACAAAAAAGGGGTGGGCCTCATGGACTCTTGCTAATATGAAAGAAATGAATTTATCAGGTAAGTTCTTACATAAATTATGTTTTCTTTCATGTAATTAGCAAGAGTCCATGAGCTAGTGACGTATGGGATAAAGACTACCCAAGATGTGGATCTTCCACGCAAGAGTCACTAGAGAGGGAGGGATAAAATAAAGACAGCCAATTCCGCTGAAAAAAATCCACACCCAAAAATAAAGTTTAAATCTTATAAAGAAAAAAACTGAAAATATAAGCAGAAGATTCAAACTGAAACAGCTGCCTGAAGTACTTTTCTACCAAAAACAGCTTCAGAAGAAGAAAACACATCAAAATGGTAGAATTTAGTAAAAGTATGCAAAGAAGACCAAGTTGCTGCTTTGCAAATCTGATCAACCGAAGCTTCATTCCTAAACGCCCAGGAAGTAGAAACTGACCTAGTAGAATGAGCTGTAATCCTTTGAGGCGGAGTTTTACCCGACTCGACATAAGCATGATGAATTAAAGATTTCAACCAAGATGCCAAAGAAATGGCAGAGGCCTTCTGACCTTTCCTAGAACCGGAAAAGATAACAAATAGACTAGAAGTCTTTCTGAAATTCTTAGTAGCTTCAACATAATATTTCAAAGCTCTAACTACATCCAAAGAATGCAATGATTTCTCCTTAGAATTCTTAGGATTAGGACATAATGAAGGAACCACAATTTCTCTACTAATGTTGTTAGAATTCACAACCTTAGGTAAAAATTTAAAAGAAGTTCGCAACACCGCCTTATCCTGGTGAAAAATCAGAAAAGGAGATTCACAAGAAAGAGCAGATAATTCAGAAACTCTTCTGGCAGAAGAGATGGCCAAAAGGAACAAAACTTTCCAAGAAAGTAATTTAACGTCCAATGAATGCATAGGTTCAAACGGAGGAGCTTGAAGAGCCCCCAGAACCAAATTCAAACTCCAAGGAGGAGAAATTGACTTAATGACAGGTTTTATACGAACTGAAGCTTGTACAAAACAATGAATGTCAGGAAGATTAGCAATCTTTCTGTGAAAAAGAACAGAAAGAGCAGAGATTTGTCCTTTCAAGGAACTTGCAGACAAACCTTTATCCAAACCATCCTGAAGAAACTGTAAAATTCTCGGAATTCTAAAAGAATGCCAGGAAAAATGATGAGAAAGACACCAAGAAATATAAGTCTTCCAGACTCTATAATATATCTCCCTAGATACGGATTTACGAGCCTGTAACATAGTATAAATCACAGAGTCAGAGAAACCTCTTTGACTAAGAATCAAGCGTTCAATCTCCACACCTTTAAATTTAAGGATTTGAGATCCTGATGGAAAAAAGGACCTTGCGACAGAAGGTCTGGTCTTAACGGAAGAGTCCACGGCTGGCAAGAGGCCATCCGGACAAGATCCGCATACCAAAACCTGTGAGGCCATGCTGGAGCTACCAGCAGAACAAATGAGCATTCCTTCAGAATCTTGGAGATTACTCTTGGAAGAAGAACTAGAGGCGGAAAGATATAGGCAGGATGATACTTCCAAGGAAGTGACAATGCATCCACTGCTTCCGCTTGAGGATCCCTGGATCTGGACAGATACCTGGGAAGTTTCTTGTTTAGATGAGAGGCCATCAGATCTATTTCTGGAAGTCCCCACATTTGAACAATCTGAAGAAATACCTCTGGGTGAAGAGACCATTCGCCCAGATGTAACGTTTGGCGACTGAGATAATCCGCTTCCCAATTGTCTATACCTGGGATATGAACCGCAGAAACTAGACAGGAGCTGGATTCCGCCCATACCAGAATTCGAGATACTTCTTTCATAGCCAGAGGACTGTGAGTCCCTCCTTGATGATTGATGTATGCCACAGTTGTGACATTGTCTAAATAAACAAATGAACGATTCTCTCTTTAGAAGAGGCCATGACTGAAGGGCTCTGAAAATTGTTCCAAAATTTTGATCGGTAATCTCACCTCCTGAGATTCCCAAACCCCTTGTGCTGTCAGAGACCCCCACACAGCTCCCCAACCTGTAAGACTTGCATCTGTTGAAATTACAGTCCAGGTCGGAAGAACAAAAGAAGCCCCCTGAACTAAACGATGGTGATCTGTCCACCACGTCAGAGAGTGCCGTACAATCGGTTTTAAAGATATTAATTGAGATATCTTTGTGTAATCCCTGCACCACTGGTTCAGCATACAGAGCTGAAGAGGTCGCATGTGAAAACGAGCAAAGGGGATCGCGTCCGATGCAGCAGTCATAAGACCTAGAATTTCCATGCATAAGGCTACCGAAGGGAATGATTGTGACTGAAGGTTTCGACAAGCTGATATCAATTTTAGACGTCTCTTGTCTGTCAAAGACAGAGTCATGGACACTGAATCTATCTGGAAACCTAAAAAGGTTACCCTTGTCTGAGGAATCAATGAACTTTTTGGTAAATTGATCCTCCAACCATGATCTTGAAGAAACAACACAAGTCGATTCGTATGAGATTCTGCTAAATGTGAAGACTGAGCAAGTACCAAGATATCGTCAAAATAAGGAAATACCACAATACCCTGTTCTCTGATTACAGACAGAAGGGCACCGAGAACCTTTGTAAAAATTCTTGGAGCTGTTGCTAGGCCAAACGGTAGAGCCACAAACTGGTAATGCTTGTCTAGTAAAGAGAATCTCAGAAACTGATAGTGATCTGGATGAATCGGAATATGCAGATATGCATCCTGTAAATCTATTGTAGACATATAATGCCCTTGCTGAACAAAAGGCAGGATAGTCCTTACAGTTACCATTTTGAATGTTGGTATCCTTACATAACGATTCAATATTTTTAGATCCAGAACTGGTCTGAAGGAATTCTCCTTCTTTGGTACAATGAAGAGATTTGAATAAAACCCCAGCCCCTGTTCCAGAACTGGAACTGGCATAATTACTCCAGCCAACTCTAGATCTGAAACACAATTCAGAAATGCTTGAGCCTTCGCTGGGTTTACTGGGACACGGGAAAGAAAAAATCTCTTTGCAGGAGGCCTTATCTTGAAGCCAATTCTGTACCTTTCGGAAACAATGTTCTGAATCCAAAGATTGTGAACGGAACTGATCCAAATTTCTTTGAAAAAACGTAATCTGCCCCCTACCAGCTGAGCTGGAATGAGGGCCGCACCTTCATGTGGACTTAGGAGCTGACTTTGGTTTTCTAAAAGGCTTGGATTTATTCCAGACTGGAGATGGTTTCCAAACTGACACCGCTCCTGTGGGTGAAGGATCAGGCTTTTGCTCCTTATTGTGACGAAAGGAACGAAAACGATTATTAGACCTAAATTTACCTTTAGATTTTTTATCCTGTGGTAAAAAAGTTCCTTTCCCTCCAGTAACAGTTGAGATAATAGAATCCAACTGAGAACCAAATAATTTATTACCCTGGAAAGAAAGGGAAAGCAAAGTTGACTTAGAAGACATATCAGCATTCCAAGTTTTAAGCCATAAAGCTCTTCTAGCTAAAATAGCTAGAGACATATACCTGACATCAACTCTAATGATATCAAAGATGGCATCACAAATAAAATTATTAGCATGTTGAAGAAGATTAATAATGCTATGAGAATTATGATCTGTTACTTGTTGCGCTAAAGCTTCTAACCAAAAAGTTGAAGCACGTTTTTCTCTAAAAATAGAGAAGAGAAGAGCGCGGACTCAAATGCAGAGTAACAACAATTTAATAATACACACGACAAATGGCCACTTACAAAATGAAAATATAAAATCAGCGTATATGTAATAAAACCATAGACTTATCGTCTCATGCCAGCATTCATCTGTATTGATGAGATGTCAGAGTAAGCTTGTCCCTTTACTTCCTCCTTAGTGTTGCCAGATTCAGGTATGTCAGAGTCGGTCCGTGAGGATTACCTCCAAGCAAAGTTCATAAAATCGTGCCAATTGTGGACCAAAGTTCTAAGCCAATACTAGAACAGGTGACAAGTGAAATGGCAAGCTAAATGTGCGTTGTACCTAAGAGTGAAACGTTCCTCGGCTCTTTAACCTCCAAGCTCGTAGCTGCAGACTTAGAGCTGGGGCGGCTTCACAGGAACGGATAGCTCAGAGGGTGGGCGGGCGGTGGGCGGTTCTCTACGCGTTTCGTCACGTCTCGGCGTGACTTTCTCAAGAGTGCTGTGTGAGGGGGGCGGGGAAGCTCTTATAAAGGGGAGTGTAACTACACACACCCTCTTTATTAACCAATCGTATAAGGTAAAACACGATAGTATTTGGTGAGTGATAAAAGGCATAGTGTTAAAACGAAAAAAATTGAATAATATACAATATCACAATAGTACATTCATAATACATTTACATATCAATTGATATAAAAAGCAAACATATACATGATACCAAAAGATAAAAACGATGAAAAAAATAAGTTAATATCGATATGTTGAAAGTTGAAGCTGCAGCAACATCCGCTAAAGATATAGCAGGTCTAAGAAGATTACCTGAACACAAGTAAGCTTTTCTTAGAAAGGATTCAATTTTCCTATCCAAAGGATCCTTAAAGGAAGTACCATCTGCCGTAGGAATAGTAGTACGCTTGGCAAGAGTAGAGACAGCCCCATCAACCTTAGGGATTTTGTCCCAAAATTCTAATCTGTCAGATGGCACAGGATATAATTGCTTAAAACGTTTAGAAGGAGTAAATGAATTACCCAAATTATTCCATTCCCTGGAAATTACTTCAGAAATAGCATCAGGGACAGGAAAAACTTCTGGAATAACTACAGGAGATTTAAAAACCTTATCTAAACGTTTAGATTTAGTATCAAGAGGACTAGAATCCTCTATTTCTAATGCAATTAGGACTTCTTTAAGTAAAGAACGAATAAATTCAATTTTAAATAAATATGAAGATTTATCAGCATCAACCTCTGAGACAGAATCCTCTGAACCAGAAGAACCATTATCAGAATCAGAATGATGATGTTCATTTAAAAATTCATCTGAAAAATGAGAAGTTTTAAAAGACTTTTTATGTTTACTAGAAGGAGGAATAACAGACATAGCCTTCTTAATGGATTTAGAAACAAAATCTCTTATGTTATCAGGAACACTCTGAGCATTAGATGTTGACGGAACAGCAACAGGTAATGTAACAGTACTAAAGGAAATATTATCTGCATTAACAAGTTTGTCATGACAATCAGTACAAACAACAGCTGGAGGAACAGATACCATAAGTTTACAGCAGATACACTTAGCTTTGGTAGATCCAGCACCAGGCAGCGATTTTCCAGAAGTATCTTCTGACTCAGTGTTAACGTGGGACATCTTGCAATATGTAATAGAAAAAACAACATATAAAGCAAAATTGATCAAATTCCTTAAATGACAGTTTCAGGAATGGGAAAAAATGCCAGTGAACAAGCTTCTAGCAACCAGAAGCAATAAAATAATAAGACTTAAATAATGTGGAGACAATAGAGACGCCCATATTTTTTTTTTTTAGCGCCAAAAAAAGACGGCCACATTATTTGGCGCCTAAATGCTTTTAGCGCCAAAAATGACGCCACATCCGGAACGCCGACACTTTTGGCGCAAAAAAACGTCAAAAATGACGCAACTTCCGGCGACACGTATGACGCCGGAAACAGAAAAAAAATGTTTGCGCCAAAAAAGTCCGCGCCAAGATTGACGCAATAAAATGAAGCATTTTCAGCCCCCGCGAGCCTAACAGCCCACAGGGAAAAAAGTCAAATTTTAAGGTAAGAAAAAATTGAATTATTCATATGCATTATCCAAAATATGAAACTGACTGTCTGAAATAAGGAATGTTAAACATCCTGAGTCAAGGCAAATAAATGTTTGAATACATATATTTAGAACTTTATAAAAAAGTGCCCAACCATAGCTTAGAGTGTCACAGAAAATAAGACTTACTTACCCCAGGACACTCATCTACAAGTTGTAGAAAGCCAAACCAGTACTGAAACGAAAATCAGTAGAGGTAATGGTATATATAAGAGTATATCGTCGATCTGAAAAGGGAGGTAAGAGATGAATCTCTACGACCGATAACAGAGAACCTATGAAATAGACCCTGTAGAAGGAGATCATTGTATTCAAATAGGCAATACTCTCCTCACATCCCTCTGACATTCACTGCACGCTGAGAGGAAAACCGGGCTCCAACCTGCTGCGGAGCGCATATCAACGTAGAATCTAGCACAAACTTACTTCACCACCTCCATAGGAGGCAAAGTTTGTAAAACTGATTTGTGGGTGTGGTGAGGGGTGTATTTATAGGCATTTTGAGGTTTGGGAAACTTTGCCCCTCCTGGTAGGAATGTATATCCCATACGTCACTAGCTCATGGACTCTTGCTAATTACATGAAAGAAACCATATTTTAGTAAATTGTTCCCTGGACCCTTGTATTGAGGCAGAGACCTCTGACATAGTGTAGATATGTTCTATTTTATCTAGAACCTCTTGCTAATCAGGGGCCCCCACCTTCCAATGTCTGGCAATACAGACTCTAGTGGCTGTACATAAAATTCTGATAAATGTGTTAATTACCTTGTTGTACTGTGTAAATCTAAAGTTCAGGAGGGCGTGCGCAGTTGTAAGGGTAATAGGCTCCTGTAATAACCTACCCAGGAGCCTCTGGAGTTTTCTCTCAAGTCAGAATTAATCAGTCCCCTACTAGACTTGTACAGCACAAGATCCCACTGATCTCTTGGAAGGTCCAGTCCCGTGTCTAGCCCCCATTTTACCACTAGTGTAGATTGGGTTGTGCAATGGTGCCCTGTAGGGTCATATATAATCTTGATATCAGTTGTTTCTGTCTGTCAGGAGCGGCACAGATCCGCTCTAGAGTCATAGGAGTCTGTGAGGACCAGGGATAACAATATTTATGTATGGCTGAGGAGATCTGAAGGTATAGGAACCAATGCAGTTTAATTGGGTGGATTTTAGTTTGTAGCTGGGAGTACGTCTGAATTTGGCCTCTGTCTAAGAAGTCCGCTACCCTGTATAGACCCTTATTAAGCCACTTCCCCACCCATGTACTCAGTTCGGGTGGTAGAAGAGATCCAACTGGCCTAATTCTAGAATTTGCATGAAGGAGTTTCAAAGGCCCTGTGAGGGACCTCCACACCCTGAGAGTGTCAACCGTGGCGAGTGTCCTATAGTTTCAACTATTATATGTGTGTCCTACTTTCCACAATATGTCCGCTAGGGAGTCAAATCCCCCCAGATCCAACTCCAGTCTAGTCTATAGAATATTATGGTTGTTCTTACTCAGCAGAGAGGTTTGAGCTAATCTGGCTGCATGGTAGTAGTCTGTTAAATTCGGTAAGCCTACCCCACCCAGGCGTCTGTGTCTAGAGAGAGTGTGTGAGGCTATTCTCGCTTTTCTGTCTCCTCTTAGAAAACCATTGAGGGAGGATTGTAATTTGTGCAGTTCTGGCCTTGGTATCAGTGATGGGAGTGCCCTAAAAAGGTATAAAATCCTGGTAGGGATATTCATTTTAATCGCCGAGAGTCTACCGTACCAAGAAAAATTGTAGACTCGCCATTTTTTAAGATCTCTGTCAATAGCCTTGTATAGTGGAACGTAATTCAGGTTGTGTAGGTTGTGATATGAGTCTGAGATTTTGATGCCTAGATAGGTAATCAACGTCTTAGCCCACACAAATTCAAAGTTAGCCTCAATCAATTTTTTTGTATGTGGTGGAAGAGAGAGGGGTAGAGCCTCGCATTTCTCTAGGTTGAATTTATATCCTGACACCAGTGAGAAGTCATGTAGAGTCTGGTATAGGTTGGGTAGGGAGATCAAGGGTCTGGTCAGGGTCAGGAGCACATCATCCGCGAAAAGCGAAAGTTTATAGTCCGAGTCTTTCACCCTCACCCCCGATATATCTGGGTTATGTCTCATGCTCGCCGCAAGTGGTTCCATGCATAGGGCGAAAAGTAGTGGTGACAGGAGACAACTCTGTCTCGTGCCATTGAGAATCTTTATGGGTTTAGATTTAAAGCCCGACGCCCTGATGACAGCTGTCGGAGCAGAGTATATCCCCTTTATTGCCTTCATAAATGCCCCCCCAAACCCCCTCTCTGTCAAGATACATGTCATATAGATCCAGTCTATTCTGTCGAATGCCTTCTCCGCATCCAGCGAGAGGAGCAGAGATGGCGTCCTAGTTCCCTTTAGGTAGTCTACCAGGGCTATAGTCCTCCTCACATTGTCAGGAGCCTCCCTCTCTGATATGAAGCCCACCTGCTCCGGATGGACCAACAGTGGGGCTATCTTCTTAAGCCTATTGGCCAAAATTTTTGTGAGTATTTTAACATCCTGGTTTATCAGAGAAATTGGTCTGTAACTCTGACACTTTGCGGGATTCTTACCTGACTTGGGTATCACTACTATCTTAGCCCTTAGGATATCTATAGGTATTCCCGTGCCCTGCATGACATCGTTGCAGAATTTCTGCAGCTGAGGGACCAGGTCGGATTTGATAATTTTATAATATTCCCCCCAGGAAACCATCCGGTCCCGGCGCCTTCCCCACCCTCAAGTCCTTAATGGCTAAAAGAATTTCACTTGTCGTGATGTCAGCATTCAAGTCCTCACTGTCTTGTTTGGTGAGTTTATTAAGCTTAGCCTTAGCTAGCAATTGTTTGAAAAGTTCCTGCGTGTGTGGAGTATGTTCCACTTTTTTACCATCATAAAGTGTGGTGTAATATTCTGCAAATGTGTCAGCTATCTCTTGTGGGTGGGATGTGTGTCCCCCGTCAGCCTTTTGCAATAGTGGAATAGAAAATGTCCTCACCCTTTCTTGCAGTTTATGGGCTAAATATCTGTCTGGCTTATTGGAATATAGGTAGTAGTGGGCCTTCAGTGTCTGTAGTGCCCTAACTGAGTTAGAATCAAGGAGTTTAGCTAGCAGCTTTCTCTTTGTTTGGAGGGTTTTAAAGGTGGAAGTGGATAATGAATGTTGGTGACGTTTCTCTAAGACCTCAATCTCCGATTGGAGTTTATTTCTTACCTCGTGGGCCTTTTTACTGGCTGTTGACTTTGCTTTGATCAATAATCCCCTGAAATACGGTTTATGTAATGCCCATGTATGGATAGAGTTACTAGGCATCCCCTCATTCAAAGACCAGAATTAATCTAATGCCCTAGACATGCTTTTGTATGTCGTTTGGGGTTTAACTGTTGCCGGATCAAAGGTCCATGACCGCTGTCTGTGTATATTTATAATACCCGTCATCTCAATTTGTATAAGTGAATGGTCAGACCACACACATGGTTGGATAGACGATTTGACCACATTCGGCAACAGAGTCTGACTAAGAAAGATATAATCCAGCCTAGAATAAGACTTGTGGGCATATGAGTAGTATGTATAGTCTAGTGTCGGTCCATATTTAGCCTCCCAAGAGCCTCCCAAGAGTCCAATATGTTATGCATAGCCAGGGAGTCCCTAATAGCCTTTGCATTGTTATTATGTCTGTGCTGCTTGTTAGTCAGTTTAGTCCCTGTTGTGGGTTTGTGGGGAGATAAAGAGATATTAAAGTCTCCAGCTAATATAATACTAGACTGGGACCACTGCATTAGGAGTTGTGAGATTTGCCTAAAAAACACATCTTGCTTCTCGTTGGGGGCATACACATTACAGATAGTGACCAGTACATTTTGTATATGTCCCCTAACAATGAGATATCTACCTGCAGGGTCTGTTATTACCTCCTCAGTGCTTAACTGAAGCGATTGGTGAATAAGAATGGACACCCCCCTTTTCTTTGTATCTGTAGTCAAGTGGTAGTGTAGGGGGAATTGTTTTGACCAGTATCTAGGGATCGCTGTCTTGGTGAAATGAGTTTCTTGCAACATTATGAGATCAGCTTTCGCTCTGGAGTATTGGTTGAGGGCCGTTTTACGCTTAACATCTGTGTTAAGGCCTCTCACGTTATGTGAGATGATTCTAATGTTTTGGACCATTACTCATATCTTTCCTATCCATCTGTCTGAAGTGGACCCACCCACTTCCCCTGAGTAGTGTCTAGTACCACAAGAACATAACCTATATGAACACATGAAAAAAACAAACAACAATTTAAATTTTAAAATACCAACATATAGAGTGCATGAGCTTAACGCCCAAGCACCCAAGGCGAACATATTTCAGTTAACCTACCAAACCAGTAGAACAGGTGTGAGTTTTAAGAATACAATTTTAACTGTGTGTGTGAAGGAGTACTAGAGAGTTTGCGATTTTCATTCTCCCCCCCTCCTGTAAACATTTTATACATATGCTCTGTGATTCCCTGCCGTTAACAGTATGGGTTAGGAGACCCTCCTTCCCCCGTAGTCCCATAGTCCCATCATGTCCTCAGCCGTTGGCCATTATAGTTTAGTCCTCTGTGTGGCCCCAAAGCCAGGGCATAGTCCCTCCACCCCTCTAATGGTTTGCACCATCCATCACCAAAAAAAAAGGGGAGAGGGAAGAAGGGGAGGCCAAGTGGAGTGTCCAAGCCCTTACAAAAGTCCTGCCCCTAAAAATAAAGGTTATTTCAATACTCATCTGAAACTTGATGTGTGATGTCCCAGAAGACACAGTAGAACCCGGTATCCCGCCAGCATGAGATACCCTGCAAAAACTCAAGTATTTTGCTTCTTCCTGGCAACCTTTGTCTAGTTTTGTCTTCTTGAGTGGGTGCGTGATGTGTTGGGTTCCTCGTCTCCCTTGCCAGAGTCACTAGCAGGGAGCCGGGGAGGTTCTAGCCCCAGATGCTTCCAGATTTCAGGGATGTCGCATGGGTCTTTGATAGTGAATGTAACCCCATTCTGGATGATGTTGAGTGCGAAGGGGAATCCCCAGCGATAGTTGATCTGGTTTTTCCTTAGCAGGAGTGTGAGCGGTCTCAGGGCTCCTCTCCTTTGTAGGGTTCTCACAGAGAGATCTTGAAAGAATTGGACTACCGAGCCTTGGAACTTAAAGGTCGGATTCTTTCTGGATGCAGCGAGGATAGCCTCTTTTTCTCGGAAGCGGAACATTCGAACTATCACGTTCCTTGGTGGGGCATCTTCCTTAGGTCTCGATCTCAAAGCCCTATGGGCTCTTTCCATCTGAAAGAGATCATCTTCTGTCTGTCCTGTTATAGCTTGGAAGAATAGAGTTAAATATCTGTCCAGCTCATTAGGAGGTATGGACTCAGGGATTCCTTTCAATCTGATGTTGCACCTGCGACTGCGATTTTCCAGATCTTCCATCCGTTTATGGATAGAGTCTAACTCTAGTTGGTGAGAGGATACCTGCTGGGATAATAACGAAACCTCTTCCAGCGTTGTGTTTTCGCTATCTTCCAGGGTAGATACCCGATTGCCCAGATCTTGGATATCCTGCTTAATGTCTGCAAGGCTGCTGGTAACCGTTTGCTGCATAGCATAGCGTCCATCTTTTCCCAAAGTTTTTCAAAACTAGTGGATATGTCTTGTTTAAAAAACAGTTGCCTAATGTCTGCCTTTGTTACAGGAGTCAGATCCTCTGCAATAGGAGTGGTGTTGGAATCTGAATATGCATCCTCCTCTAGGTCTCTTATCTGGGCTTCTATCTGTTTGTCACCTTTCACTGGTTTGAAGAAGAGGCTTGCGGTGGCTGATTTGCCCCCTGGGGTGGATTTAGGTGGTCTTCTGTGAGACATTGTGAAGGGGATGTATTGTTGCTGCACTGGTCAGAATCTAGCTATCTCCCAACTATCCATGAGGGGCCACCTTAATTGGTGTTAATGCCGTGTTTAAGAGGATAAGGAGAGGTTTTTATCTCCCCCCACCTATGTGAGGTCCTGAGTCTCTTATCTGTCTTCCTTCACTTCTTTTGTTATCAACCAGGAGGCCCCCTAAAGTGCAACCAGAGGATCAGATTCCTATATTATCTTTTTCCCCAGCTCTGAATTTAGTTGAGCATATGAGTCCACAAGGTCCCTTAATGGCTTACAGGTGTCGCTGGATTTATATGCATCCCTAGCAGGGCATTAGAATATTAGGCTGAGTATTTTACCTTCACTCTTGCCTGCAGGAGATATTATGTGGTGGCAGGGGGGTCAGTGCAGACACTCCAGTATTTTATAAGGGCCATATCGGTTTCCCCTCTTTCTTCCAGTGCTTCTCAAGGTACTTCCATGGTAATAGGGCAGAGTCCCTCCATGATCGGTAGCTTATGTGAGTGTCTGCAAGTTTAGGTTACCGACCGGATCAACCTCGTGGCTCATCAAGATGGCGACTGCGCTCCCAGCCCAGGTCCGCACCGGAGGTGCAGCGCTCCGACAAGTGCGCTCTGATTGCAGCCCAAGAAGTGTTCTCTTTTGTGTGGGACTCAGAACATCATGTCCCTTCAGCTACCTAATTTAATGGTGGATTAGTGCTGCTTTTAGCTCCTTCACACACTCTTTTGCACGGAGCTGTTAGACTACACAGCCTGCATGGTTCACTTCCAGGCTCCGCCCCCTAGCTTATTTATTTAATAATAAAGTGGCATAATGCCCACTAAAATACTTTATGGCTATGCCCTCCCTTCATACTTGAAGATATCCCTAACATAACCACATCACTCTAGTTATCTTATAAATTTATTAATGCAACAATAAATATATTCAGCGCTACGGAATTTGGCGGCACTTTACAAATAAATGATAATAATTAGGCTTACCAGAAGTCCCACTTTTACTGGGATTGTCCCGGTTTGGAGGCGCTGTCCCAGTGTCCCACCCAGTTGTTCATTCTGTCCCAGTAGGGTTGCCACCTCCAGGTTTCAAATCATGTGTCCGGGTTTCAGACCACCTGAAACCCGGACACATTCAAAATGACTGGACTGTGGCTCTCCAGCATAGTTGGATGCTGGTACTTTGTTACATACAGCCCTGCTTAGCTTAACGTTCGTGTCCTTCAAAGTTTACATTTAGTAATACAGGCTGAGTGAGCAGCGTAGGGTTTTTTTTAATTTTGTAGTACTACTTGGTTTATTTTTATAAGAATTTAACACCTTCTCTCCCCCCCCTACCCTTGGTGTCATTGCCGGTAATACACCTTTAGGGGAATCATATGGGTATGACTAGGAAGTACAGACAGGCAGTATTTTTGGCCTGGATCTTGCTTTACTTCATGCAGGGTAGCATTTTGGCTATAATCTTCCTGCATTATGGTATAGAGTAGCCTCTTAAACAGCTTTAGCAGGTACGTGTTTCTTTTTTACTTTCATTCAATGTTGTATTTATGCCTTATCAGTATTTGGCTCTGTTCCTTAAAGGGACACTGTACCCAAAAAAATTATTTTGTAATTCAGAGAGAGCATGCAATTTTAAACAACTTTCTAATTTACTCCTATTATCAATTTTTCTTCGTTCTCTTTCTATCATTATTTGAAAAAGAAGGCATCTAAGCTTTTTTTTTGGTTTCAGTACTCTGGACAGCACTTTTTTTATTGATGGATGAATTTATCCACCAATCAGCAAGGACAACCCAGGTTGTTCACCAAAAATGGGCCGGCATCTAAACTTACATTCTTGCATTTCAAATAAAGATACCAAGAGAAAGAAGAAAATGTGATAATAGGAGTAAATTAGAAAGTTGCTTAAAATGTCATGCTCAATCTGAATCAAGAAAGAAAATTTTTGGGTACAGTGTCCCTTTAATTAGACACATAAAACACATATTACACTGCAGATATTAAATTGTGAAATTGATAAAGTGATAATTATGCTTGATGTTTGGCATTATTTAGAATCTGAGATTTAGATTAATGATTTATTTGCCATGACAACGTAATGGTGCCTTTTTCACTAGGGGTGGGTGTTATGGTCTATTTTAACTGTGTGATTCACTTGTTTGACTGAGAAAGGGTAGAGTATCCACGAAACATTACACACATAAAAGCTACTACTTTAAAAGGACCGGTAATTGCCACGCCCCCTTGACCACGCTCCTGACCACACCCCCACTGGCACCGCACCAGGTGGTCCCAGATTCACCTCTAAAAATTATGGTAAGCCTAATAATAATAATAATATATTTATTAAAGGTCCGCAGTTAATCATATGTTTGCTTGTTATTGATAACATTGTTTTTAGTAGAAGTGTTTAATCATGTGAAAGCCCTACTATAAATAGGATCAGGAAGAAAAATAACTTCAAAGGACAGTCTACTTGAAAATTGTTATTTGTTTAGAAAGATAGAAAATCCCTTTTCATAACCAACACAGTTATATTAATATACTTTTTACCTCTGTGATTACCTTGTATCTAAACCTCTGCAGACTGCCCTCTCATTTCAGTTCTTTTTATAAACTTTAATTTTAGCCAATAAAAGCTGGTTCCTGCATAACTCTTCAGGAGTGAGAACAATATTATCTCTATGATGCACATCAACTAGCACTGCCTAGCTTTGAATAGCTAAAAAAAATGCACTGGGATAAAAGGAGCTTAGAAACTGGCAGGGGATTAGAGGTTATAAAGTATATAAATATAACAATATTGGTTGTGCAAAGCTAGGGGAATGGGAAGTAAAGGAGTTATCTATCATTTTTAACTATTAAAAAAAATCAAGTAGACTGTGCCTTTATTGGGTTTAATAATCTGTTTCTCTTGAACCAATATTAAAAGGACATTAAAAACCTCTTGTTTTAATTTAAAAGTTGTGCTTGTACTATACTCCCTAGAGGGACCAAAAAGCAAATACTGTAGGGAGCGTCAGAAAAAAAAAACAATTTTTACACATAAGCAAGAGGTGCTTAATAAAGGTATAGTAAGCCCAATTTTTTTCTTTCATGATTCAGATAGAGCATGCAATTTTAAGCAACTTTCTAATTTACTCCTATTATCAGTTTTTCTTTGTTCTCTTGGTATCTTTATTTAAAAAGCAGGAATGTAAAGCTTAAGAGCCGGTCCATTTTTGGTTGAGAACCTGGGTTGCACTTGCTTATTGGTTTGCTAAATGCAGCCACCAATCACAAGCACTAGCCAGAGTGCTGAAACAAAAAATGGGCCGGCTCCTATGCATCACATTCCTACTTTTTCAAATAAAGATACCAAGAGAACGAAAAAAAAATTATAATAGGGTTAAACTAGAAAGTTGCTTAAAATTGCATGCTCTATCCGAATAATACAAGAAAAAAAATGGGTTTACTATCCCTTTAATGTTCCTTTAAGGAAGAGCACTCTGTTCAGTAAGATTAAAGGGACACTGAACCCAAATTTTTTCTTTCATGATTCAGATAGAGCATGGAATTTTAAGCAACTTTCTAATGTACTCCTATTATCAAATTTTCTTCATTCTCTTGGTATCTTTATTTAAAATGCAAGAATGTAAGTTTAGATGCCGGACCATTTTTGGTGAACAACCTGGGTTGTTCTTGCTGATTGGTGGATACATTCATCAACCAATAAAAAAGTGCTGTCCAGAGTTCTGAACCAAAAAAGCTTAGATGCCTTCTTTTTCAAATAAAGATAGCAAGAGAATGAAGAAAAATTGATAATAGGAGTAAATTAGAATGTTGCTTAAAATTGCATGCTCTATCCAAATCACGAAAGAAAAAACTTTGGGTTCAGTGTCCCTTTAAGTCTTGATTTGTAGGCTTCAGAAAAAGCTCTCTGTACTTGCAAACTGTTCAACCGGCTGACTGAGCGTGTTCCTAAAAGGTTCTAAAAATATAGTTGGCAAGATGGCTCAGTTTATTTATTGGGTACCTGGTGTACCTGCAGTTCATGTTCAAATCTGCTAAATCAGATAGAAGAAATTAGGTCTGTGCAATTGCATAGCTACAAATATTTATTCTTCAGGTGCAGCAGTTTCATAATGTTCTCTCAAGACAAAACAAATCATTACAAAATCAAGACAAAAAACAGCACACTGTTTTGTAAATGGCTACCAGATCATTTTTTACAAAGAAAATGGGATATCACAAAATCTCACATTTAGGGTGAGATTACATATGTGGCGTAAGTTTCAGCGCAACTGCTGAAACCCACGTTGCCAGTAAGTTCACCTCACTTATTGGGTGAATCACATAAACCGTGCCACCAGATGCTATACTGCCGTAAGTTGGAAAAACTGTTGAGGTTCAAGAATGTGCACAACTACACATTTCTGGCGTCGCCAGTAACTTATAGCAGTATAGCATATTTCGGCGCGTAAAAAAAAAAGAAAAGAATTTGAAATCACACGTAAAAATAAAAACCAGCTAAAAAAAATTAAACATACATGTCAAAACCCCTAATCCACCATTCCCCCATATGGCAGCTACTAATACAAGTTATTAACCCTTAATCCACAATCCACCCTCATTGTAATCACTAATAAAATGTATTAACCCCTAAACAGCCACCCCCACAAAGCAAACCACTATTAACACCTAAACCGCCAACCCCCAACAACGCAAAGTATCTAATTAACCTATTAACCCCTAAACCGCAAACCCCCCACAACGCAAACACCTAATTAACCTATTAACACCTAAACCACCAACCCCCCATAATGCAAACTACCTAATAAAACTATTAACCCATAAACTGCCAACTGTCCACAACGCAAAGTATTTAACTAAAAAGTAAGCAATTACAAAAATTAAAAAAACTAAATTACTAAAAAGAACCTGCTGGCGCTTAACAGAGACTCATCCCCCAAGTATTTCCGGCCACTATACAGGAACCTTGGCATCGGTCTGGGGGATGTGTATGAGATGGCACCAAGCAGACAGGCAGGCGGGAATACTTGGGGGATGAGTCTCTGTGACGCACCAGCAGGTGTATTCAGTGCTGCTGTTAGGTATCTGCTTCTAAGGGATTCTTATTCCTTAGCTAACCACAGTTTTAGGTATTAGGTTAATCTCAATTTGCATCCCCATGGCAAATTATGGCCATTAGTGAACCAGTGATTTTTAACCGGTATTACTTATATTGCTACTTTTTAAAGTTGGTTACCAATAAAGTAAAATTAAATTTGATCAATTATAGGAGATAGTGCACTTATAATCTTTCTTTTCATTTTTCCTTCTTTCATTTCTGTCTCTCTTATTTTCTTTCCTTAATTTTATATGAATATGTTACATTTAGAGAGAAAGTAGCACCGTGTGAGAGAACTTTTGTATTTACATACACCTCGATTACGAGTTTTGCGCTCAACAGGGTGCGAAACTAAAGGCAAAAAAGTTGCGTTAGTTCACTCTCCATATCGCTGCCATTACGAGTTACTGAAAAGCCTCCTTGTGCGTGCGATATGGTGGCGTTAAACTCCATACCGCACAAAATCCAAGGGCTGATTTGACGTGCACGCTTGCCCCCATAGACAGCAATGGGGAGAGAGTGTTAGAAAAAAACCTGAAGTGCGGAATGAAAAATCTCCATAACGCAACCCCATGTCTATGGGGAAAAAAAAAGAAGTTACGTTTAAACCTAACACCCTAACATAAACCCAAAGTCTAAACACCCCTAATCCGTCGCCCCTGACATCGCCAACACCTAAATAAAGCTATTAACCACTAATCCGCTTCTCCCCAACATCGCCGACACTATAATAAAGTTATTAACCCCTATTCCGCCACTGCTCGACATAGCCGACACTATAATAAAGCTATTAGCCCCTAATCCGCCACTCCCCGACATCGCCGACACTATAAAAGTTATGAACTCCTAAACCTCCGGCCTCCCACATCACCGCCACTAAATAAACCTATTAACCCCTAAACCGCCAGCCCCTCCACATCACAAAACACTAAATTAAACTATTAACCCCTAAACCTAACACCCCCTAACTTAAAATTAAAATTACAATATAACTATCTTAAAATAAATAAAAACTTACCTGTGAAATAAAAATAAACCCAACATTAAACTATAAATTAGGGGTTTAGGGGTTAATAACTTTATTATAGTGTCAGCAATGTCGGGGAGCGGCGGATTAGGGGTTAATAGCTTTATTATAGCGTTGGCGATGTGGGTGGGTGGCAGATTAGGGGGTTAATAGGTTTATTTAATAGTCACAATGTGGGTGGGCAGCAGATTACGGGTTAATAAGTTTTAAATAGTGTTTGCGATGCACAAGGGTGGCGGTTTAGGGGTTAATAGGCAGTTTATGGGTGTTAGTGTAGTTTGTAACATTTTAGTTATGAGTTTTGTAAAACATTTTTGTTTCGCAAAATCCATACAGATGGCGGTATGGATCGTGTCATTATAGGCTGTAACGCAAGCATTTTGTGTCAAAGATAGTCCAAGCAAAAGCTAAAAAATCCACAGAAATAATAATTAAATAATAATGTTTAAAGGGACAGGGAACCTGATTTTTTCTTTCACGATTCAGATAGAGCATGACATTTTAAATAACTTTCTAATTTATTTATATTATTACATTTTCTTTGTTCTCTTATCATTTGTTGAAAAGCATGGATGTAAGCTCAGGAGTGTGCCCGTGTCTGGAGCACTATATGGTAGCAGATTTGCAAGAATATTATTCAGCAAGAGCACTAGATACCACTATTTCTTGCCATGTAGTGTTCAAGACGCCTATCTACCTAGATACCATCTCTTCAACAAAAAAATACCATAGGAACAAAGCAAATTTGATCATATAAACCACCTGGAACCTTTTTAAAAAAAAATTGTTCTGTCTTAATCATAAAGAAAAACAAAACTATATTCTATATTCAGTTTCATAAAGTTTCCCATTGCAACATTTTCTTTTGAAATCATTGTGCACTTGGGAAGGAGAAACGTTTTCTGTAATCAAGTTTGCCCAATGGTGTATTTATTTATATTGGGTCATAATGGTTCATAGTGGAAAGAGACATTATACTGTAAAGTTTTCTATCTACCTATTGGGTACTTATAGAGTGCAAACTAATCACCCGTGAGGGTCTCAAGGCGCTAAGGAAAAGCGGATAGGAGGAGGGGGGGGAGGGGGGAAGGGAATGGGTGTTCAGTCGAAGACCCAGGTTTTGAGGTCCTTTCTGAACTTTGTAAGGGAGGTGGATTGTCTGAGGTGCAGCGGGAGGGAGTTCCATGTCTTTGCTGCCATGTGGGAGAAGGATCTTCCGCCTGCTGTAGATTTGGGTGATGACTGCGAGTGCTTGGTCGGCCGATCGGAGTTGTCTGGCGGGGGTGTAGAAATTTACACGGTGGTTGGTGTATTCGGGTCCAATGTTGTGTAGGGCCTTAAACGCGTGGGTAAGGAGCTTAAAGGTGATTCTCTTGTTGATGGGAAGCCTGTGAAGGTTCCTTAGGTGTTCAGTGATGTGACATTGGCGAGGGATGTTGAGGATGAGTCTGGCTGAGGCGTTCTGGATACGTTGGAGTCTCTTTTGGAGCTTGATGTTGGAATCGGCGTAGAGTGCGTTGCCGTAGTCCAACCGGCTGCTGACGAGGGCGTGGGTGACTGTTTTCTTGTTTTCGGTAGGGATCCACTTAAAGATTTTTCGTAGCAGGTGGAGAATGTGGAAGCATTGATTTGTTGGTCCATGGAGAGTGAAGAGTCCAGGATGAAGCCTAGGTTTTGTGCGTGGTCGGTTGGGGTTGAAGGGTGACCGATGGCTGTGGGCCACCATGAGTCGTCCCATGCAGATTTTTTTTTTTTTAAATAAATTTTTATTGAAGTCACAAACAAATATAACATTCGGGGTTCAACCAGAAACAATGACAAATAAAGAGTCTACAGAGCTAATACAGGGATACTGCTAAGTCAACCATACAAATCATGTCAGCCCAAAAATACATTAATAAGTTTAAAGAGTGATAAGTGAGGGGGCTATAATTGACTAGGAGTATGGAGGGGCAAGGAGGCCGACTAGGCAGTAAAGGTAAACAGGAGGGGCACATAAAGCCCATTCATTTAAAGTATTAGCAAGGAATTTGAACTAACAGAATTGAGACTTCGGTTTTATGTTTTTGCATAATATGAAAATGAAAAGTGATCCCGCCTTGCAGTAGAAATACATATATTAAAATATTAATTTAAGAGATAGAAAGAGGCAAGGGGGGGTTGGTTGCGTAGGGTTAGGGGAAGGGGAATGCAGCGGGCAAGAGCCGCTCAGAATAAGTTTTAAATAGAGGGGAGGGGGGGGGGCGTGTCCAATTGCTTTAGAGGTACCGTGAATGGGATGGGCTAAAGGGTGGTGGATGTACCTAACTAGCACTTCACTAATGCTAAACACAAAACATGTATCTGCTGCTAAAGATACTCCAAAATATATCAAAATATTGCCCAGGAGAGAAGCATTACAATAGAGGATGGTATATCAGCTTGTAATCATTAAGGCTCTCAGGCATAAATTTCCAGAATGGGATATGCGTGTTGTGGTTTTCAAAAAATATGGCCATTACAATGAATAATAATATAAATATGCGACTGAGGCAATCTAAAAGTAAGAGATAATAAAGCTTAGTTGTAAAGAGTGGTAAGTGACGTTGTAGGTATAGATTCAGGGTATCTCCCAAAATACGTTAGAACAGAACATGTTAATCTTGATTACTACAGTACCACCAATATAACAGTTTAAATATTATCATTATCTAATATATAGCAATTATAACCCACGGAAAACTAGGATAACAGGAAGTTAATTGCGTCCAACATATTAGACGGCTATTGGATCCAAGATATTAAAACTTAAATCCAATAGGTACTACCGCCATTTTGAATAGGGCATAGAATAGCTATCATATAGACATCATTCAAACCTATGAGTGTATATCAGAATATTTGCTCACATCATAGTCACCTCAAGACCTGCGAACCTTGGAAAAGGAGAAGTAAATACACTCCCATTGCTTAGCATAACATGTAATGGGCATACCTAGTAGGACTATAGAAAAGGAGGTAACACACACGTCTTATTAATCTAAGCCATGGTCTTAGCTCTCTGGGGGGCTATTGAAGGCAGAATGTACTATGTTATAAGGGATGTTAGGTAGTGATCACTAGATTTAAAATTCTTGGTAATGCTCATAAGTTAACGTAGTGAGGAGTGTAACTTAAAGCTTTTTAGTCATTAGGCAGACAACTAAAGTATTAGAGCTATTATAGAAATATCATGGATGATATCTAATACATACCAAATTCATCTAGCGTTACAACCATACCCTATAATATAAATAGCTGCCCTCTCTACATTATAGTCTCAGGACTTTATAGGTAGCTGGTCTCACTAAGATGTCATAGTTTTGTAAAGTTATACTTATGAACCAGAGAGACAAAGTCAGAGGTTATGTATTCCCGCCGACACAGAAGAGTTTCACTTGCCAAAGGTTGGGTGGTTATCGCTAGCTTCAGAATTCTTGGTACTGCTCATAATTTAACGCAGTGAGGAGTGTATGATAAGGCTTTTTAGTCATTAGGCAGACAACTAAAGTAGTGGAGCTAATATAGATATATTATGGGTGATATCTAAGACACTCTATTTTCCTCAAATGTTACAACCATATCCCATAATATAAGTAGCTGCCCCCTCTGCACTATGGTCGCAGGACTTCATAGTAAGCTGATCTCGCCAGGAAGGCACAGTTTTGTAGAACAATACTTATTAACCAGGGAGACAATCTATGTCCAAAGTTATGCATCCCCATTGACACAGAAAAATAGAAGTGGTAAACACAGCCTTTGTAAGACAGATCACTAGAGTAGAGAATAAACACAGAAGAATGCGACACCATAAACATGAGAAGAGGTTAGGTCTGTAGGGGAAACTAGACATTAATCTAAAAAAAAATAACTGTAATCATCAACCTAACAATGTGGGTTGAAATCCTGTTACAAAATGTGAAACATTGTCAGGTTTTTGCCTTTCTTACTGCCCCTTTAACTAATCTTCAGGATCTCCATAAATACCAGCCTCCCAGTTACCTCCTCGCTTGGTATTGTTCATTTTGCTACTAACTGAGCTGCACTCTGATTAGCTGTCCAGCTCCAGAGTATCACGCCTGTTACAAACACTGTGCCTGTCAGAACTTTACACAGCTCAACCGGATCTGCCGCCTCTGTGACGTCACACGCCAAGCAGAGCGCCTTACAGCTTTCCATTCTAAGCTAAACTTCTTCATCGGAGCTGACCTTCAAACACTGTTTTCCCTAAATCCTTTTTCATCAGATTACCAGGTACTTCAATACGCATTACTTGTATACTTATGTAATATTTGGCCATTACTTATTTTTCTATTTTGCGCATAAATCATGCTTTATATTGTTTTACTATTTTTACTCTGACATTTAGTTCACAGTCAGGTTGCTGTATCACTATCACCCTGCTAATGCTTGTGAAGCCTTACCTACCTGTGAGCTATTATTCTTAAATCAAATGCAAGTTGTGTCTGTTGTGCTTTTACACATTACTTTGGGGTAATGCCTATGTAACTGCTCTTTGTACACAATTTGCTACAATTACCTAATATTTTGCTAACTCAGTGGCTGTGGTCCAATCCAATCCTTGTTTTGTTGCAGGCATATTTGTGAGCCTGACAGAAATACCAAGCCGTAAGGTGGTCTTTTAATCTTCTTTGTAGTAGTACAAACATAACAGGAGTTAATGTACCTGGTCACATCAGATGTGATAGTTGGCCACCAATAGGATCTGATAATTAGTTCCTTGGTTTTAGTTATGCCACAGTGTCCCCCCAAGGGTGAATCATGAGCAGATTTCAGTAGCTGGTTACGAAGTGATGGTGGGATGTATATCTTGCCCTGGTAGCAGTAGAGACCAGCTGAATTCTTGAGTAATAAGTTAGTAGGTAATGTTGTGTCTTTAGTTTGTTCAGTCCGTAGGTATGTAGTAGTGTCAGCTGAGAAGAGAAGAATGTTTTGCTTGGGGATAACCGATTGAGGGGTAGGGGAGTGATGTTCAATACCTGGCAAACGTGATAGAGCATCTGCCTTTCCGTTCTTATTGGCAGGCCGGTAAGTGATGAGGTAGTTGAACCTAGAGAAAAACAGATTCCAACGTACTTGACGTGCTGAAAGGGTTCTGGTGGTCTTGAGGTATTGTAAATTACGGTGATCAGTATATACTATGGTGGGTGTAGTGGAGCCTTCAAGTAAGTGTCTCCATTGTTCAAATGCTGCTTTGATTGCAAGAAGCTCTTTTTCTCCGATCGGGTATTGTCTCTCTGCGTCTGTTAGAGTCCTGGAGTAATAGGCGACAGGATGTAGAGGTTGTTGGAATGCATCTCTTTGTGACAAGACTGCGCCGAGAGCGAAATCAGAAGCATCGACTTCCAATACAAAAGGTAATTCTGTTCATAGGTCCGTTTCCCATCCAGCGCATCATCAACTGTAATGCTGTCCGTCTCACACTACCCTCCATGCTCAAGATACACCCTACATTTCATGTATCTTTGCTTAAACCCTATAAACATCTACGTGATCATCCAACTGGACAATCCCTACCTCCGGTCTCTATTGACCCGAACATGGAGTATGAAGTAGAGAACATCGTGGATTCTAGAAGACGAAGAGGCATTCTACAGTACCTGATTAAATGGAAGGGATATTCCTCAGAACATAACTCCTGGGAACCATCATCCAACATATCAGCTCCTAGACTCATCTCCAGATTCCATCAACGCAACCCTGACCGTCCTACTTCTTGAGCACCGGAGTTGCTCTTAGGGGGGGGAGTCCTGTCAGGTTTTTGCCTTTCTTACTGCCCCTTTAACTAATCTTCAGGATCTCCATAAATACCAGCCTCCCAGTTACCTCCTCACTTGGTATTGTTCATTTTGCTACTAACTGAGCTGCACTCTGATTAGCTCTCCAGCTCCAGAGTATCACGCCTGTTACAAACACTGTGCCTGTCAGAACTTTACACAGCTCAACCGGATCTGCCGCCTCTGTGACGTCACACGCCAAGCAGAGCGCCTTACAGCTTTCCATTCTAAGCTAAACTTCTTCATCGGAGCTGACCTTCAAACACTGTTTTCCCTAAATCCTTTTTCATCAGATTACCAGGTACTTCAATACGCATTACTTGTATACTTATGTAATATTTGGCCATTACTTATTTTTCTATTTTGCGCATAAATCATGCTTTATATTGTTTTACTATTTTTACTCTGACATTTAGTTCACAGTCAGGTTGCTGTATCACTATCACCCTGCTAATGCTTGTGAAGCCTTACCTACCTGTGAGCTATTATTCTTAAATCAAATGCAAGTTATGTCTGTTGTGCTTTTACACATTACTTTGGGGTAATGCCTATGTAACTGCTCTTTGTACACAATTTGCTACAATTACCTAATATTTTGCTAACTCAGTGGCTGTGGTCCAATCCAATCCTTGTTTTGTTGCAGGCATATTTGTGAGCCTGACAAACATTGAGGTTTCAATAGAGGTATTTGCACACAAATTCTAAAAAAACTATTAACTTATAACACATATTGTCAAACATCAGAAAAGATCTGAAATACACCCAGTCAAGATCAGGCATATGAGGAGAGGTCCTTCACACGAAGTGGCAGAATTTCTTTAACCCACACCGGATTTAAACAAGATCTGTAGGCAGCAGTGGGTGGCTGTTTCAGTGAGTGTAAAACACAGGTCGAGCGCATGTAAAAGTCCAGCTACTGAATCAATGCTTGTAGAAATGATACTCAATTTGCTCAGAGATAAAAGACCAGTCAACAAAGCTGAGGTCCCCCAGTCTTTATGGGTCTTAGCTGCATACACTGTAAAGTCCGGAACCCACCCGCGGGAGTCAGCCGTACCTTCTCCACTCAGGCCCATAAGTAAATGGTCTAGATGCTGTGCTGCACGGGGGTATGAGCTGGGAAAGATCCGGTACTGCGATCTACGCCACTCCGGTATGGTGTTTACCCAAATCTTCCTCATAGCTTCGGTGCGGGTAATTAGGTTGGCATCATGATAGTCCTCTCCTCTGCAAACTGTGCTAGTATTAGTGCGGTATTCTGTGCCGCTGTCAGAGCTCTCTCCCTTCGCCGCTGGTAACTGTTTTACATGCGACTGCTCCCCAGTGCCAATGCCGCGGCTTGTCGGATGCTGGGCGCCATCTTGAGCACAAGCTGATCTAATGGTGGACCGCAGGTCGATAAAATCCTCCTCCAACTTGCTCCCCAATGCTTCTAGTAGTTCAAGCATGTATGAGTAGGACACCTCCATCATGTATCTGTGAAATGAATTCACCCGGTCAGCTGTAAAACCGGAGGCGGGATGATAGCGAGAGGAGTCAGGCCTTTAGTTGCGTTCTCGGCTGGTTCAGATCTTAAGTAGTTAAATTGTGCAGATAGTATTATCATTCGACTCCAAATCATCCCCTCAGTTGAGTTGTTAGTATATCTTTGAAAGAGGACTGAATAGTTGTGCGAAAATCCATATATTATTTAGTATTCTGTAGGAGCTACTGATATTAGCGTCTGAAACCGGCCATGGCTTGGACACGCCCCCGTCCCATGCAGATTTATTTGGTCCGAGGAGGAGGACTTTGGTTTTGTCTGTGTTCTGTTTGAGTCGGTTGTCATTCATCCATGTCACTGCTGTCAGGTCTTTGTGGACGTGCTTTTTGGCGGTGGTGGGATCTAGGGTGATTGAGATGATTAACTGGTTGTCGTCAGCGTAGGAGACAATGTTGAGGTTGTGGCATGGGTTTGGAGGAGAAGGGCAGGAGTCTGACTTTCTGGGTCCTGCCCGTGAGGAAGGAGGTGATCCATTCCAGGGCTTTGCTGCCGGCGTTGTGTAGGCGGGTGCAGAGGGTGTTGTGGTCGACAGTGTTGAATGCTGCTGAGAGGTCTAGGAGGATGAGGGCGTCGGTTTCTCCTCGGTCGAGCATGGCACGGATATAGTTTGTGGCTGAGAGGAGGGCGGTCTTGGTGCTGTGGTTGCTTCTGAAACCGGATTGGGAGTGGTCCATAGTGTGGTTGGCCTCAATGTGGTCAATAAGTTGCAAGTTGATGGACTTCTCTATGATTTTGGCCGGGAAGGGGAGTAGAGAGAGATGGGGCAGTAGTTATTCGGGTCTGTGGGGTCTGCCAAGGGTTTCTCCCATTGAATATGTTCCCAATGACCTATTTTAGTTGCTGGAGTATATTAAATTATTTACAATTAGCTCCTTTACCCTCATTTTGCCTCTGGCATAACCTCTTTTGTCTGAAAACAGCACCTAAACTGAAGATGTAAATACTACAATATTGGTCATAGAAAGACTATGCAAACAACATGTAGTGGCAGAAATCCATCTCACAGTGGGAGGTTGGATAGAGAGGTGCCCTTCATATTTCTTTTACAGTTTGTGTTCTAACAAATATCTACTCATTTTTAAAAATGTCATTAGCTATGTGAACAAAATGTACTTTGTAAATTCAGATTCCAGTAGAGCCAACTTATACGTTTGATCATTCTGAGGTTGATAAATAGAGTGATATTTAAGGGACATTAAAGTCAAAATTACACTTTATAGATAGAACATGTGTGTTTCATTTGCACTATACAGCAGTAGTGTTTGCAACAATATCTTTCACAATGTTATACATTGTTGCAATCACTGCTCCATCTAGTGCTCAAAAATATATAACTGTTAAAAAAACATTATTACAAACATTGCTGCCATGTGCCCATTCTTGAGCCTACCTAGGTATGCTTTTCAACAACAAAGGATAATAAGATAACAAAGTAAATTTGATAATAGATGTAAATTTAACAGTTGCTTAAATTTGCATGCCCTATCTGAATCATGAAAGTTTAATTGTATTTCATTGCCCATTTAATTTAGATAAAAATATAATATTTAGCATCTGGAGCAGCCAGTGTGTGCTAAAAGCTTTAATTCTCTCTGTATAAATAGTTATATAAATATAAAAAGATTATTGTTATTGTCATCAAATACATTAATAAAGACAGCCCTAAAGAGGCCATTGGCTGGATTGAAATATAGGTCATAAATAGATTACCATTCCCTTAAATGGATGAACGTTACACAACTGGTTATTAAAGTATAAATAATAATAATATCATCACTAGACATGGTTATGTTGTTGATTAGTACAGAGGTTGCTAACCAGTGTTTGACAGAGTTGCTAGTAACACATTCCAGCTGCCTGTGTGAGTGAAGGGGTTGCAATTAGCTGACTACAAATTCTTACTAAGCTAAATGTGTCCTCCATTGAAGAGTTAATTGCGATACATTCTATTGCTGTAGCCTACTGCACATCAGTATGTAAACACATTCATGTGACATTATGGGCTCCGTTTCATGGCATTACACCTTTATATTGGGCACTTCAGAGAAGCTAGTGTCTTTAAATGGGTAAGGTTCCTTACAGATCAAGGACAACAGTTTGTAAACTTGTCATTGGTTTATTTTGCTGTTCTCATACTGTGGAAAATGAAGAATAGAGAAAGAACAGTTGTTGGGTCGGATTAAAGATGGCGCCAATGATTTTCTATGAAATGTCTCATCATTTTTGTGAAATGGATTTTTGCTGTGCAATTTAATTCATGTCATTTGGTAATATTTTTAGCTAATATCCCCTGACCCGGAGTAAAATAGAGGGTATTAAAGGCAGATCAGCCAATCAGCAGCACCTATTGGTGGGTGAGACTCCAGTAGAATAGCATACTACTTTTGGCCACTCTATTTTAAAGCCACTGAGCAAAAAGGGCAGGAACTATTAGTCAAAAATATACTGCTCTAGTGCAATTTATCTTTTCATTTGTGTCCTTTAAAAAAAGTATCTTGTGTTACCTACAAATAAGATCAGATTGACAATGTGTTAAAGATTTCTATAAAATATATTTATGTTATTAGCAGTTCAAAGTTGTGGTAAAACATTTCCAATAAATAATCCAGTGCAGTGCCACATCATTGCAAACCTGCATATTTTTTTTCTCTCTGGCTAAATTGCTTTTGTGAGTTATTAGATTTTTTTCAATAATATGGGCTAGATTACAAGTGGATATTAGCACTATTGTGCGCTATTAAACACTCAAGTTAAATCAATTGCACTTTTATTTTTGCTTTAATAGCTATGGAGCGCTAATATCTGGATTTCGGATAGCACAGGTTCACTAAATTCCTCACATAATAATAGCTGAAAAATTAATGTCAGCTATCCCTCAAGCACTAAGCATATGGTGCGCTAAGCCTCTGCTCAAGTAGTGGAGTTCTTCACTTTGTCATATACTGTTGCATTGAAATATACATTATGTCAGGGCCAGCCTTAGAGTATGGCGAGCGAGGCGGCTGATTTGGGCCCCGCGGTTAGGGGGCCCTGCCACGCCGGAGCAATAAAAAAAAATATTAATTTGTTTTTAAAATACTTTTTTTTTTGGCACCATTTTTTTTTTAAAATTGGCACAATGTGTCAGTCAGTGGACTGTGGAGGAGCGGAGCGGTGAGCTGTGATGGTCGGGTAAGAGGAAGAGGAGGAGGTGGTATTGTGAGCAGCAGAGAAAGTGGGAGTCACACTCGCAGGCATCAGAGAGAGAGAGTGGGAGCTGAGTGTGGGACCGTCGGACCGAGGAGTAGTCAGGGTCAGGGCTGGCTGTTCATATTCATCATGAATCATGTTAAGCAGCTGCAGAGCTAAGAAACTTTTCTTATTTTCCCTCCTAGGCTGTATACTACACTCCTTCACACACAGTCAGTCCTGTCCAAGACAGACTCGATATGTGTGTAAATTTCAAGTTCATTTTGAGCTGGCAGTTGTCCATGGGGGAAGCATTTTATTGCAGGGGGCTGGGGGCATACTTTTATTGCAGGGGGCATCAATTTATTACAGAGGGAGTGGGCATTATTTTATTGCAGGGGGGCTTCATTTTATTGCTGGGGGAATCATTTTACTGCAGTGGGGATGGGGCATCATTTTACTGCAGTTGGGATGGGGCATCATTTTATTGCAGGGGGACTGGGCATCATTTTATTGCAGGGGGGCTGTGGGCTTAATTTTATTGCTGGGGGCATCATTGCAGGGGCATCATATTTTTGCTGGGGGCATAATTTTATTGCAGGGGGGCTGGGACATAATTTTATTGCAGGGGCATCATTTTTTTGCAGGGGGCTGGGGCATAATTTTATTGCAGGGGGCTGGGGCATCATTTTATTGCAGGGGGACTGGGCATAATTATATTGCAGGGGGGCTTAATTTTATTGCTGGGGGCTTCATTTTATTGAAGGGGGCTTCATTTTATTGCTGGGGGCATAATTTATTGTAGTGGGGCTGGGGGCATCATTTATTGCAGTGGGGCTGGGGCATCATTTTATTGCTGTGGGGCTGGGGGCTTCATTTTATTGCAGGGGGGCTGGGGGCTTCATTTTATTGCTGGGGGCTTCATTTTATTGCTGGGGCTTCATTTTATTGCTGGGGCTTCATTTTATTGCTGGGGGCATCATTTATTTTATTGCAGGGTGCTGTGTGTGTGGGCTGTGTGCGTGTGTGGGCTCTGTGTGTGTGTGGGGGCTGTGTGTGTGTGTGGGCTGTGTGTGTGTGTGGGCTGTGTGTGTGGGGGGGCTGTGTGTGCGTGGGCTGTGTGTGTATGTGTGTGTGTGTGGGGGGGGCTGTGTGTGTGTGTGGGCTGTGTGTGTGTGTGAGCTGTGTGTGTTCGTGTGGTGTGTTTGTGTGTGTGTGTGGGGTGTGTGTGGGTGTGTGTGTGCGTGTGTGGGCTGTGTGTGGTGTGTGTGTGTGTGGGCTTTGTGTGGGCTGTGTGTGTTTGTGTGGGCTGTGTGTGTGTGTGTGTGTGTGGGCTGTGTGTGTGGGGTGTGTGGGCTGTGTGTGTGTGGACTGTGTGTGTGTGTGGGCATGTGTACTGGGCTGTGTGTGTGTGTGGGCTGTGTGTGTTTGTGGGGTGTGTGATGGTCGGGTAAGAGGAAGAGGAGGAGGTGGTATTGTGAGCAGCAGAGAAAGTGGGAGTTACACTCGCAGGCATCAGAGAGAGAGAGTGGGAGCCGAGTGTGGGACCGTCGGACCGAGGAGTAGTCAGGGCCAGGGCTGGCTGTTCATATTCATCATGAATCATGTTAAGCAGCTGCAGAGCTAAGAAACTTTTCTTATTTTCCCTCCTAGGCTGTATACTACACTCCTTCACACACAGTCAGTCCTGTCCAAGACAGACTCGATATGTGTGTAAATTTCAAGTTCATTTTGTCCATGGGGGAAGCATTTTATTGCAGGGGGCTGGGGGCAATTGAAGGGGGCTGGGGCATCATTTTATTGCAGGGGTGGGATTCATTTTATTGCTGGGGGGCTGGGGACATCCTTTTATTGCTGGGGGCATCATATTTTTGTTGGGGGCATCATTTTATTGCAGGGGAGATGGGGCATAATGTTATTGCTGGGGCATGATTTTTGTTCTGGTGGCATTATTTTTTTGCAGGGGGCTGGGGGCATATTTTTATTGCAGGGGGCATCATTTTATTACAGGGGGACTGGGCATCATTTTATTGCAGTGTGGCTTCATTTTATTGCTGGGGGCATCATTTATTGCAGTGTGACTGGGGCATCATTTTATTGCAGTGGGGTTGGGGCATCATTTTATTGCAGGGGGACTGGGGGCTTCATTTTATTGCTGGTGGCATCATTTATTGCAGGGGGGCTGGGGGCATCATATTTTTGTTGGGGGCGTCATTTTATTGCAGGGGCATCATTTTATTGCAGGAGAGCTGAGGCATAATTGTATTGCTGGGGGCACAATTTTTTGCTGGGGGGCATAATTTTATTGCAGGGGGCATAATTTTATTGCAGGGGGCATCATTTTATTGCAGGGGCTTCATTTTATTGCTGGGGGCATCGTTTATTGCAGTGGGGCTGGGGGCATCATTTTACTGCAGTGGGGATGGGGCATAATTTTATTGCTGGGGAATCATTTTTTTGCAGGGGGGCTGGGGGCATACTTTTATTGCAGGGGGCATAATTTTATTACAGAGGGACTGGGCATCATTTTATTGCAGGGGGGCTTCATTTTATTGCTGGGGGAATCATTTTACTGCAGTGGGGATGGGGCATCATTTTACTGCAGTTGGGATGGGGCATCATTTTATTGCAGGGGGACTGGGCATCATTTTATTGCAGGGGGGCTGTGGGCTTAATTTTATTGCTGGGGGCATCATTGCAGGGGGCATCATATTTTTGCTGGGGGCATAATTTTATTGCAGGGGGCTGGGACATAATTTTATTGCAGGGGCATCATTTTTTTGCAGGGGGCTGGGGCATAATTGTATTGCAGGGGGCTGGGGCATCATTTTATTGCAGGGGGACTGGGCATCATTTTATTGCAGGGGGGGCTTAATTTTATTGCTTGGGGCTTCATTTTATTGAAGGGGGCTTAATTTTATTGCTGGGGGCATAATTTATTGTAGTGGGGCTGGGGGCATCATTTATTACAGTGGAGCTGGGGCATCATTTTATTGCAGTGGGGCTGGGGGCTTCATTTTATTGCAGGGGGGCTGGGGGCTTCATTTTATTGCTGGGGGCTTCATTTTATTGCTGGGGCATCATTTATTTTATTGCAGGGGGCTGTGTGTGTGGGCTGTGTGTGTGTGTGGGCTCTGTGTGTGTGTGGGGGCTGTGTGTGTGTGTGGGCTGTGTGTGTGGGCTGTGTGTGTGGGGGGGCTGTGTGTGTGCGTGGGCTGTGTGTGTATGTGTGTGTGTGTGGGGGGGCTGTGTGTGTGTGTGGGCTGTGTGTGTGTGTGTGGGCTGTGTGTGTGTGTGAGCTGTGTGTGTTCGTGTAGTGTGTTTGGGTGTGTGGGTGGGTGTGTGGGCTGTGTGTGTGTGTGGGTGTGTGTGTGTGCATGTGTGGGCTGTGTGTGGTGTGTGTGTGTGGGGGCTGTGTGTGTGCTGTGTGTGTGTGTGGGCTGTGTGTGTTTGTGTGTGTGTGGGCTGTGTGTGTGGGGTGTGTGGGCTGTGTGTGTGTGGACTCTGTGTGTGTGTGTGTCTGCGTGTGTACTGGGCTGTGTGTGTGTGTGGGCTGTGTGTGTGGGCTGTGTGTGTGTGGGCTGTGTGTGTGTGGGCTATGTGTGTGTGTGGGCTGTGTGTGTTTGTGGGGTGTGTGTGGGTGTGTGGGCTGTGTGTGGGGTGTGTGTGGGTATGTGTGTGTGTGTGTGTGCATGTGTGTGTGTGGGCTGTGTGTGTGGGCTGTGTGTGTGGGCTGTGGGCTGTGTGTGTGGACTGTGTGTAGGGAGTGTGTGTGTGTAGGGTGTGTGTGTGTGGGGGGTGTGTGTGTGTGTGGGGTGTGTGTGTGTGGTCTGTGTGTGTGTGTGGGCTGTGTGTGTGGGGTGTGTGGGCTGTGTGTGTGTGGACTGTGTGTGTGTGTGGGCTGTGTGTGTGGGCTGTGTGTGTGGGCTGTGTGTGTGTGGGCTTTGTGTGTGTGTACACCTGTGTATGTATATATCTGTTTACCTGTGTATGTGTCAATAAGTATCTCTGTGTGTATTATATCTGTGTGTTTGTGTGGTACAGTGCATTGCCCCATTTCTTTTAAGTATTTTTTGTTTTGGGTAGAGGCCCCGCACTGTCAATCTGCCTAGGGACCTGCACTTGCTAGGGCCAGTGTAGTGTCGAAATCTGCGACCCGACGGAATGTGCGACCGTGACGAAGCTTCTTTGCTTGTATAATTTTACCACCCGGATCAATGTGAGCACTCAGATGCCTTCAATGCGTAGGTCGCTTAGTGACAGCAGTGTGAGTCAGGCGACCCGACGGAATGTGCGATCATGACGAAGGAGGTGCCTCTAGCAGGTGATTGGTGGTCAACCAGTCACGTGTGCGCTAAGGAATGTGGTGACGTCATGGTCGCACATTCCGTCGGGTCGCAGATTTTGACACTACAACGGCCCTGGCATCTCTGTAATGTTCTTGTTATCATAAGAAAACAAAAAAAAATAAGGCCCGGTTCAACTAAACTGTCAGCATAATTCTTCCTTATATACATAAACAGTTGTTCCAATAGTACAAATGTTATATTGCAATATTTACAATGTTATAGTGCTCCACATTAGTGGATTTATGTTTTTTTATATATAAAATGTTGTGCATTTCCTTAAATGATTTTTCTTCTAATTTTTGTTTTCATTTTAAAAGCTGTGGTGCGGGGTTGGGGGTGGAGATTGGGCTGGGTTTGGGGCGGAGCTTGGGTGGGGTTGTGGACGGAGATTGGGTGGGGTTGGGGGCGGAGAGAAAGGGGACCACATTTTGTCATCCTGCCTTGGGCTCCGCAATGGCTAGGGCCGGCCCTGCATTATGTTAACAAACACTGTACATATACAATGGGCAACCTTAGTATTTGTAGGGCCATCTGCAAGACAAGTTTGCGGGGCCCCTCAGGCCAACTCCTGTCCCAACATTTAGTGTTACCTATATAAAGAATAACACTATATACAATACCATCTAATACCATAAACAAAATATAGAATATATATTGTATAATCTCATACCTTCATCCCTGACAGTGGGAGCCACCCAAAGTAAGGCCTGGCACATACATATCTATATACACACACATATACAAGTCAGAGCACGCTATGCTCTTTGGCATGCCCAGAGTTGAACCTGGATACTCCAGTCTAACTTTACACTTTGAGCCACTAGAGGGCTCTGGCTCTCTAAGAGAATTACTGAATCCTACTGCCTGCACTGGCTTACTCTCTAGCTCCATCTGCCTGCCAGCTGCAGGTAGTTGCCTAATTAGCAGCCTATAAAAGGCTGTTTTCTGCTTCCTGTCCTTGAGTGTGTATGGTTCTTTGTATCCTGGGTGTGCACTTCTGGCATTCTACTATTTGCTGCTGATATTTGACAACTCTCTGCTTGCCACCTGCCCTGACCTCTTGGACTGTCCTGACTAATTTCTTTGGCTCTTCCTTTTGGTACCTTTGCTGACGTCCAGTATACTGATCATTGGCCTGTGTCTGACTTTCCTTCTGCTTTAAGATTCAGTCTCATTTTGTGCCCCCCTGTTGCCCATTTGGACTGCTGACTACTCAACTGTGTTTGTGCCCTCCTCTGCCTACTTGCTGGAAGTTTTCCTGTGAAACTCCTTGCCTTACTCATTACCTCTGGTTTCCGGACTTTCTACTTGTCACTTCACCTGGTGCCGGGATAAGACTACTGGCCAGGCAATTGGAGAGGCAGGTGAGTTTCCGTGCAGGCCTGATAAAAGAAAGAAGAAAATGTCAATGAATTCAACCTTTACATATGCTCTTTGATCCTGGTCATATAATAAAGTGTGGGTGTTTATTTAAATGTATTCCCTATTAGATTTGGGGAATGTCTTCAGTACTCAATACACATAGGCAGCAGTGGGCAGGAGGGCAGGCAGGCTGGGCACAGAGGGCAGCAGAAGAACCTAGGCACATTGGTGGTGTATAGAGTACTATGACAACTTGGAAAATAGAAGTAGCAGCACAGGTGGGCAGAAGGATAGACAGGCTAGGCACTCAGGGCAGCAGCAAAGGAGCCATGACACATCTATTGTACAAAGGGTAAGAGTGGTCTGTAAGCCAGGAAAGCTGGGCACTCAGGGCAGCACAGGAACCACTGCACATTGATGGCAACTATGGTATAAAAAAAAAGGTCACAGCCAGGTCTGGGTCTCACTCTGTGGACGGAGAGTCAGTTGCATTTGCATGATTCCTCCCGAGTGTCCACTCAATTTCCCAGCAAGTTTCAATTTAGAGAGCCCAGTCTTGGCAGATTAAATTTTAAAAAGACAATCTGCATGACTAGGAGGGAGATTTATGAACTGTGTGTATTAAGGATGTTTCCAGTCGCTGAGAAAACTCTCTCCCTTTGGATGTTTTAGGGAGTACAAGAAGGAAGATGCTTGGTGAACAGGTAAAGGGAAGGCCAATGAACACTCCTCAAATTTCAGCAAATCAAGAGATTGGAACTTGGAGACATTAGAGGCTCTAAAAGGTAAACTTTTTATCATTTCAGAGGCACAGCTCTCCAATTGTTCTTCATAGCTAATGAACCATTGAGTGCCTATGCCAAAATGCTGATGCTCCACGCTGTTTTTCATTGTGCCCATTTTTTATATATATAGCTAACATGAAGAGAGAGTGTGTAGTGCAACTACTGCGCATTTCTTGTTATCATAAACCAAGATTTTCCTTGAGGGTCTGTATTAGTTTGGTTACCTCATCATAGGTAAAAAGGGGGTATAGCTGGATACAAATAGCAAATACACTCTATGACTAACCCAAATAAGATAGTGAATCTCCAGTACACTATAAAAAAAAAGACAAATCCAAACATGAATGGGAAAGCACTAACAGCAAGAGTGAGGATGGAGAAATCACAACTACCAGTTATATAAAAAAGAAAACTGATTTACTTCAATATAAAAACACACAAATATATACACTCCTAGTAATATACATAGTAAAAACTTATGATTTCATCAATAAAATTAACAAGTTGTGGCCACAACATATATTCATAAAGTTCATAAAGTGCAGATTTCACAATTCCTAGTAGATATCCTGGTTAAAGAAATCATGGTTCATGAAAAACACAATTCATATACAGTCCTGTAGGGAGCAAGTAGGTGACTGACTTTGTGTAAATACTGTGCTATACGGTATTATCAAGTTTCCAGCCAGGCTTACCCAGGGAATCTTACCAGACCTTTGTGGTGTAGATGGATGTTTAAAATAGAAATAAACCACTTTTTCCGCTGGGAGACTTTACCAACAACTGCCTAGAATGGTGTTTCTCACTTCTCTTGCAGTCTCAGCGTATTCTACTTGCAGCGGTTCCTTGGTTCTGGATACTCACACGTGTATTGTGATCATGTGGTTGCCTTACACCAATCAGATGGTCCTGTTTACAATTCCTTTCCTCTGGATACTTATGACAATTGTCAGCAAATACCGAATTGCAGTTTCAAGGGATAGTAGTAGATACAGTCTGTGAACGTTCACTAGGTATTGCAACCTTTTCATCAGATGATTTGCTACGCATTTCAACGCTACCTCTGCGCCTTTAGCAAGTGTTATAACTGATAGTAAGGTAGCCTTGATATTTATATCCTTCGATAATACCGCCTCTTTACTTCACAGGTCAGATTTCATTAAAGATACAGTGTTGTAGTGATTCCAACTTGTACAAAATTTCAATTTGCTGCATAATTGCAGTCCAATAGCAGACTCCTCATCATAGGTGCCTGGGAGATCCTCTAGGTCCTCAAGGATATAATCTTGGTTTAGCTCAGATATGCTGTTTCACCATGGAATTAAGGACTGTCATAACCCCCCCCCCCCCCACCCTTTTAACCATCCATTCATCTCTCCCTAGTGTACTTGTTATGAGATGCAGGATACAGCATAGAACATACAATGCTATTTTATTGCAGAGCATAGAAGAAAACAGCTTGTACAACACATCTAACTTAGTAACTGCGACATAGACTGTAACAGCTATAAGCCACGCCCCCATCCGGTGACATCACCTCCCACTCTCATCACATCTTCCCCTTTTTCAAAGGACAAAGCATACATTTTTTTAGAGTACAACAAATAACAAGGTATACAAAAAGCATACAAAAATAATTTTGTTTAGTATACAACAAATAACAAGTTAAAGAGAATATATATGAACAACACAGTGACCATGGGATTGTTCTGCCCATTCTTCTGGTCACTGCTCTAACTACAGTGCTAATCCCGGTAGTGAGCTGGAAGTTTCACAACTCTTTCACTTGACGTTATTTTACATTAACTGTCCTCTGATACAGAAAAAAGGTGATTAAGAGTCTGCTGGAAGCAAAGAAGTATCGCCGCTGTGGTCTAGCTGAGGGGAAGGTACCCCTTTAAAAACAGGGGATCCCACCGGCTGTGGCTGTGAGGCATCCAGTCCCAAACTCTCAGGTACTGGTTGAAGATGTCTTCTATTTCAACGTGTGACTGTCCCTCCTTCAGTAAGGACTACAGAAGAACTTGGTTCTGGAGAGCGTCCTATTACCATAGCAGGCGTCTTCTATTTCTTCTCATCATCCAGCTTAACTCTGACATTTTGGCCCACATTCAGCTCCTGCAAGAGCCTCACAGAGTGTTTTCTATTGTAGAAGAATTGGTAGCCCCTTTTTGCCTCTTCATCTCTCCTAAGGACCTTGTCCTGAGGAACAGTGCGGGCTGGTTGGAAAACACCCACAGAGGGTAGTATAGTGCGGATCTGTCGCCCTAGCATCAACTGTGCCGGGCTAAATCCTGTGGCTTGGATGGGAGTTGCCCTATAGGCCAAGAGAGCTAGGTACAGCTCATATTGCTTCAAAATGAACTTTGTTGTTTGAACTGCTCTTTCAGCCATTCCATTGGCCTGTGGGTAATGTGGACTTGACATAGAATGGACAAAATCATATTCACTGCTGAAGGAACTGAACTTCATGGAAGCAAACTGCATTCCGTTATCACTCACTTACTCTATTGGTATGCCCCACCGGGCGAACAAACTCTTGAGACGATAACGGCTTGACTGGTGATCTATTTCAAGGGTGCAATCTCCAAATACCTGGAATAGTAGTCAATCACGACTAGATACTTTTCCCCATGCAGTTCGCACAAATCTGCAGCTATTTTCTGCCATGGGCCTGCAGGCAGTGGGTAGAAATTAAGGGCTCCCTTCTCTGAATCGGCCGGCGTTCCCGGCAAAAGACACATTTTGACACGTGGCTTGCAATGTCAGAACTGATCCCAGGCCACCATACCGCCATAGCTGCCCTTTCTCTGCACTTTGTAATTCCCAAGTGGCCATCATGAATCCTGCTTAACATCTCCTGCCGCATGCTAACAGGAATGACAATGCGGTCTTGGAACAGCACTAACCCATCCAGCTCCGTGAGCTGCAACCTCTCTGACTGGTAAGAACTTAAAGACATCCAGGCTGCCCAGCTCTCGGGACAACCTTCTTTTATGTACTTAATAACTTATTGAAGGTCTGTATCTAAACGTGTCTCCTTTCTTATTTGCTCTAGCTTTCCTGACGAAATGGATTTGGATACCAGAACTGAATCCACATACACTTTCACATCTGATTCCGCTGAAGATTCCTCAGCAGCAGGCACCGCGAGCCTGGAAAGTGTATTTGCCACTACTTGTTGTTTTCTCGGCACATGCACTGCCTAAACGTTGAACCTGAGCAGCCTCATCAGAAGTCTCTGGCATCTTAGGGGTGTTTAGTCAATATCATAGGAATTGATTAGAGAGACTAGCGGTTTATGGTCAGTCTCCAGACTAAATTTCTCTAAATCCACTAGGTAACACTGGAAGTGTTCACAGGCCCAAACTGCAGCCAGGCACTCTTTATCAATTTGAGCGTATTTCGACTCAGCGTCAGTGTACAGGAACAGTAGGCGATGGGCTATAGTTTGTTCTCATTCAGCTGCAGGAGGGAAGCCCCTAGCCCATAACTGCTTGCATCAGCACTAACCACCGTCTTTTTAGAAGGGTTGTAGAACTCTAACACTGGGGCAGACCCCAGCAAGGACTTGACATGTACAAAAGCTAATTCCTGTGGAGGACCCCAGACCCAGACAACATCTTTCTTCAACAACTCTGTTATAGGGTATAGTACTGTGGATAAATCTGGAAGAAACCTGCCCACACAATTCACAAGCCCCAATATTTGTCTCAGCTCGTGTACATCAGAAGGACTTTTCATCTGTTCAATAGCAAGGATTTTATCAGGGTCCAGCTTGATGCCATCTCCATTGATGATATGCCCAAAGTAACATAACTAAGATTGTCTAAAATGGCATTTCTCTTTATTCAATTTCAGCCCAGACTCTCTAATGGTTTGCAGCACACAGCTTAATCGCTGATCATGTTCTTTCAATGTAGACCCATACACTAAAATGTCATCCATGACGACTGCCATGCCCTTGTGGTCCCTTAAGAGGGAACTCTTCTCTCTTTGAAAGATTTAAGGAGCAATGGATATCCCAAAGGGGAGTCTGCTGCAGAAGCAAAACCGACCTACCGGTGTAATGAAGGTAGTCAGTTTGTGGCACTGTGGATCTAGAGGTATCTGCCAGAAGTCACTGGAAGCATCCAGTGTAGAGAAGAACTTCGCCCAGCCAGTTTTGGAACTATGTCTTCAAACGTCGTCAGCACATATCTATCTCTCTTCACTGTCTCCTTCAGCCGTTTCAAATCTACGCAGATGCGTACCTTCCCGTTTTTCTTCGCAAAAGGCACAATGGGTGCACACCAGTCAGTTGCTTCAACAACTTCTTCAATAACTCCCATATTCTTCATACGCAAAAGTTCCTTTTCTGCTTGAGGCATGAACGGGAATGGAATTCTACGAGAAGTGGTAATGCTGTATGGGACTGCATCACTTTTAAGTGATATTCGGACTGGTTGCAATTCAGTTGGCCCAATTCACCAAACATGTCTTCCGAAATCTCATTCACTCTGGCGTAAAGGTCCAAACCCAGCAAATAAGAGGAGTGCTAAATAAAAGCAGCTAATAAGATTAAAACTGTGATATTTATTAATTATGAACCAATGCAAAACAATTAAAATACCTGATACCACCTGTGGTAAAATGCTAGTAGAAATAATTATACATAAAAATGAATTGCCAAGAGACTTATGAACATCATAAAATCACATAGCAGTATTGACAATAAAAGCTGTAACTTTCGTTAAAAGCTAGCAGATACAGTGCTGCTTTATATCCAGTGAAATACTGAAAATTGGCTAATAGTGTCCAATGTATGTATCCCGCTTTATAACAATCCTGAATAAGTACGTGTGGATGGGACAAATTGGAGCACAATAAGCTGTGTTTAAAAGTGTTCAATGTGGAAAATAGCAATACTTTATATTTGTCTTCGGATCTTTTAGTTCCCAGAATACAAAACTTCACAAGGTTTCTCCGCTATCTACAAGTTTTGTGTAGCTTACCAGGGGTCTCCGGCTCTTAGGACTTATATACCTCCGTGGGTTTTATCGCCCATTAGACTTGGCGTTATCTGTGTTTGATGTCCTCCAGGTTGTGGCGGCTCTCCTCTCTAGGTAGCTTGTTCCGGTTCAGACGCCGGGGTCACAAGATCAAACCTGTGATAGTAGCGGATTACCGGGAAAAAATGAGAGTTCTTTGATCCGAATAGTTACAATATCCTTTTCTGTAACTGTTTCCTTGCTTCCACTCGACACTTTTGGATAACCTAAGTTTAAGGATCAGAGCCCTCTGAGTTTTTCTTTACTTAAACACAGTTAAGCATCTTTCATAACATCTACGCGTTTCAGCTTTAACAAGCCTTTTTCAAGATGTAAAGGTCCAAACCACAGGCTGCTTTCCTGCTCATTAGGTTGTTAACACACTGACCTCTAATTACATGTGAATGTCCTCTGCTTGTACTCACAGCTGGCAAGAAATTTCCACGCACAATCGATGCGGCCAGCAGGACTATAAACTTTTATTGTAACTTTCGCCAGCTGAGGCAGTTTTATGAATGCTGCAAGGGACATTACAGTGACATCTGCTCCCGTGTCAATCTTGAAGGCAACCTTAGCTCCCAATACAGTAAGGGTAACCCCCCAATCTGGTCTGAATTAGACCGTTCAACAACAGACCCTACAAAGGACACTTCTTGACCCTCCTGGTCACTATCCACCTGCATTTCCTTAATGTATTCAGTTTTACACGCCACTTCAAAATGGCCCATTCCATTACACTTTCTATATCTTTTTATCTTTACCGGGGCATATGACATTCTGATCATGAGTACGATTACACTGCTTGCAGTGAGCCTGCTGCACCCATCCAGTTCTGGCCCTATCTGTTGCCCTTGGTCTACCACTCACACTGTGCCTTTTACCTGAAGCTCTTCTGAACTGTGCACTTCCATCCACAATACTCTCAGACCTCAGATCAGCACTTTGCTTTTTCACCAGTTCACTCTGGCGGGCCATCCTAATAGCCCATCTAACATTAACCTAAGCATCTGCAATTCCTATAACTATTCTGCAGGGGTCACGTCCTACAAAAAAAGTGTGGGAACTCACTTAGACTTCCACCCCCACCCCTATAATTAATATTGTTTTATACACACACTTACATATACACACGCGAGCACACACTGTATTAATATGTATATAATCTATACACTCTGGTTAATTAATGCAAATTAAAACTAATGAAGGTCTGAATGGTTGCCTGACGATGGACACCCATGGTTACATTTTTACATGGCAGGGTTGAAATTTTTATTTGTAATTTAGGATTCAACTGATACTGAATACTGAGAAGCCGGACACACACTTTTTAGAACATATGAAGTGGCTTTTGTATATGGTACACGGGGTGAAATCTCAACAAATTGACTACTAGAATGCCAAAAGTCTGCAAGGCTGTAATCGCTGCACATGGAGGATTCTTTGATGAAAGAAAAGTTTGAAGGACACAATTAATGTCAAGATCCAGGGTGTTCATACTTTGTTTTTAACTCACATGATGCATAGCCAGCTCAGCTTCAGTTCCTCACACCCTCCTTCCTTTCAAGGGCGGGCTGAGACCTCTGTGTCTGACAGCAACTCCAGACTCCTCCTCTGTCATAGAGTCTCACCCACTTAAAGGACCAGTCAACACAGTAGATTTGCATAATCAACAAATGCAAGATAACAAGACAATGCAATAGCACTTAGTCTGAACTTCAAATGAGTAGTAGATTTTTTTTTCTGACAATTTTAAAAGTTATGTTTTTTTCCACTCCCCCTGTACCATGTGACAGCCATCAGCCAATCACAAATGCATACACGTACCATGTGACAGCCATCAGCCATTCACAAATGCATACACACTTATTCTTGCACATGCTCAGTAGGAGCTGGTGACTCAAAGTTTAAATATAAAAAGACTGTGCACATTTTGTTAATTGAAGTAAATTGGAAAGTTGTTTAAAATTGCATGCTCTATCTGAATAATTAAAGTTTAATTTTGATTGAGTGTCCCTTTAAGGTGTAATAGCCGTATTTTTGCTGAGGGGAGCTAAATAACCCCAGAAAAAGCCACACAGAAATGAAAGCACCATGTGTTCCACAGTAGGACTGCTGACAAGCTTTCATTTAGTGTATTTTAGGAAGTGTTACTGCCCATTAGTAAAGGATCTCACTATCCCCCTAACCAGACTGTGCTCCAGCTCCTCCTACCAGCAGCAGCAGTGTTTACTGAAGTGTTTCTGTTCTCAGTCCAGGGGGAACTCCCACTAAGGAATAAATACCCATGTTGTTATTGAAGACCCTGTGAGTGTACTTTCTTTTGCTAATTATATATATTCTTTATGTATAAAGCACCAACAGATTCTGCAGTGCTGCCCATGGGTACAATGATAGAAGTACAACGGAGAAACAATACAATATAAGACAACATTTTACAGACAAATACAGGGGGAATTGAGGGCCCTATTATATATATATATATATATATATATATATATATATATATATATACATACATATATATATATATATATATACATATATAGTATCAATGGAGAGAACTCTCACTTAAAGGGACATTAAACCCCAAATGTTTCTTTCATGATTCAGATAGAGAATACAATTTTAAACAACTTTCTAATTTACTTCTATTATCTAATTTGCTTCATTCTCTTGATATTCGTTCCTGAAAAGCATATCTAGATAGGCTCAGTAGCTTCTGATTGGTGGCTGCACACATTTGCCTCGTGTGATTGGCTCACCCATGTGCATTGCTATTTCTTTAACAAACGATATCTAAAAAATGAAGCAAATTAGATAATAGAAGTAAATTGGAATGTTGTTTAAAATTGTGTTCTCTGTCTGAATCATGAAATAAAAATATTGAGTTTAATGACCCTTTAATGCAACAACTGCCAGGGTGCTAGTACAGAATAAGTACAGCAAAACCAAAAAACTTGCACTCTCTGGTCTTTTTCAAAATTAATCCTTTACTGTGAAAAGTAGTTATGTTTGTTTTGATATATGTGTGTGTGTGTATATATATATATATATATATATATATATATATATATGTGTGTGTGTGTGTGTGTGTATATATATATATATATATATGTGTGTGTGTGTGTGTATATATATATATATGTGTGTGTGTGTGTGTGTGTATATATATATATATGTGTGTGTGTGTGTGTGTGTATATATATATATATATATATATGTGTGTGTGTGTGTGTGTGTATATATATATATATATATATATGTGTGTGTGTGTGTGTGTGTATATATATATACAGTGGAGGCTCCTCCATATGTGCACTGTCGCACGTGAACCCCCAGGGGGCAGAGGAGGGGGAAAAAAAATGAGCATTTAAAAAAAAAAAAATGAGAAAAAAAAAATTATGAAAAATTTTAATTTTATTTTTTATTTATATTATTTAATATTATATGTATTAAATAATGCTTTACTGGCACTGCTGCTTAGCTTATATACCCTGCTATTTAATCTATTATCATTCTCATCACTGACTCGCCACTGAGTGTTCATTAACAGACACTGTATATTTATTATCAGGCTCAGGCAGGAGGCAGGAGCTAGGACCGGGTGGACTACTCAGTGTGCTGACGTCCGTGACGTCACACCACACACCACCACGGCGCACTGCCTGCTGCTGCTGCCTGAGGCTGAGCTGAGAGAGGCTGATTGACAGTCCAGGGCAGGCTCCAGTCTCCACCCCCCACTCGCACGTGCGGTAAGGAGCTCTATATGCCTGCACAGTGATCGCAATGTATTCACTGTGCAGGCGTAGAGCTCCTCCCCAGCCTCATGCCTATAGAGGCATAATCGCACAGGCTGAACTGTGCGGTCGTTCAGCCTGTGCTCTGTCTCCTCCCCCAGCCTCTTGATCCGGACTCCTCAGACTCTGTGATAGGCTCCATGGCTCACGTGATGGCCCCCACGAGGCTCCTCCCAGCTCAACGGCGCGAAAATCTTTGTGGAGATAGCCGTTGAGCTGAGAGGAGTGTTTTTGCATAGCTCTGTGCAAAAATTGTTTACAACAAAACTATATATTTTTTGCTGCCTGCTGGCAGCCATCAAGCATCAACAAGTTGATTGAACAGTGACAGACAGTCAATATTTGCTGCTGTGTGCTGACTCAGTGTCTGCTGAGCTGCAGTCAAGTAGTGTGCAAAGAAATAGCCAGGGCCCAGGAGCAGGCTAATAGACAGTTAGATAGTTAGCCAATAGCCATTATAATTATTATTAATTACATTAGGCTTAGCTTAGCAGCAAATTAGTTTAGAACTGTAGATTCACAGTCACTACTAGTAGTATTCAGATTTTCTAGTTATCTATATCTATATAGAACTTGAAGATACTTTAGTTAACTTAATTTATACTAGTAATATATTATTAGTTTAGTAACTTTGTGGGCAGATATTTTAATGATTTTTGCTGCAGGCCTGCAGTTTTTTATATAGAGTAACTGAGTGAGTTGAGTCTTGAACTAGTGTTAAAAAAAAACAAACCTTTTTTTTCTATTTGTAATTTAAACAACAGATACAGTCTGAGTCTGAGATTGCTTTTTAGATAGAGTGAGTTGAGTCTAAGTTGAACTTGAATTAGTGTTAAAAAAAAACATTTTTATTTTTCTACTTGTAATTTAAACAACAGATACAGTCTGAGTCTGAGATTGCTTTTTATATAGAGTAACTTGAGTCTTGAACTTGAACTAGTGTTTAAAAAAAAACATTTTTATTTTTCTACTTGTAATTTAAACAACAGATACAGTCTGAGTCTGAGATTGCTTTTTATATAGAGTAACTTGAGTCTTGAACTTGAACTAGTGTTTAAAAAAAAAAAACATTTTTATTTTTCTACTTGTAATTTAAACAACAGATACAGTCTGAGTCTGAGATTTCTTTTTATATAGAGTAACTTGAGTTGAGTCTTGAACTTGAACTAGTGTTTAAAAAAAAAAAACATTTTTATTTTTCTACTTGTAATTTAAACAACAGATACAGTCTGAGTCTGAGATTGCTTTTTATATAGAGTAACTTGAGTTGAGTCTTGAACTTGAACTAGTGTTTAAAAAAAAAAACATTTTTATTTTTCTACTTGTAATTTAAACAACAGACACAGTCTGAGATTAGCAAGTTTAGGAGTATACTGGATTTTTAGGGAGTTCTTTAACAATTTAGTTCAACTTCTAGTTGATATTTTCTAATAGCTGCAGAGCAGCAAAGCTACCTACCTACAAGTTATATATTACATAACAACCGCCAAACTATTAAACTATTACTTCAAGTTGAGTTGTATATTTTCTAACAGCTGCAGAGCAGCAGAGCTACCTACCTACAAGTTATATATTACATAACAACCGCCAAACTATTAAACTATTACTTCAAGTTGAGTTGTATATTTTCTAACAGCTGCAGAGCAGCAGAGCTACCTACCTACAAGTTATATATTACATAACAACCGCCAAACTATTAAACTATTACTTCAAGTTGAGTTGTATATTTTCTAACAGCTGCAGAGCAGCAGAGCTACCTACCTACAAGTTATATATTACATAATAACCGCCAAACTATTAAACTATTAAGTTGTATATTTTCTAACAGCTGCAGAGCTACCTACCTACAAGTTATATATTACATAACAACCGCCAAACTATTAAACTATTACTTCAAGTTGAGTTGTATATTTTCTAACAGCTGCAGAGCAGCAGAGCTACCTACCTACAAGTTATATATTACATAACAACCGCCAAACTATTAAACTATTACTTCAAGTTGAGTTGTATATTTTCTAACAGCTGCAGAGCAGCAGAGCTACCTACCTACAAGTTATATATTACATAATAACCGCCAAACTATTAAACTATTAAGTTGTATATTTTCTAACAGCTGCAGAGCTACCTACCTACAAGTTATATATTACATAACAACCGCCAAACTATTAAACTATTACTTCAAGTTGAGTTGTATATTTTCTAACAGCTGCAGAGCAGCAGAGCTACCTACCTACAAGTTATATATTACATAACAACCGCCAAACTATTAAACTATTACTTCAAGTTGAGTTGTATATTTTCTAACAGCTGCAGAGCAGCAGAGCTACCTACCTACAAGTTATATATTACATAATAACCGCCAAACTATTAAACTATTAAGTTGTATATTTTCTAACAGCTGCAGAGCTACCTACCTACAAGTTATATATTACATAACAACCGCCAAACTATTAAACTATTACTTCAAGTTGAGTTGTATATTTTCTAACAGCTGCAGAGCAGCAGAGCTACCTACCTACAAGTTATATATTACATAACAACCGCCAAACTATTAAACTATTACTTCAAGTTGAGTTGTATATTTTCTAACAGCTGCAGAGCAGCAGAGCTACCTACCTACAAGTTATATATTACATAACAACCGCCAAACTATTAAACTATTACTTCAAGTTGAGTTGTATATTTTCTAACAGCTGCAGAGCAGCAGAGCTACCTACCTACAAGTTATATATTACATAACCACCGCCAAACTATTAAACTATTAAGTTGTATATTTTCTAACAGCTGCAGAGCTACCTACCTACAAGTTATATATTAGATAAGAGCAAAGGACTGTTCTTTGTGTGTAAACTAACAGTTAAGATGGCACTTAGTAAAATTAGTGTGTCTGAGCTAAAGCAATTACATTTTTCAACGTTGCCCATTGAAAGAAAAATGGAAATTAAAATGCTCAGGCCAACACCTATGCTTAACCTTACCCAGGTGACAAAATGTAAAACTAGAGATTACAAAAGAGAATTCAAACCCGAGGTATATGATAAATATCCATGGATTTGTGGTTGTGAATTATCTAACAGGCTCTTTTGTTTTTATTGTCTCCTGTTTGCAAAACAAAGTGGGGATTCAAGCTGGGTGAGTTATGGTGTCGCCGATTTATCACATTTAAGTCAAAAAACCAATAAACATAATTGCTCCCAATCACATTTAAACTCCACATTAGAGTTTAATTTGCTAGGAAGGGTTGATATTCGGCAACAACTTGACAGTGCATATCGTTTGAATATTAAAAAACATAATGAGCAAGTAACGAAAAATCGCTATGTTCTTTCCAAAATAATTAATTGTATTTTATTTTGCGGCGCATTTGAGCTTGCACTTCGAGGACATGACGAACGCGATGATTCATTAAATCCAGGCATTTTCAGAGGTCTTATAAACTTCTCAGCAGAGCTTGATGCATCTCTAAAAGAACATCTCGCTAGTGCCACTGTTTTTAAAGGAACGTCAAAAGAAATTCAAAACGATTTATTAGACTGTATGCTTACTGTTTGCCAGAACCAAATAAAGAAGGAAATCTCAAATGCAAGTTTTGTAGCAGTGATAGCAGATGAAACTACTGATGTTTCATCTGCCTTCCAATTGGTTGTTGTTTTTAGATACATTATAGGTAACGGACAACCGGTTGAGAGATTCTGGTAATTCACTAATCCAGCTGGACATGATGCCGAATCTTTAGCTACGTGTATTCAAGCTACTTTGGAAAAAGTTATAGACAACCCAGAGAAACTGATATCGCAGAGTTACGATGGTGCAAGCGTGATGAGTGGTCAGCATGCAGGTGTTCAGGCTATAATTAAACGTACCTACAAGAATGCACATTTTGTGCATTGCTACGCACATCAGCTCAATTTAATTGTCAGCCAAGCAAGCAGTCAAAATCAACAAGTTCGAGTATTTTTTTCAAATCTAAGTGACATTACTAACTTTTTTAGTAACTCGCCACAAAGGATAGCTATTCTAGATGAAACTGTTAGAAGAAGGATACCTCATGGTTCAGCCACCAGGTGGAATTTCAAGAGTCGAACCGTCAATACAGTTTTTGAAAACAGGGAACAGTTAATTGAATGCATGGAAAAAATAGAGTCAACATCGAAAAAAGAAATAGCTATAAATCAAGCAGGGGCTATTCGGCGTATGTTACAAGACTCGGTATTTGTGTTTTGGCTTACAGTTTTTCACAATATTATGCCACATGTAGATGTATTATACAACCAACTTCAGAAAACACAAACAGATGCGGCACTTATTAGAAAACATATTAACACTTTCCAGCAGACAATGGAAAACGAAAGGAATAGAATGGACACAGTGACCATGACGATATCAGAAACAGAGGAAACATCTAGGAAAAGGAAGAGAGAAAATATTCACATTGCTCAGACTGTGGCAGCTAAAGAGATATGCGATGTTATCACAAATCAAGTAAAAGATAGATTTTCTTTTATAACTCACTACTCGGCTGTTTCTCTCCTCCAAGCGGAAAAATTTGCGGATTACGAGAAAAATTTTCCAAATCAGCTTCTTGAACAAACATCAGCGGTTTATCACACATTACAGAAAGATCGCCTGAAAACTGAACTAGGAGTAATTTACAGAAGACCAGATTTCCGAAATATGAATGGTGCCATCAGTCTTCTACAGTTTGTAATAGAAAATAACTTGGACAGTACTTTCTCTGAGACCTACAAACTGTTGCAAATTATTTCGACTATTCCCGTGACAACTGCTGAGGCTGAGAGATGTTTCTCAACTTTAAAACGAGTTAAGACATTTCTAAGGAGCACCATGACTGAGGAAAGACTGACTGCTCTAGCCATGCTCACAATTGAAAAACAATTGATCAATGACATGCCTACATTCACCGAAAATGTTATTGATTTATTTGCCTCAAAAAAAGACAGGCGGATTGACTTAATTTACAAAAATTGTACTTGAGTTAACAACATTCTGTTTTAATCTTTACTGTTGAAGTTAATTATTAAGCACTAGTGTAATAGAAATAATCTTCTTTTGTAGAAAGTAAAATGTGGGTGTATTTATCTTCATGTTGCCAAGGCCTTTGGCTGCATTGCCTTATATCGAACACTGGGGGCTGGGGCAACAGTAATTGAAATGTGGTTGTATTTCTCTATAAAGTGGAAGGTTCTTTAAATCCAGGAATATATATGTTTTCATGAATGTACATTCAACATTCTTATTATTTTGCAGCTTTAATTAATCATTTGGTTAATATATATATGTTATTATATAATTTAACTGAGCACCATCATGTATATTTTAAGACTAGACATGGGCAGGTAGTGTAGGCTCCTCCATTTGTGCACTGTCGCACGTGAACATGGCTGTACTGAAGAGTATGCATTCATAGATTTAAGATGTCTGTGTCCACTATGAGGAACACAGTGAGCAATGCATGGTGAGGATATGGAAGACCACAGGCACAGTTCTTGTTAAGGCCAGAAGTGGCAGGGCAAGTAAAATATCAGAGAGGGCCAGAGGCAAAGGCAAAGGATGGTGAGAACGGTCAAAAACAGCCCACAGACCACCTCCAAAGACCTGTACTACTGGGAATATTGTTGAGGGTCTCATGGATTCCACTCAATATCAGCAGATACTTGAGAATAATGTTGAGGAATCAGTCACAAACTTCAGTTGAAGTTACCCCCAGGCCGGGGCTGGATATTTCAAGAAGACGATGACCAAAAACACTGCTGGTTCAAATGGGTGGGGCCATTTGAGGGGCGTGACTTTCACAAAGGGGTGTGGCTTTTAAAATGGGCGTGGCTTATTAAAGGGGCGTGTTTTTCAAAAGGGGCGTGGTTTTTCAAAGGGGTGTGGCTTTCTAATAGGGGGAGGGTCTTGTGCACCCCCATCCTAAAAATTCACCAGCCGCCACTGTATATATATATATATATATATGTGTGTGTGTATATATATATATATATATATATGTGTGTGTGTGTGTGTGTATATATATATATATATGTGTGTGTGTGTGTGTGTATATATATATATATGTGTGTGTGTGTGTGTGTGTGTGTATATATATATATGTGTGTGTGTGTGTGTGTGTATATATATATATGTGTGTGTGTATATATATATATATGTGTGTGTGTGTGTGTGTGTGTATATATATATATATATATGTGTGTGTGTATATATATATATATATATATGTGTGTGTGTGTGTGTGTATATATATATATATGTGTGTGTGTGTATATATATATATATATATATATGTGTGTGTGTGTGTGTATGTATATATATATATATATATATATATATATATATATATATATATAAATCTAAATTAGTTTGTTTTAAACTATATTATAAAAAAAGGGTATTGTGAAACATTTTCCAATTTAAAAAGGGGTCTTAGGAGAATATTTTTAAGAAGCTCTGCTCTATAGCAACTTATCTCTATATATGTGCACTGAAGCTACTCGGACCTAAAATCACACTACAGTATCTCTTCAATATTAATACTTTCCTCAATAAAAAATAAAAAGTTAGAAAAGGTAATGAGGCGACCTCTGCTGTTGAGAAAGTCATAAAACATTTCTTACAGAAGTACTTTGAGGGAATTATTGCATTCATTGTTTTAATTTCTTCAGAGAATATGATGTAGCCAACAAATTGAATCTTAAATATTCTAAAAAGTTGTTTTACTTATGCGGTACATGTTGTTTTACAAAATACAATATTGATTTGCATCTGTGACGTTACCCTAACCTATGGAAAAGGCTCTATAGCCTACCAGACCAATTTAGTTCAATAATTACATTAAACATTTAAATAGCTTCATACTATGGTGGTCCTGATACTTAAAAGATCCCTGGGCTGGTGAGACTCTATAAGAATGCTTGCCAGCCCTTCTATTTCCCTGGTGGAATGATATAAAGATGCTTTTTACCCTAAAAACAAGGTGTTCCACTAAGGGTCGTATACTGCATATTCATATGGGAAGAAGTCAGGTGCATACATTACAAAACTGCACAATAAAATGCATAAATTCAAAATTTTACAAAACTAGTAATTGAACCATTCACACACAAATACACAGGAAAACATTGTATTGTTAAGGTGCATCAAAATTCATAACAAAATTGTTCACCAAAAAAACTGTAATTTAAAGAAATGTAAAATGTTTAGGTAAATTACACAGTTATAAATTGCATTAACTATGTACAGCATAAATTGGAATTTAAGGACACTGAATATGCAAAAGTACAAATTCATATTTGTTTGTTTTTTGTAAAATGGGCTGTTATAAAGTTTTCTCTTAAATCCCAATGCAATTCTGTAAACATGTTTGCACTACAGTTCGCGCTATTTTTCTTGGCAATTAAAAAGTGGCGAGTTTTCACCAAAATACTCCAATTATTCTTAAAGGAAAACCTATGTATACGAAAATTACAGCGAATTTAAGGTACATTGCACTAAAAACAGCGTCATTTTATTTGTATTAAGCATAATATTCATGTTTTAAAAACATGCTGGTGTCCCCCTCTGTACTTTGCCCTAGCAGAGAGCTCTCATTATTTGTAGGGGAGACATCTCGCCACACGTAGGGACAGCCCCCTTTTTTTATAAAATTCCATAAGGGCTGCCCCTACGAGTATTGGCGTGGAAAACCAATTCTTGACCGTCAATTTTTTTAGAATCAGGGCCTATATCATCAGATTTAGAGAGAGTGATATAGAATCAAAGATATTATTACTATATTTAGACTGTCAAACTGACAGGATCATTTTCAATATCACCAAGATGTTATTCCCGAGTCTTCTATATGCATGGCCCTTAACCCTTTAAGGACACAGCTTTCTGTTTGCTCAATTGTTTTATGACGGAAAAATTCTGTCATATGTCCTTAAGAGGTTAAAGGAACAGTCTAGTCAAAATTAAACATTCATGATTCAGATAGAGCATGCAATTTTAAAAAACTTTCCAATTTACTTTTATCATTAAATTTGCTTTGTTGTCTTGGTATTCTTTGATGAAATCTAAACCTAGGGCCGCCTCTTATCTTAGTGCATTTTGACAGTTTATCACAGTTAGACAGCGCTAGTTCATGTGTACCACAAAGATAACATTGTGCTTACCCCCCGAGTCAGCACTGATTGTCTAAAATGCATGTCTGTCAAAAGAACTGAAATAAGGGGGCAGTCTTCAGAGACTTAGATGCAAGGTAATCACAGAGATAAAAAGTAAATGAATATAACTGTGTTGCTTAGGCAAAACTGGGGAATGGGTAATAAAGGGATTATCTATCTTTTTACACAAATTCTGGAGTAGGCTGTCCCTTTAAATATGACATAATTTAAATGTTTCACAATGTCTAGTTTTAATATTTTAAATAGACCATGTTTGTATGCATAGGCATTTAACCCCTTAACTAGTCTTCTTCATTTTTAATAGAGAGGTCTCACCGCCAAAGGCGAGACCATGTTATTTCCGGTGGCCAGCAGGAGAGATGGTATAATAGCTTGGACCCACAGCTGGTGGAGGGACCCTATTATAACCAAGAAAACCCTTAATTACCATTGATGTGCAGGGTACGTCATGGTGGTTAAGGGGTTAATAATCATCAATTCCTTTTACATAATTCTAGTCTTTTTTTAAATTATAGAAATATTAAAACACACAATTCATTTTTGCACAAAAGTAGTATGAACCAATAATAAAATTGTCAAATATTTTGTCGAAATTTTCAAATAAAACAAACAAACAAATATTTTCTAAAAACATTAAACTTAATTTTAACATTGGTGAGTTAACATTGTCACATGCATATGTCATGATATCTTTATTAATTAACTTGAGTGATTTCATTATAGATCGTCCAATCTCTGTCAAACTTAAATGCAAATCCATTTCAAATACTTCTACACTTTATCATTCAGCGACTCTTTAAACATGTTTAAATCTACCAATTTTTTAAATCAAAATTGAAATGCCCATGCAATAACAAAAATGCTATCTACTTCCTATCCATATCAGTTACAGTCTTGTATAGACTCTTATTTGGAGTCTGATCAAGCCACATTTGAACAAGACAACTATGTTTAGGGAACTGGGAGAGGGGGACAGAGTTCCAGACATAACTAAATACTATGGGGTAGATTTATCATATGTCGAGCGGACATGATTCACTATAGTGAATCATGTCCGCTCGACATCGCTAAATGTCGACAGCATGCACTGGTCGGAATTTATCACTGTACAAGCATTTCTAGTGAAATGCTTGTGCAATGCCGCCCCCTGCTCACTGGCAGCCAATTGGCCGTTAGCAGGGGCTGTCAATCATCCTGATCATATCGGATTGAGATGATTGACAGCTGCCTCTCAACTTCCATTTCAGGTGAGCCTGCAACGATGGGACTCCGAAGCAGCATTTGCTGCTTCATAAATGGAGACCTATAAATCAATTTTTCTACAGACGGTTTTTGACTGGCACAGGCAAGAAGAGGATAAGACATGGGTTTCTATTGACTCACAGATTTTGAAGGTCCAAAGCATTAGGATGTATTTGCTTGGTGGCCTGGGCCATCCTGCAGCCTTTATATGATCATTAATTTTGTACATGGGATGGGTTGGTTGAGCAAGGCTCAGTCCCTATAGCTAAACTAGTGGAAGGATGAAAATTAAAGTGAGAGGTTGCTTTGTGCCTTGGCTCAAATACACCCACCTAACCCAACTATAACGTCTATTAGCACTCTCTATGTATACTTACCTACACCAATTGCTTTTCAACAATTGTGTCTCCTAGAAAAATTACCTAAGGGCACTGTTGCAATTTCAAGACATTTGTTAGATCAACAACTTAAAAGTACCCTCCCTTTGATTGCCACATAGATTCCTTTATTATGACTAAAGATTGTTATCTGGTTTTACTTACCAGTAACGTTTACAGTAGATTTGACTGTTACAGCTGAAGAAAGTGGACATTTTTGAACTGATTTATTGATCCATGGTCACCTACAGTTTAATTATTTAATTAGTTTACACTTATATGTGTATAGAGATTCTTATGACCATTTTACTGCTTACTCTGATATTTGAAGAATTTCTGTCTGTCTGTCTTTCTTCTTCTTTTTTTAAATTTATTTTTGTTTATTATTTTAACTTTATATATGGAGCAGATACAAAGCTATAATTGAAACAGTAATAACTTTTACTGGGAACATTTTTGCTAAAGCATATTTATTGCATGGATTATTCTATTCAAAATGATGCCGCAAATAATTTAAGAAACTCCATTAGTGCTCAAACTCTATACTTAGGGGTCGATTCATGAAGCAGCGGATGCTGCTTTTGACCCACTACTGTCACACCGTTGCTAGGGGCACGGCGTCTCCTTCCCTGCTCGTTGTCAGGGGCAGTGTCGGCTCCGGATGCGTGCAGCGCTGACGTCATCGCTGCGCGCTCCGGATGCCGGTCAGAGCTCAGTGGCACGAATCTGCCCAAGTATAGGTGTTACTTTGTGTGCTCCTGGGTGTGACAGATCGTTCTTTCTTGTGCCTAATATCCTTACTGAACCTGCCTGCCTGACTACTCTACCTGCCTTAACCCTTAAACTGCTGGATTAATTACTGTTGCTGAACCTGCCTGTCTGACTCCTCTATCTGCCTTAACCCTTACACTACTGGATTGATCACTGTTGCTGAACCTGCCTGTCTGACTACTCTACCTGCCTTAACCCTTTAACTGCTGGACTGCTCTACTGTTGCCAAACCCTTACTGCCTGACCATTCTAGTGGTTTATCCTTGGACTGCTTTGTTGTTGCCAGACCCTGCCTGCCTGACCATTCTAGTGGTTCATCCTTGGACTGCTCTGCTGTTGCCGCTGGGGACTGTCCTGTCTGTGGTGAGTGCCGCCTTCCTCATCTCACTAACTTTCTCTGCTCTGGGATATTCCCTATCATTCCGGCTCAACGCCAGGATAACAAAACTACTGGCCGAGTTTGGTCTGATAGAGGAGTATCCCACGAGCATTACATTATACTTGGGCCATGCAGCCAGATGAGGTGGCACAAGCTGTTTATCTTCAGGGACAGATGTTGGGAACCCATACCACATGGATTCCAAGCTAGAGGCTATTACCGCTTAACTCTCCTTACTAGTTGCAGCGAGGGATGCTGCTCCTGTTGCTACACCACCAGCCCCTACCCCTAGTGCTGTGACTTCTTCCTCTGCTTCTGGAAGTATACCCCGGATACCCTTGCCTGACAAGTATGAAGGTACTACTGATTGCATGGGCTTTCTAAACCAATGCAGGCTGCACTTCCGCATTGATCCTCACACCTTTCAGTCTCATCAGTCAAGGGTCACTTTTATCATTTCCTTGCTAATGGACAAGGCTCTAGCTTGGGTCTCTCCCCTTTTGGAACAGAACGCTACGCTCCTGCATGATGCTGATGAGTTAATTTCTGCTTTATCTTCTGTGTTTGGGACTTCTGGTCGTACCTCTGCTGCGGAATATTTTCTCCTGGATCTCCACCAAGGCAATTAAACTGTGGCACAATATGCCATTGAGTTCCACACCTTGGCACTTGAAACCACTTGGGATGGCAGTGCTCTCAAAGCAGCCTTTAGAAGGGGTCTCCATGAACACATCAAAGATGAACTCACCTATCGTGATATTCCTTCTTCTTTGGATAGCTTTATAGCGCTTTGTATCAATCTGGACTCCCACTTTCAGGAAAGGCAAGCTAAGAGAGACAGAACTAGGAAGGTCCTTCCCTCCTGTCCTTCTATTCACCCAGTTTCGGCAACATCCACTACCCCTTCAGCTACTCTAGTTACCTCAGTAGAGGAACCCATGGATCTCTCCTCCTTCAAACCTTCATAGTCTGAAAGAAAGAGAAGAAGTAGGCTGAGACTATCGGCTAGATTTAGAGTTTTGTCAGTAAAGACCCGCATAGCTAACGCTGCTTTTTTTTCCCAACTCACCCTTTCAACAACGCTGGTATTTAGAGTTGTCTGAGGGGCTGCGTTAGGCTCAAAAAAGGGTGCGTTGAGCCTAACTTAGCTCCACTTCAACTCTCAATACCAGCGTTGCTTACGGTAGCGGTAAGCTGGGAAAACGTGCTCGTGCACGATATCCCCATAGGAAACAATGGGGCTGAGCTGGCTGAAAAAAAACCTAACACCTGCAAAAAAGCAGCGTTCAGCTCCTAACGCAGCCCCATTGTTTCCTATGGGGATATGGGGAAACACTTTCTAAGTCTACACCTAACACCCTAACATGAACCCCGAGTCTAAACACCCTTAATCTTACACTTATTAACCCCTAATCTGCCGCCCCCACTATCGCTGACACCTGCATTATACTATTAACCCCTAATCTGCCGCTCCGGACACCGCCGCAACCTACATTATCCCTATGAACCCCTAATCTGCTGCCCCTAACATCGCCGACACCTACATTATATTTATTACCCCCTAATCTGCCCCCCCCAACGTCGCCGCCACCTTACCTACATTTATTCACCCCTAATCTGCCGACTGGACCTCGCCGCCACTATAATAAATGTATTAACCCCTAAACCGCCGCACTCCCGCCTCACAAACACTATAATTAATAGTATTAAAGGGCCACTGTAAGTAAATATTTTCTATGCCTGTTACTAACTAACTACCCCAAATACGCTTTTTATCAATAGCATTTCATTAACATATCTCTACCGTATATCAGAAATCTTGCCTGAAAATTTAATTGTTTTCCAAACCCACTCCATGGGTATCCTTTGCTCTGTACCAATCCGTTTACAATACCTAGGTTTCAAAATGGCGCTTTAAACACAAAGTTTGAACACGCAGTGCTGAAAATAGTGGGCAGGATAACGTGACATCATCGTCGAATAAAAGATATAACTTTTAGAACGTTATGAAACTTCGTTTTGGAGAAAATATAGGTCAGTAGGTTTTAATTAATGTTTATTAACTTTAATATGTTAGTTGTTTAGCTTAAAAATTATAACAGAAAGTAATCCTTTAACCCCTAATCTGCCCTCCCTAACATCGCTGCCACCTACCTACAATTATTAACCCCTAATCTCCCGCCCGCACCGTCGCCGATACTATAATAAAGTTATTAACCCCTAAACATAACTCTAACCCTAACACTAACACCCCCCTAACATAAATATAATTTATATTAAACTAAATAATATTCCTAAAATTAACTAAATTATTCCTATTTAAAACTAAATACCTATAAAATAAACCCTAATATAGCTACAATATAATTAATAATTACATTGTAGCTATTTTAGGATTTATTTTTATTTTACAGGCAACTTTGTATTTATTTTAACTAGGTACAAAAGCTATTAAATAGTTAATAACTATTTAATAGCTACCTAGTTAAAATAAATACAAAATTACATGTAAAATAAATCCTAACCTAAGTTATAATTAAACCTAACACTACACTATCATTAAATTAATTAAATAATTATAACAAGACTACTGGCCGAGTTTGGTCTGATAGAGGAGTATCCCACGAGCATTACAACTCCGTTTCAGTTCTGCCAGAAGTGGAAGTTAAGAAGCACCGGTCCTAAGACTGCTGCTCCTTCACTTATCCGCCACATTTGAGGTGGCGGACACCAATAAACCCGATTGAATATTATCGGGTTGATTGACACCCCCTGCTAGCGGACGATTGGCCGCAAATCTGCAGGGGGGCGGCATTGCACCAGCAGTTCACAAGAACTCCTAAGTCAACCCCTAAAAGGTTTTTTAAGTATATACATGAGAGGAACCAATGGGAGATATATTAAAACAAACTAGAACATACAAGCCTATACCAATAACTGGGTTATCTCGAGAGGATATCAGGAAAAAACCTGGATAATATTAAGATAAATAAAACTCCAGGACTAGATGGAATACACCCAAAGGTTTTAAGGGAACTTAGCACTGTTATAGCCAAACCTCTACTCTTAATTTTTCAGGACTCATTATCCTCAGGCATAGTTCCCCAGGACTGGTGTTAAACTGTCAGCTGATGTGGTGCCAATTTTAAAAAGGGAAGCAGGGCTTATCTAGGAAGCTATAGACCAGTTAGTCTGACATGCGTAGTGGACAAGATACTTGAAGGAATTATAAGGGATTATATTGATGAGTATATTTCAGTGAGAAACCTAAAGCTTGAGACAAAATTTGTGAAAAAGTGAACGATTTTTTTTATTTGATCGCATTTGGTGAAAAATACCAAAATGAGCCTAGATCAATACTTTGGGGGTTGTCTTCTAAAAAAAAATATACACATGTCAAGGGATATTCAGGGATTCCTGACAGATATCAGTGTTCCAATGTAACTAGCGCTAATTTTGAAAAAAAAAGTGGTTTGGAAATAGCAAAGTGCTAAGTATTTATTGCCCTATAACTTGCAAAAAAAAAGCAAAGAACATTTAAACATTGGGTACTTCTAAACTCAGGACAAAATTTAGAAACTATTTAGCATGGGTGTTTTTTGGTGGTTGTAGATGTGTAACAGATTTTGGGGGTCAAAGTTAGAAAAAGTGTGTTTTTTTCCATTTTTCCTCATATTTTATAATTTTTTTTCTAGTAAATTATAAGATACTAGTCCTAAAGCCCGTTCACACGGGCCATTTTTTGCAGTACAGCGGTCCCACCCCTTGCGCTCTCTCCCTCACCCTCTCTTTTGCTCTCTCTCTCCCCCCTCTCTTTTGCGATTTCTCTCTCCCCCTCTTTTTTGTGCTCTCTCCCCCTCTCTTTTGAGCTCTCTCTCTCTCCCCCCTCTCTTTTGCGCTCTCTCCCCCCTCTCTTTTGCGCTCTCTCTCCCCCTCAGTTTTGCGTTCTCTCTCTCCCCCTCTCTTTTGCGTTCTTTCCCCCTCTCTTTTGCGCTCTCTCTCTCCCCCTCTCTTTTGAGTTCTCTGTCTCCCCCCTCTCTTTTGCACTCTCTCTCTCCCCCTCTCTTTTGAGCTCTCTCTCTCCCCCTCTATTTTGCTCTCTCTCCCCTCCCCCCCCCTCTCTCTCTCTCTCTCTCTCTCCCCCTCTCTCTCCCCCCCCTCTCTCTCCCCCTCTCTCTCTCCCCCCTCTCTCTCCTCTCTATTTCCCCCTCTCTCACCCCCTCTCTCTCTCCTCTCTATCTTCCCCCCTCTCTCTCTCCTCTCTATCTCCCCCTCTCTCTCTCACCCCCTCTCTCTCTCACCCCCCCTCTCTCTCTCTCTCCCCCTCTCTCTCTTCTCTCTATCTCCCCCCTCTTTCTCTCCTCTCTATCTCCCCCTCTCTCTCTCTCTCTCACCCCACTCTCTCTCTCACCACCCCTCTTTCTCTCCCCCCTCTCTCTCCCCCCTCTCTCTCTCCCCATCTCTCCTCCCCCTCTCTCTCTCCCCTCTCTCTCCCCCCCTCTCTCTATCCCCCTCTCACCCCCTCTCTTTCCCCCCTCTTTCTCCCCCCCCCCCTCTCTCTCTCTCTCTCTCCCCTCTCTCTCTCTCTCTCACCCCCCTCTCTCCCCCTCTCTCTCCCCCCTCTCTCTCCCCCATCTCTCTCTCCCCCTCTCTCTCCCCCCTCTCTCCATCTCCCCCATCTCTCTCTCCCCCCTCTCTCCATCTCCCCCCTCTCTCCCCCTCTCTCTCCCCCTCTCTCTCCCCCCTCTCCCCCCTCTCTCTCTCTCCCTCTCTCTCCCCCGCTCTCTCCCTCTCTATCTCCCCCGCTCTATCTCCCCCTCTCTATCTCCCCCCTCTCTCTCTCCCCTCTCTCCCCCCCTCTCTCTCCCCCTCTCTCTCCCCACCTCTCTCTCCCCACCTCTCTCTCCCCCCTCTCTTCTTTTGCTCTCTCTCCCCCTTTCTTTTGCTCTCACTTTTTCCCTCTATTTTGCTCTCTCTTTCCCCCTCTTATTTTCTCTTTCCCCCTCTATTTTTCTCTCTCTCCCCCCTCTCTTGCTATTTCCAATCTCTTATCCTGTCTTTAGCTCTTTCCCATCTCTTTTGTTCTCTCCCCCTCTTTCTGTCTCCCCCCTCTATCTTGCGTGCATGACCGCCCCCGCTCCCTTCACTCCCGGCCCCTTCACGACCAGTCCCGCCCCCTTCATGCCTGGTTCCGCCCCTTCATGCCTGGTCCCGCCCCCTTCACGCCCGGCCACGTCCACTTCTGCCCGCACCGCAGATCAGGTAGGGAGTAGGGACTCTAAGGCCAGGTGTGTTTGTCCTCGTGCTGTCTCTACTGCGCATGACAGCTTCGGACAAACACACTTGGCCTTTTATATTATAGGATGATGAAAATAATGGTATCTTTATAAAGTCCATTTAATGATGAGAAAAACTGTATATAATATATGTGGGTACAGTAAATGAGTAAGAAGAAAATTACAGCTAAACACAAACACTGCATAAATGTAAAAATAGCCCTTGTCCTTAAGGGTAAGAAAATTGAAAAATGGTCTGGTCATTAAAGGGTTAACACAACACCAATATATATATATATATATATATAAATATATTCACAGGAATAAATCCTAAACATGGTAGTTACACTTCTTACTTTCTTCCAAGGGTCATAGATAAAGCTCATGGTGCACTATGGTGCGGCAGACCGGGCAGGCAGACCGGGCAGTGGCCCGGGGCGTAATAGGGAGCAGTTAGAGCAATTATTAAAAAAAAAATTAAATTTTTTTTTCTTTCAGAAAGTGCGGCAGTTGGGCAGCGGTCGGAAGTAAAACTCAGTCAGAGGGAGGGAATGGGACTCAGGACAGGAACACACTCAGAGACAGGCAGTTAGCGTTAGAGTGGGAGGAAGTAGGTTCCTTTTTCCCGCACTTTACAGTGTATACACACACACTAGTCTGTCTGTCTGTCTGTCTGTCTGTCTCTGACTGTCAGTGTAGTGGGCGTGGCATTTGTTATAGTAGAGAGAGACTGGTCCCAGGCGGCTCCAGAGTCCAAGTGGTCCGACTCCGGACAGTGACAGCACAAGCACATCATCATCAACCTGCCATGCAACTTGCACCTTTTTATACCCAGCCGCCGCCAGACTGTCAGATCTGTGCAATCTTAAGCTTAAACTAAGCCAAGGTAAGTAAAAGTTCCCCTCCCGCCCTGGCCGGCTCCCACCCTCTGTCTCACTCTCACAGGCCAGCACTTTAACTACAGGCTGGCCTGTTATTTTGTTAGTGCTGTTGCTGTGCAGTACACGGGGCAGGCAGCAGGTAACAGTGCACACAGGGCTCGCAACAGCCAAGAGGGTGCCTATTATGCCTAATTTGCAGATGGAAGGCAGTTTAAAAAAATAAATAATTTGAAGCCATTTTTATTTATATTACCGAGGGGGAAGGGGCGGGGCTGTTCCAGAAGGTAGCTATAAGCTAAGGTACAGTGTGATACCCATATACCTTAGAGGCACTGCATGTATGCCGGTGTAAGCTACAGACACACAGGGTCAGTATAAGTACGGAGAACCTCTTGCAGCTTCCTCAGTTCCTCTTTTCCTATATAAGCCTTTTTACACTGCAACTTTCACCCCTCTCACCAACCAGACTACTAGCCATAACAATGGTTAATAAATGTGTGGATGGAGGGAGTTTTTATGTTTTAGGTGTGTTTTGCGGTTGCGGGGGGGGGGGGGGTGTTCCTGTTAGGTGGTTTATTACTTGGGTGTCCTAATGACTTGGGCATGGGGCCTATGACTATGAGGGGAAGCAGCATACATGGGTTCTACAACAAGGGTGTTGGTGCACTAGGGGATCTAGCAGATAGTTTATTGTAAATAATAGTTTATCAGAAAGAATATACCAATTACTTCATAGTGACATCAGGTACTGCAGGGGCACAACTGCAACAGACCCTCCACCTGAGTGTGGGAGGCTGGTGCTGGAATCGGCAAGTGTGGATTTAACTTCTTATCTGTAAAGCACAAGGAGCTCTAGAGCTGTCAGGATGGCGACCCCTAGTGGTGAGAGCACTGCAGCTAATATATTCCTGTTTGATTTTGAATATTTTAGTGTCATTAATATTCATTTGTTTATAACTATAAATGATAGATAGCTAGCTAGAAATTGATCAACTTTTTCTTGCTAATAAAAAGGACAAAGTTGGGAAAAAAGTTGGGGAAAAAACTTTGCATTCCAAAGATATACCCCTTTTCAGTATATTTATTTTATCTCCTCTGATCTGGCTTTTTAAAGAGACAAAGGTGCAAATAAAAATACTCTGTTACAGCATTTTATTTTTGCACTGCTTTTTGCATAAAATTAACTGCAAATGTTTTTAAACACATAGCTAAAGTAAACTCCAGGACACATCTGGTGAGCCAATGACCAAAGGCATATGTGTGTACTAACCAATTGCCAGCTAGTTTACAGTAGTGCATTGCTGCTTAGGATATTTATATATGCTTTTCAACAAAGGATGGCATGAGAACAAATACATTTAATAATAGATATGAATTTAAAAGTGACCTAAAATGACTTGATCTATCTGAATTGTGTGGTTTAATCCCCCTTTAAAATTAACTGCCTAGCAAAGCTGCTATATATAATGCCAGTATCTGATGGTTGAAAGTAGACAAAAAGCTAATACAATAATACTCCATACTATATATTCTATACTCATTTTCATTTGCCATGGTTAGTTTATACATTATGGCACAATCATGAAATCTAGCTGGGAAAAAATGTGGATCTTGGATCACTGACTACATTTGATGCCCTAATCAGTTTAACTGATGGGAAAATATACTGAAGGCTAAAGAAAAATTTGAACTTTTGCTGCACCAGATAGATTATATAGAAATAAAACTTGTAGATATTTATATTTAATTAGAGAATGACATACCAAAAAATTATTAATTAGAGGGAACATTGTGTGGTCTGTGTGTGTTGTGTACGGTCACGGTACGTGTGTATGTGGTATTGTGTGTGTGTTTGGTATGGTGTGTGTGGTGTTGCGTGGTGTGTATGGTGTGTGTTAGTGGTATTGTGTGTGGTGTGTACAGTGTAGTATCATGTGCGTGAAATGAGACAAAACAAGATAGAAAAAGGTTTCACTTTAGAATGTGTGTGTGGGGGTGGGGGGGGGGGGGCACATTTTGGAATTTTGCCCTGGGAGCCAAAATCTCTAGAAATGGCCCTGACTTTTGCTATTGCAATGTTCAGTTCCCAGTAGAGAATTGAAGAGCAATTGTTCACTTAAACCAGTTTCTTTTCATTACACTTTACTGTAATCAGACTCAATTTTACGACCTGATACAACCATATTATCTCTTCTAAACATTTGACATATTACATCTTAAAGAATTTCACAAAAGAATTATTAAGCTTTCACAACAATGTTACTGTTCAGTATACTCTAAAGTTTATAACAGTAGTATTTTAACTTTCCATTCTCTAGATATCACTTTAATAAGCGATCTGTAAGTCCATTGTATTCCATGGTCTCCAGAAGCTTGAACTACAATGTGTTGTGTGAATGTCCTTCACCGGTACTTCTCTTTGTATCACAGAAGGTTGCCCTAAGGTTTTATAAGTCAACATTCTTGGTTGGCGTCTCTCTTGCTGTGGATGTGATCTAGGTGATTGTACAGTGTTTTCTTGTTCTTCATCAGAAGACTGTTTTGCTTCAAGTGCTAGCTGAGAAACTTGATCTTCACATTCACTGTATCGATCATCTTGTAAATCTTCATCAAACGGTATTAATACTTCTACATCATCTGGCGGTAAGTATTCATTTGACTGTTGGGTGACTTGGGGTTGGAAAACTCTAGCTTTTGGGTTTAGGATTGAGTCTCTATTTCTGGAATTCTTTTCTACGAGAGGCTTGAATCTGTATACTAGTTGGTAATCTTCCTCTGAGTCACTATCCAGGTTACATTGAGGCTGTGTCTTTTGTTTTACTTTCCTTTTCTTCTTCAGAGAATAATTTTTCTTTGGTTTTAGCTGGTCTTCTGCCTTTTCAGGTTTTTCCAGTGGTAAGTGGTCACATGGCATTAACAATTTTCTGTGAATTACTCTATTTCTACCTTCTTCATTTTCTGGTCTGATTTCATAGACAGGGCTTTCTTTGCTTTTTCTTTGCACAACTATGTGAACTTTCTCTTCCCAGTAGGATCAAATTTTCTCAGGACCTCCTCTTTCAGTTAAGTTGCGAACAAGCACTCAACCACCAGGTTGTAAATCATTCCCATGGATTCTTCTATCATAGTATACTTTTCCTCTTGTTGCTTCTTTGTTGGCTGCTTTGGCTGCAAAGTGGTATGCTTCACTCATTCTCTATTGCCAGTCTGTTACGTAGTCTTGATACGTTTCTTGTTTTTCTCCAACAGTACGATTGAAAAGAAGGTCAATAGGAAGTCTTGGGGATCTCCCAAACAGTAGGTAATATGGTATCCGGTAGCCTTGCTGCAACATGGATAGCAGTGTCCTGTTGAACCTTTTAACTTGAAACACTAAGAGAGTATTATTGGCACTGTGAACATGTAGTTAGAGGAAAGCCCTAAAAAATATAGGACCGGTGCTACCCTGTTAATTAACATACACAAAAACCTACTTATAGAAAGCCACAAGAAAAAAAGCCGCTAAGACTGTAGCTGAGAAGATCTTTAATGATTTCGCACTCAAGTTTGGGTTCCCAAACAAGATCCACCATGATATGGGAAAAGAGTTTGAGAATCAGATGTTTACAAGGCTGAAAGAACTCTCTGAAGTCCGTGGCTCTCACACAACACCATATCACCCTCAAGGAAATGGCCAAGTTAAAAGGTTCACAAAAACCTACTTATAGAAAGCAAGGCAATGATAGGGTTTATAGCACTCACCCTCTATCTGATATATAATATATTAAAATTTAACTTTTAATTTAAAGATAATAAAAAATGTACAGGAACAGAAACTCCTGTTACATAGCCCCACCACACAAACATTCATTCATATAGTTCCACACTTCCCTGTTTCCTGGCCGTTAACTGCATACATCGGCATCAGATGACAGAAGTGTGAGAACCAGGAAATTTACACAAACACGTTTCAGCGTTTAATACGCCTTTCTCAATGTCACTGTGATTTATAAAATGTGGACAAATCGAGCCGTTCTTAGACTGACCTTAAATACCCTGTGGTGAAGATAACAGCCTATCACATAATAACGTGTCATACCTCTCTGCACCTAATTGGTTGATCGGTAGTCTAACACTCCCCCCTCTCTCCAATAGGTTACCGGGTGGGAGTGTGTATCTTGCCGTTGTTCAATAGGTGCTAAACTTACCAAGTCACGTAATTGTATATGTATAAATGGTATCTTTCGAGATAAGTATCATATGATCGAGTGTACACTTACATATTAAAGTATATACATTATCAATGTTTATTTCACATTCAGAACATCGTCACTAGTTTTTACTATGTTGATAACTGCGATGACTTTCTTCAAATCATAGTTGCGTCATGTTTATTATTATGAACATGTTACGGTAGTCTAACACGCCCCCTTCTTTTCGATAGGTTACTCGGTGGGAGTGTTAATATTTCCACAATCTGATAGGTGCTAGATATACAGAGTAGCGTAACTATATATGTATATATAGTATTTTTCAACTATAGTGACTATGTCTGAATATTCAATTACATATGTGAATGTATATTATTAGCAATTGTATTCGTATTTAGAACATTATCACCCCTTATGACTATATTTATAAACTACGGCTATGTCATCACAGAGACCTTCTCCCAATTTAATATCTCTGTGATATAGTTATATCCTGTTCATGATTCTATAAGTTTTAAATAAGGTAGCGATATGTATTTAATGATAAATATTTATGAAAGTGACTTTTAAGTGCTTTTGTACAACACCATAACAGAGATACAAAAGCACTTAAATGCTGGGGCCTGGAGATATTAAAACCAGACATCAGAGGTGGTAGTTTAGAAAATCAACTGCTGAGAAATTAAACTAAATGGATATTCAGATTGGATAGTGTCATGCCTCATGGTATGAACGAATCCAACACTTATTGGACTTTCCTTTAATGTATCTTAGAAATAAATATTACCCTAATGTATTCTGATAACTAGCCGTTTAAAGTAATATAACATACTATTAGATGTCAGAGTTTTATCATTATTTTCAAACGTATAACATTAGACTGTAAATTTAAAACTTAATCGTTATTACAGCATGTTAAGCGTTAATACAAAAACTGAATCTGAACTCTTTAAGAGAGATAAATGTTTATCTGTTTGAACTCTACTCCTTATGCATATTGCATAATAATAGGAAGCATAATGATATGCCCTTGATATACCTCATGAATACCAAGCAGTCATTTTAAATAAATATAGTTATATAACAGTATATTATTTACAATACCAATGTGAATAGTCTTATAGATAAAAGCCAATTTGTAGACAGCAAAGATTATGCCCATTTCCAAAATTGGGCTATAATTCGTTATATCAGATAGAGACACATAAGATAAGGACTATGCTGATATTTATACAGATATATCTACATATATTGCTATTACCTAATTACTGTTCAATATAAAGTTATAACTTTAGTGGTAAACCATATATACTGATAAACTGATGACACTTTCATAAATATTTATCATTAAATACATATCGCTACCTTATTTAAAACTTATAGAATCATGAACAGGATTTAACTATATCACAGAGATATTGGGAGAAGGTCTCTGTGATGACATAGCCGTAGTTTATGAATATAGTCATAAGGGGTGAAAATGTTGTAAATACGAATACAATTGCTATACATTCACATATGTAATCGAATATTCATAGTCACTATAGTTGAAAAATACTATATATATATATATAGTTACGCTACTCAGTATATCTAGCACCTATCAGTTTGTGGAAATATTCACAGTCCCACCAAGTAACCTATCGAAAAGAAGGGGGAGTGTTAGACTACCGTAACATGTTCATAATAATAAACATGACACAACTATTCTGCCGAGTCATATGATTTGAAGAAAGTCATCGCAGTTATCAACATAGTAAAAACTAGTGACGATGTTCTGAATGTGAAATAAACATTGATAATGTATATACTTTAATATGTAATTGTACACTCGATCATATGATACTTATCTTGAAAGATACCATTTATACATATACAATTACGTGACTTGGTAAGTTTAGCACCTATTGAACAACGGCAAGATACACACTCCCACCCGGTAACCTATTGGAGAGAGGGGGGCGTGTTAGACTACCGATCAACCAATTAGGTGCAGAGAGGTATGACACGTTATTATGTGATAGGCTGTTTTCTTCACCATAGGGTATTTAAGGTCAGTCTAAGAACGGCTCGGTTTGTCCACATTTTATAAATCACAGGGTCAATTTGAACAAAATAGAACAGAGAGATCAGTGTCTGAATATGTCACTCCATTAATATCTCAAGGAAGGGATGACTTAAGAAATGTCACATTAGAAAGTATAGAGGAAAGTACACCAAGTAGCAGCAGAAAGCACATGAAAATTAAATGTATGACAACAAATGCAAGAAGCATGACAGGTAAAATGGGGGAGCTGACGCTCTTAGTTGCAGAAGAGGACTATGATGTTATCAGTATAACTGAAACTTGGTGGGATGATTCACATGACTGGGCAGTTAACTTAGAGGGGTATACATTATTTAGGAGGGACAGGAATAATAAAAGGGGTGGAGGAATCTGCATGTATATTAAACCTGACCTTAAACCTACAATAAGGGAAGATATTTATGATACAAGTGACAATGTAGAGACCCTGTGGGTTGAAATAAAGAGTGGGGGGAAAAATCCTAAAAAAATATTACTAGGAACATGCTACAAGCCTCCCAACATTAGTGACCCGGAGGAAACTCAACTACTTATCCAAATAGGTAAGGCTGCTAATAACAGTGCTGTAATTATGGGAGATTTTAACTACCCTGATATAAACTGGGCCAATGAAACTAGTAATTCAGCTAAGGGGGATAGATTTTTAAATGTTCTCAGGGATAACTTCTTGTCACAATTAATAGAGGAGCCAACTAGGAGTAAAGCTATATTGGATTTAGTGCTATCAAACAATACAGATATAATATCAAACATAGAAGTTAAAGAACATTTGGGTAACAGTGATCATAACATGGTCACATTTGAAATTTCTTTTCATATGCAGTGTTTTAAAGGCTTAACTAAGACTTTTAATTTCAAGAAAGCAAAATTCAACGATTTAAGGAAATCATTAAATAATATAAATTGGGACAATGTATTTTCTAATAAAAATACAGAGGATAAATGGATAATATTTAAAAATTTGTTAAATAAATATACATATCAATACATACCATATGGTTATAAAAATAAAAATAAAAAAAATAAGCCGTTATGGCTAAATAAAAATGTGTTAAAAGAAATTAGGAAAAAACGTAGGGCATTTAAATTATTAAAAGAAAATAGTACAGACTCAGCATACAATATTTATAAGGAATGTAACAAAGCATGCAAAAAAGCAATCAAATTAGCCAAAATTGAAAATGAAAAATTAATTGCCAAGGATTCTAAGTCTAACCCTAAAAGGTTCTTTAAGTACATAAATAGCAAAAAATCTAAGAAGGATAATATAGGTACATTAAAATGTGTGGAGGGTAGCATGATAAATAATGACAGGGAAAAGGCTGAGGTACTAAACCAGTTTATACACAAGAGAGGAACCATTGAATGATACTTTGGAACAGAATAGAACATGCCAGTCCATACCACTAACTGGGTTTTGTTTAGAGGATATCAGGAAAAAACTAAAAAATATTAAGGTAAATAAAACTCCAGGCCCAGATGGAATACACCCAAGGGTGTTAAGTGAACTTAGCACTGTTATAGACAAACCTCTACTCTTAATTTTTCAAGACTCATTATCCTCAGGCATGGTACCCCAGGATTGGCGTAAAGCTGATGTGGTGCCACTCTTCAAAAAGGGAAGCAGGGATGATCCAGGAAGCTATAGACCAGTTAGTCTGACATCAATAGTGGGGAAGATATTTGAAGGGATTATAAGGGATTATATTGATGAGCATATTCGTGTAAACAAGATTATGAGTTCTAATCAGCATGGCTTTAGGAGAAATAGATCATGTCAAACTAATCTAATTAGATTCTACGAGGAAGTAAGTAAAAATATAGATAAAGGGGAATCAGTTGATGTGATATACTTAGATTTTGCAAAGGCATTTGATACAGTGCCACATGAGAGATTAATGCACAAAATTAAGGGACTGGGAATAGCTGAAAATGTTAGCTCATGGATAAATAACTGGATAAAAGATAGGGAGCAACGAGTAGCAGTAAATGGATCATACTCAGATTGGACAAAGGTAATCAGTGGCGTCCCCCAGGGATCAGTACTGGGCCCTGTTCTTTTTAATATTTTTATAAATGACTTGGAGCAAGGATTAAATAGCGACATCTCTATTTTTGCAGATGATACTAAGTTAAGTAAGGTCATTAGGTCAGAGCAGGATGAACTCTCTTTGCAAAGGAATTTGCTAAAATTAGAACTATGGGCAAGTCAATGGAAAATGAGATTTAATACGGAAAAATGTAAGGTTCTACATTTTGGAAGTAAAAATAAGCAGGCTATGTATTTTTTAAATGGGACAAGACTTAGCCAAACACAGGAGGAAAGGGATTTGGGAGTAGTAATAGATAACAAGCTAAAGATGAGTGCACAATGCAGAGCAGCGGCTTCAAAGGCTAATAAGATACTAGCATGTATTAAAAGAGGCATTGATTCAAGGGAGGAAAGCATAATTCTGTCATTATATAAAGCCCTGGTAAGACCTCACCTTGAGTTTGGAGTGCAGTTCTGGGGACCGATTGCTAAAAAAGATATTGCAGAACTAGAAAAAGTTCAGAGAAGGGCCACAAAGCTAATAAGGGGATTGGAGAAATTAACCTATGAGGAGAGGCTAGCCAAACTGGGTCTGTTCTCTTTAGAAAAAAGGCGCTTGAGAGGTGACATGATTACTTTATATAAATATATTCAAGGCCCATATACAGAGATGGCAGAAGCTCTTTTTATTCCAAGAAAATTGGTTCTGACAAGAGGTCATAATTTAAGGTTGGAGGAAAGGAGATTTAATCTCCTGCAACGGAAACGTTTTTTCACTGTAAGAGCAATAAAATTGTGGAACTCATTACCAAAGGAGGTAGTGAATGCCAATACCATAGATACATTTAAAAACAGTCTGGATAAATTTCTGTATATAAACAAAATTCATGGATATGATTGCTAGTATTAAATGGGTCACATTTTAATGGGGTTATTTAAGCTTAACTGGAGCTTTTTGTAAGTATTTTAGATTTGTATAGGTTGAACTCGATGGACTTCAGTCTTTTTTCAACCTTATCTACTATGTTACACAGTACAGTTACAGTAACATTAAGAAAGGCGTATTAAATGCAGAAACGCGTTTGTTTGTGTAAATTTCCTGGTTCTCACACTTCTGTCACCTGATGCCGGTGTATGCAGTTACCGTCCAGGAAACAGGGAAGTGTGGAACTATATGAATAAATGTTTGTGTGGTGGGGCTATGTAACAGGCATTTCTGTTCCTGTACATTTTTTATTATCTTTAAATTAAAAGTTAAATTTTAATATATTATATATCAGCTAGAGGGTGAGTGCTATAAAACCCTATCTTTGCCTTGCTTTCTATAAGTAGATTTTTGTGAACCTTTTAACTTGGCTATTTACTTGAGGGTGATATGATGTTGTGTGAGAGCCACGGACTTCAGAGAGTTCTTTCAGCCTTGTAAACATCTGATTCTCAAACTCTTTTCCCATATCATGGTGGATCTTGTTTGGGAACCCAAACTTGAGTGCGAAATCATTAAAGATCTTCTCAGCTACAGTCTTAGCAGCTTTGTTTCTTGTGGCATAGGCCTGTGCGAACCGGGTGTAGTGATCCACGACTACTAGGATGTATTCATATCCTAGCTTGCATTTCTCCAACTGCAGAAAGTCAATGGATGACATTTAAACGGTGCTCTAGTAGGTTTATTGGTCTTCTTTTTCTTAAGACATTCACAGACTCTGGTCACAAAGTATTCAACATCCTTTTGCATATGTTGCCAGTAGAATCTATCTCTAATTAAAGTAAGTGTCCAATCAACACCAAGGTGTCCCATTTCTTGGTGTAATTCTTTAAATACGAGTTGGTGGTATTCTTTGGGCAGGATCAGTTGGTCTCGTTCCAATGTTTTCCTGCGTAACACTCCATCTTTGTTCACATACAATTTTGTCCATTGTTTCAGTAATGACCGGACATCTGGGTGTTCTGTCTTCTGGACTTCATTTCCCGGACGCTGATTCTTTGACTTGTACCTCAGAACTCTTCCAATGATGGGGTCTTTTTCTTGAGACTTTCGAATCGTCCCTGAATCGTTCACAAATGGCCCATTTCAATGCCATGATTTCTAATTTTACAGAGTGCATGTGGTAATTCTTCTCCGGTAGCATCAATGTTCTGGAGCCATATGCAATCACTACTATCCTGTCACCTTGCCTTTGGTATAATACTGCTCCAAGACCTTCCTGTGATGTGTCACAGTGTAACACGAAAGGCTGTGTGAAATCGACATATCCCAGGACAGGTGGTTTCAACAAATAGTCAATGAGCTGGTTTAGAATTTTCAGATGGCTATTTGTCCAGTTAATAGGTCTACGAGATGGTAGATGTCCTTACTGCTTGGTTGTTCGTCCCTTCTTCTTTGCTTGGGGGGGTTCTCTCTTGTACTGATGCTGTATCTTTTCCATTTAGCTCAAATAGGGCCAGAGATAGCAACTCATATAAGGGCTTGGCAATTCTGGAGAAGTTTGGAATGTAGGACCGGTAGTATGAGAGAAATCCCAACATCTTGCTAATATCTCCTATTGTTTCAGGCTTTTTTTCTTTTAATTTCTGTACTGGTGCAATCTCAGCTGGATCCATCATGTAACCTTCTCCTGAGACCATTTTTCCCAGAAATCTCACTTTTCTTTTGAATAGTTTGTACTTCCGAGGAGTTAGCTTGACACCATGTTGTTGGTACCTTTGTAAGACAGTCTGAACATGCTTCAAGTGATCTTCGAATGTACTGCTATGAACAAGATTGTCATCCAAGTAAGGTTGGCAGATAATATCTCTCAGGCCTGAAAGACAATCTTCCATACTCCGTTGGAACTCGGCAGGAGCTGGACCCACTGATAAAGTCCCCAGGGAGTAATGAAGGCAGGTAATGGACGACTTTCGATGTCTAGGAATCCCTGATGATAGGCCTTCCCTTGGTCAAGAACAGAGAAAAATGATCTGCCACTGAAGGAGTCCAACATGTCCTGTATTCTTGGGATTGCATGGCGATCAGGCACTGACTTTCTGTTCAATTCCCTGTAGTCTCAGCAGAGCCTTAGACTTCCATCCTTTTTCCTGACACAGACCACAGGTGAAGAGTATGATGATCTTGACTGAGTTATCCATCCCTTGTTTAGCAGATCTTGGATGCACTCCTTCACTTCTTGATGGAGGGGTTTTAGAACTGACATGTATGTCTTCTGGACATGTGTGGTATCTTTAAGAGTGATGTGCATGTTGAGAAATGGGATGCAACCAATATCATCATCATCGAAGGCGAAAGCATGACATTCTTCCCTCAACACTTATCTTACTGCTTGTTGTGGAGTCTCACTTAAATGATCCACACTAACCGAAGGATCCCACTTCTGGTTAGTTCTATCACTGCTGTTAACCCACTTCTTTACTTCAAACTCTGGTCGCTTCAGCACATTGTTAGAGTGGTGGCTTATTTGTTCACGTTGTAACTCTTGATCATTGACTGGTTACACTGCTGCTGGATACACTGTTTTTACAGTTTGGAGGTGATCCAGGAGACAACGTTGGTCTAATGTAATATCATGCTTAGTAATATTTGCAATAGGGATAGGTACATAAATTGGACTTCCCTTGCGATCTGCTACTACCACTTCACTGATAGCCAAACCTTCTGGTAAAGTACACAGTTCAAATGGAACAAAGAGCATCTCTTGGCCTTTGGTTATGACTCCCACATGGGCACGAGCATGAATAGAGGTAATCTGGTCTGCAGGTAGGACTATTTTCTTCCGCCCTGTTCTCACAATGCCTTTATCATAACTTGCAGCTAAAGTCTGCATGAGTTTCAGCATGGTTTCAGCTGTCTTTGCTGTTACTGAAAATGCGGTCATCTGTATAATCCTAACTGATGTTCCTGCTACCCTCTTCTCTTGACTGACTAATTCTTCAATTACATTGAACCCAGTAATTGGATCTTCAGCCACGTTAAGGTCACTTGTGACTAAAATAGGGACTGTCAGTGTCTCTGCTAAAGCTGATTCACAATCCAATTGAAATCTCACCTCAATCCATCCTAGAAATTGTATTTTTTGTTTGGTTAGCTGCTAGTCCCATCAGAGTTCCAGGTCCAAGCAGTTCTGCAATGGGTTGATTGTGGTGTGTGGGAGATATTGTTTTCTCCAGGTGTCATTCTCAATGCTGGCTTGTGCCCCAGTGTCCCAAAACACTTCAATGGTGACATTATCAAGTCGGCAAGGGACAAGGCACCATCTTCCAACTAGATTTAGCAGCTTGGCTTGATGTTGTGGTGGTAAATAATTTACTGTGTTTATAGGAGAGGTGAACTTCCCATAATTTTATTACTGCACACCGTACCCTACTGTCTTGAAGTATTATTAGGATGATGAAGTCCTCACTGTTTCTGAGTTCTTACGGGTGTGTGTTGATGTCGGTGGGACCCGTGGGTAAGGAGTTACTGTGGGTCCCGTCTCCGCAGCCCATTTAAGTTTTCTGGCGGCTGTGTCTTTCCTTGGCATCCCCATTAAAAAATGTCCTGTTTGACCACAGCGGAAACAGTGATTACATGTGGCTCCTGCATTGACCTCCCAGCATTCCTTACAACCTCTCTGTCTTGCTTGTGTCTGGATCATTGGAAACTGTCTTGGTCGTGGTCCACTGCTGGTCTCCATGGCTGTGAGGAACATTTTCTTCATTTCAAACACATCTGCCTTGAGATCTTCAATCAACTTATAGGGACCTGGAATAGATTCTTTGAGATTTTCTGGAATTTTCTTCAAGTCTCTAGTGGTTTCACCCCTTTCTGCTGCACATATCTCTTTTAACTCTGTTGATGCTCTAGACAAGGATTTGCTGTCATGGGAGTATACTTCTGTGTGGAGTTCATTTAGTCGTGGATCTTTTCCATATGAAGCTTTCTTTAACTTCTGTTGTCTTTCCACCTCTAAATTAGCTGCTTCATTCACTCTTTCAATCAGTACTTCATTTGTGACAGTGATATCATTAAGGTAAGGTTTTACCTGAAACTTTATGGCATCACTCAGAAGTCCAGTTTCAATAGAATGAAGAAACTTCAGTTGAATAAGGTCTGTACTGTACTGGTCTTCAGTTTCTTTGTCACTTGACTTCCACCGTAGCTTTTCTTTCAACTCAATTGCTCTGAATAAGAAGCTCTGAGCTTACTCTTTGGGTTCTTGAGAGATATTCATCAGCTTATGGAACAGATCAGTGGAGCTATCTTCCTTAAAGTGTCCCTTTAGTATAGTCTTCAACATGCTTAGAGTAAGTCCACTCTTAATTTCCAACATATCTCTGAGATGAAGTCCAGGGCTGACTGCCTGTATCACTTCCTCAATAATCTCCACTTCAGAATGTCCCTTCCGGATTCCTGCTTCAATCTGGTGGGTCAGGCTTGTGTAGGACAGTTTGTCTTTCTGTCCCCCTTCTTCAATCTGTCCACAGATTCAAAAAGGAGGGTTACTTCTGGCACAGTGGCTTGCAACGGTACTGTGACTTCCCCCACTTTTCTCACACTTCCACTGCTCACACTGATTCTATTCTCTAGTTTTCTCATCTCCTCTTCTAACGCTTTGCGAGCTCCCTCTTGAGATAGTTGTAGTTGTAGGTATTTATCTCTTAGATCTCTCAACTGAGTGAGCTCCATTACCATTGGTTCTGCATCTGCCTCACCCTGCTTACTTTCTGTAATAAACGTCAGGAGGTCTTTTAAGTACTGGCAAATCTCATCTTCCTCTTGACTGCCTTTAATCTCCTCCAAAACTCTCTCTACCTTCCTGATAAGGGTTTATCTGGACTTGGTGAGGAAACCTGCCCCGCTTTCATCCGGGCACTTTAGAAATTGGCAAACTTCAACAAAACAAGCTTTCTCTAGCTGTAGTAGTGTTGTGCTCACTTCGTCTTGCAATTGCTCCATTTTCTAACGTTATTCTCAAAGGATTTTCTAGTGACTTCTAATGATTTCTAGATTCATCTCTGGTAAAAGAAGTTGTCTTTTCTTGCTTTATTTTACTCCTCCTGGCTCTGGCTCGCCAAAATATGTTGCAATTTTAGAATAAAGAGGCAGAGCTTGTTCTGGTGCAACACATTTATTTTGTGATTTTCATCTGAAACAGATAAATAACTCTGCTTTACTCTGGTGCTATGTTTCTTAACTGTATTCAGTGCTTATTCCAGGATTACTGAACCACTGAGGTGTTTCCATGGTAACAATTAGTTATGGTGGCTGAGAACATAACAATTACAACCTGCTGGTAGGATGTTAAAATAGCAGCACAAGAACTATGAATGGCAGTAATGCATTTGTAAATAATAACAAACAAAGAAAACGTTTAATAAAATTGCTTAATACTCAATTCTGCATACTGTATTCTTTTGGGGTGCAATGCGTTTAATACACAGAGTGCCACACTTTGCTTATTTTTATAGCCACATCTTTGTTTTCTTCTAGAAATATTCAGGCTTATAATAAATAAGGAGAGTTTCAAGTACTAAAGTTATTCAATTCAGTAGTACCTCTTGAATGAAATGCGTGCATGTTTCTGAAATAAAAATCAAGTTCCATAAGAAAACAAACAAGGGAAGACTGAGCCACTAAAGCTTAGAATAAAGGTTTTAAATACATGCATCTCCTTTATGCATTACATGAATTTAAGGCTATGGAATAATTGTCACCTTCTGTGTGAAGTCCCACATGTAAATTGTTTGTTGTTTTCTTTAGCCTCTGAGGAATAAGTCAGGGGTGTCTTTCACTACGATCTCCATGCTCCCTCCTAGGATACTTACTATATGAGACCTTTCCTCGGGAGTGGGAGGTGCAGGTGAGGGCTGAGTTCTGATATCATCCTAAATGTCTCAAAGTGGCAGCTCCTCTCTTTGCCAGTACTTTGCCTATATGACAGAGCTTCACACAGCCTTCCGCAGTCCGCTGGACACTGTCCCCCCTACTCCCACGCCCCCCCCTCACTCCCTTACCCGGCGCACTCACGCACCCCACCCCCCCTCCTCCAGGAAAGTTTTAAAAAAAGTTAAATAATAATAAAATTTAAAAATTCAAAATCCTTAGTGCTGCATGATGCATCATGCAACTGCCTCCACAGGTGGCGGGCCCTTTAAGATGCATCAGACATTTTTCATCTATATAGTGATTAGTAAAAAATAAGTAACATGACCCTAAAAAGAGCACTCATCAAACAAACAGATTCAATTTTTTTTGTCTCAGTAAGCCTACAGGATCCCATGTGTATAATGAGTCTCTTTATCGGCTTCAATTTCCTATGTCTCAATTTTCAGAGTTTGGAACTGTGTGGGGAGGAGATTTGCGGCTCTTTATGAATTAAATAAACCCCAACAATTGCATAGAAAAATGGAAAAATATGCTAGTAAAGCAACAGAATATGGCCTATAAAATATGGTGTAGTGTTTCAACTATACAGAGAAGTGTCACATCAGGACTAAAGGCAGTGATCTGTCACGGTCTCAGTTACTTACCTGTAGTGCAGCAGGGGCCAGGCAGCAGCTGATCTCTTGATGATGAAATGAATCAATGATGATCGCAACTGAAGACAACTCCGAGCTCAAGATGGATGACAGGTCACAGGAGGCAGCAGTCCAGTACCGCTGTCAATGCTGCTGCCTTGCGCATGCACAGGGAGCCAATCAATGCTGGTCATGTTCTCCTGGTGCTGTCAATCACCTGGAGAACATGAGCATCTCTGATTGGCTCCCTTGCTAGGAGGCATCAAGAAGGCTGCCTCCTATTGGTCCAAATTTTCTGTGCTAATATGTAGAGAACAAACAGGTGGTGCTTTAAAGCATGGCTTTTCCCATTACCCATGTAGTGCAATGCAGAGAAGTGGTCCTGTACCCTACCTCTCCATAGCGTTACATGTCTCCCATGACTGCACGTCCCTATGTATATATACACGTCAGGTAAACATCGCCGACAACGCTACTTGTCGGCACTTTCTGCAGGTGGGGGGGTGAATTTGAAGTATTCCTACACAGTGCAGATAGTGCTCTAACTGAAAGCAAACACTGTTTATATGTTGGATCACATCAAATAATGCCTGTGTGACCTTACTGCAACTACACCTACTCTATCTACCTGACACTGTAAAGCCTCGCAACTGAAAAGGTGGCGAGAGAAACATCGCTGACACCAAAACCATAACCTGTACTTCAGAGATTGAAATTTATCACACTGCTAGTGATGTATCCCAATGAAAGTACAAGTTACTCCCCCTGGAACACCCTGTTAACTCCCACAGAACGGATACACCTACATAATATTTTAGCTACACTCCCCTGAAATGCCTAGCTAACCTAACCCTTATACCGCCTACACCTACGTCATGCCTATACTCCCCCTGGAACACCCGGCTAACTCCCACAGAACGCCTACACCTATGCAATGTCTGCAATCTACCTGAATAATAAAGTATACAAAAAAAAAATAAACCTACTTTAAATAATATGCATTATACATGACAATACTTATCATTTTAACATTAGATATAAATTCAATACTAATAAAAATAAAAGTACAATAATCACTTGTGCAAAAATAAATACTTAAAAAGTGATATATAGCATATAATACAAAATTGTATACTTGTGCAATTAACACACTAATAAAGGATATATGATATAAACAAGTACTTGTCAACTTTCACTTATTGGTGTTGCATTTTCACCATTGAGATACAATGCTCTTCTTGCCTCAAGAAAAAGTAAATACAACAAAATAGTGAAGTACAGTAAGAATAATTCATGATGTACTTTGAAACTTAGCCAATGGGCTTATTACGTGTTGCAGAGCCTAGACTGGCTCCGGAAGTAACGCACACCCAATTTTATCTGGTGTTGTTCTAATGTGTAGATATAAAACAATATTTATTAAAAACAATTTACAAGGATATATATATATTTATTATATATATTTAGTGGGCGTAGTCTACCAGTCTAGAGGTCAGATGGAAGCGGATTGTTTCCTATTCAAAACTTCACCTCAATGCAACCTGGACTGTCGCGATACCTTTCCTGGTGACGTATAGAGAAGTGGCATGGCTAAAACGATTCTCTGACGTACGTTTCACTATTGTATATTATATGCTATATATCACTTTTTAAGTATTTATAAATTTAATACTAAAATAAACTATTAACCCTTTATGCACCCTCACCCCAACACAACCTACACTATTAACCCCTAATTTGCCATAACCTAAAGACCTAAAAACACTAACCTTTTAACCCCTACACCGCCACAACCCCCAATCAAATAAGCCCCTAATTTATTAACCCCTTCAATGCCACAAACCCCCCAACGCAAACTACCCCTACACTACTTAACTACCTAACAACCTCTAAGCTAAAAAAAAATTAATTACAAAAATAAAAAAATAATAAAAAAACAACACTACCAAAAATGTAAAAATACCCACAGTTATGCCTGTACTAAAACTAAGGCCCCTTTAAAAAACAAAAAAACAAAAAAACAAAACTAATACTAAAAAGTTACTATAACAATAGCCCTTAGAATGGCTTTTTGTTGGGCATTGCTCTAAAGTGACACAGCTCGTTTTCAAATAAATACTACAACCCCATTCTACAATAAAAGTAACCCCAACCCCTAAAAGAAAGCCTTATCTAAAAAAACTAAACTAAAAAAAAAACTAATTTAAAGCCCTCTGGAAGTTGCAAGTTTTAAGAAAAGTAAGAAAAAGTAAGATCCTTTCATAATGTATTTGAAAGAAGGATCCACCAAGGAAACAATGTTGATGTAGAATAAAACTTCACTTTTATTGTAACAAATCCAGTAAAACTGTCAAAAAGACAACCTAGGGGGGCAATCTCAAGGAGAGGAGTGTAAGCAACCGGCTTACGCGTTTCAGCCACACCTGGCTGTAATCATAGCCTGCTGGTTACCTGCTACCTGTGCTCTTTAAAAATAGTAAAACCAATGCTTATTGGCTAATACAGAAAACACTCCTCTCTGAGGGGCCCATTTATCAAGCTCCGTACGGAGCTTGTGGACCCGTGTTTCTGGCAAGTCTTCAGACTCACCAGAAACAGCAGTTATGAAGCAGCGGTCTAAAGACCGCTGCTCCATAACCCTGTCCGCCTGCTCTGAGCAGGCAGACAGGAATCGCCGGAAATCAACGGGATCGAGTACGATCGGGTTGATTGACACCTCCCTGCTGGCGGCCGATTGGCCGCGAGTCTGCAGGGGGCGGCGTTGCACCAGCAGCTCTTGTGAGCTGCTGGTGCAATGCTGAATACGGAGAGCGTATTGCTCTCCGCATTCAGCAAGGTCTTGCGGACCTGATCCGCACTGTCAGATCAATATGCCCCTGACTATACGTATCTATTTACACTTATTTAAAAGCACATTGAGAACTGATAATATGTATGCTGAATAGATGTACTAACCTCATAAATATATATACATACATATAATAGAATAAATAACAACAAATGATAAATTCATTCTATCAGTAAATCATTAATTCATTAAATAAACATACAAATATATCAATATAAATACAAAATCGATTTTGGACATTGTCTCATTTCTCCGTTATATGTAATAATAATAATAGAGATGGAGGAATAAACAAAATGATGAAATCCATACCTGTGTATACAATAATGTCACAATGATTGTTAAAAAAGAACACATCAGGGCATAATATTATTTACAACGATCATGTTATGTATATACAGTGTAAAGTATTTCATGTGTTTAAGGAAACAAAATAATTTATTCCCAGTAATTAATGAGATCATAGTCTGAATTAAAACCATGGGGAAAGCGTGTGTTTAATTTAAAAATCCAAAACATTTAGCAATTTAAGTCTGTTACCACCACCCTTTAGGGTAGACACCTTTTCTATAACACACCACTTGAATGTGGTCAGGTCTTTGTGATGTGTATTGACAAAATGTTGCACTATATATGTGGTGGATTTACCCACATTAATAGATGACATGTGTTCCCAGATTCTTGAGGAAACATCCCTAGTGGTTAAACTTACGTACTGCATCTGACATAGAACACAAGTGATCAAATAAGTATTGCAACAGTTGTGACAGCCCTGAATTTGGTAGCTCTCCCCTGTGGACGTCGAGACAAAAGAATTAGATAGTTGAGCAAGGTCGCACGGTTTGCACTTGCGATGTCTGCACCTAAACATACCATGGTGAAGTAACCATGAACTCCGAATTGGTTCAATTGCCAGTAGTTTAGTTGGAGACACGTAACTGCCAATAGTCTTACATTTTCTGTAGGAACATCTAAGTCCCTTTTGAACTAACTTCTGTAGCTTGTCATCAGCTGATAAAATAGAAAAATGTTTTTTTACAATCTTGCAAATATCCTCATATTGTATACTGAACTCAGTCATAAAAGCAGTGGTGTCACTAGGGTTGGTGTCACCCGGTGCGGTAAGTTATGGTGTCACCCCCCCCCCCCCCAAAAAAAGCAGACACACACAAAAATACAGGCAAACACACATACAAACACTCAGACACACTTAAAACATACTCAGATGCACACACAAACACTCGGAAACACACTCAGACATACACACAAAAACACACACACAAAAACACTGAGACACACACACACACAAAAACTCAGACACACACTTACAAAATATGTAAACTGCACTGCATTCATTATAAAGCGCATGCCTATAGCTGCTCACTGGCCCAGCAAAGCATCAAATGAAAGATAAACAGAGCACTCTAAAAATAAATCACTAAAGAAAAGTTTTAGGTGCAAACTATGAAAATTCTGCTCTCTGACTCTGTTCCAAGCCTGTCAGTGCACAGCCCCGGGCCGCGTGCCTACCGCTTCTTATGGCCAATCACCTCTGCACTCTGCCCACCCCCAGACCCCCGCCCGCCCTCCTACCTGTTCAGTGTGCACTTAGTGTACCGTAACCGTAATGGTCTGGTGGGCATCATACTTGGCTCCTTCATTTTAAAGACAGTGTCAAACAGTCATGCGGTCAGGTGCCAGGCATCCCCTCATGATTTGCCAGTTCCCGTTTAGAGAGACAGCACAGCAGTGAGTGACTCCACTGCTCCACATGTTACTGAGCAGTGAGCACAGATAGGCAGGAAGGTTTAGGCTAGCAACGCAACTTTGCAAGCCCCACGGCATGCCCACAACATTCATAGCGAAATTGGGCAGGGGAGAAGCAAAGTACAAACAAGCAAAAGCAGCCGGGAAAACTATTTGTTGAAATTGCAGCACTGGCTCAAGGGGCAAAAAAATTGTGTGTCTACATCTTCCCCAGTCCCACCAATGTTCACAAATGCCAGCCCCTCTAATAAAAAAAATCTATGCATCTCAACATTGTATTTCTTTCAATTTCAATAAAATTTAAAAAAAAAAAAAAAAAAAAAATTTTTTTGGTGTCACCCCCTGGAGGGTGTCACCCGGGTGCGGACCGCCCCCCCCTAGTGACGCCACTGATAAAAGTGACTCCTTTGTGAGCATCCTTATCCAGTTTTTTATCCACAAGCAATAGTTGCCTATCCAATGTGTCTACCTCACGTCTGGCTTTTGCAATGATATGAGATTTATAACCTCTAGCTTTTAGTCTATTGGTCAAACTCTCTGTCTCTTGCATGTAATCATCATAAACTGAACAATTTCGTCTAAGCCTAATAAATTGGCCCTTCGCCACTGCATAGGGAACATGGCGAGGATGACAACTGTTTGCATGAAGAAGAGTGTTGCCAGTGATTGGTTTGCGATACACCCTAGAGAATTCACCCTTAGCTGATAGAGTAATGTCAAGAAAATTAATAGACTCATTTTGAAACTCATGGGTGAATCTCAAACCAATAGAATTGTCATTGAGGTAATTCACAAAGGCCAAGGCTTGTTCAGAAGTACCTATCCAGACTAGCAGAAGGTCATCAATGAAGCACTTATAAATCTGAATATTCCCCCTGTAGGGATTAGTATCTCCAAAGATGTGGGACCGCTCCCACCAACCCAAAAATAGGTTGGCGTAAGAGAGGGCAAACTTGGCCCCCATAGCAGTCCCACATCTCTGGAGATACAAATAATATAGTCATCTGCTTGCAGATAGTGAACTTGAAACCATATTTTTAAATAGGAAACATTCCAGTCAGAGGTGATGTGAAACATAATAGTTATAGATATGCCAGAAGCATCTGGAGACTTTTGTGTACAAAACTGTTTTTTTGTGCACGTTTTTTTATGGCAAACAATGGGTTAAAATATATCCAGATCTTACAGTCTACAGGATGTTGCTTTAAAGGACTGAAAATTCAGATAGTGCCTGTAATTTGAAATTACTTTCGAAATGACTGCCAGCCTGCATGTGTATTCTATACAACCACTTCTCCTGCATTATAGATGGACTGAGTTTAATTGCAATGCTTGTTTAGGTGAGAGGGTTTATGTGCAGGATGTTGATTAATGTGCTTTCTGGAACATAAGCCAGTTTTGGGCCACAAACAACTTTGGTTGGACTATTTCTGGGCTCTCTTGTCTAGCAGTTAGATCTGTCGTCAGTGTTTAGTAAAAATTGAAGTAAAAGCAATTTCCAAGTTAGATTAGGCCTTTTTAAAGAGCTCAAGAGTTTTGCTGTCAGAGAAAAACAAATTGCAACAGAGCAAGCACTTTCTGGTCAGTTTAATCTGACAAAAGAATGTTTGTGAGTTTGGAAAATGGAAGAAAAATGTGCTGTTTTAGCAGTAAACCAAAGGATGTGAAGAAAAGACAAAATGAGACCTATAATAATATGCTCTGACTGGGAACCCAAATGTAGAACTATCTGGACAGTGATTGGGAATATTACAGTTAGGGCAGAGTTATCACAGCCTCCATGATGGCCTTGCCCGATAATAATATGACACACAAAGACTTAATTTACTCTTTCTTCTCATTGTCCTGCTTGTTTTGCCATTATGCATGAACAGTGACTGCTGGAGGTGGATCTTAGGTTCAGCACATGGGTAGCGCTTGCTGATTGGTGGATAAACATAGCCACAATTCAGCAAGCGCTATCCAGGGGGCTGAAGCAAAAATGGGCCATCTCCTAAGCTTTCATTCCTGCTTTTTCAAATAAAGATACCAAGACAACAAAAATAAATTGATAATAGGAGTAAATTATAATGTTGCTTAAAATTGCATGCTCTATCTGAATCATAAAATAAAAAAATGTGGGTTTAGAATCTGTTTAAGATTAAATGCAAGGAAGATCCAGTAAAGCTTAATGTGGGGGTAAGGGCTATAAGTTATGTTTATTTATGGTGGAGAGGGGTCACCTTTACTTTTTGGGCCTATAACAATGATACCGTGCAACCTTTTGTACCAATGTTATAGCAAATTGGTCCAGAAACTCTTTGATAGGCTGTTTGCTCTGACCAGCTAAGCAGGGCCGGTGAAAGGATTTTTGGCCACACAGTCGAGAATACTTTTTTCCACCCCCCCGATTACATCCTATCCCATTGCTAGTTAAAGGGATATGAAACGCAAATTTGTATATCAGGATTCAGATAGAGCATGACATTTTTTTAATTTTTTTTTAAATTTAGTTTTTATTGAAGTTTCAAGCAGGATACAGAAGGTAAAAAGGGAGAGAAAAAATAAAAAATAAAAAAACCCAACAAGAAAAAAAACAAAAAAAACTAACAAAAAAACCCCCAAGAACATAACGAAAAAATACAAAATATTTCCTATATGTTTACATATTTGGGGAGTGTTTACAAAATCATTTTTATCCTTCATGACTTACTTCCCCCATAAAATTGAAAAGAAACGACAACTTAACACATACTCCAGTAAGCCTTCCTATTCATTGTCCTACTTGCCCCCTAGTCCTGGGTTACCTTCAGCTTCAATAACATACCAGGGGGAGGAAAAAAAAAAAAACCCAGAGCAAAACAAAACAAAACAAAAACAAGGCAGAACAAAACAAAACAAAAAAAAAAAAAGAGACAGCGAGATTTAAGAAGAGGGGAAAAAATATGGGAAGAGAAAAGAGAAACAGGACAGTCACCAAATTCCCAGCAGTACTAGTTCAGTGTTTCTAAATGGGTATATTAAGTATTCGATTTCCGTAAGGGGGAGAGTTTTTATAAATATAGACCACTTTGAAAAAAATTTCTTAACATCTTCGTCACTTTGCAGATCAGTATCTACCTGTTCAACCGTGCATTGTTTCTTTAAACAATTTTTAATTTCTTTTATACTCGGTATGGCTCTAATTTTCCATTTCTTTAGGATTAAGTATCTACCTGCTAATATAGTCAGATTAACAATTTTAATATTGTTAGGGGGTAGATCCTTATCGTGAGCAAGTAGGACCACCTTTAGTGGTGAGAGAGACAAAGATGGGACACCCAGTTTGTTAACTAACCAATATTGAACCTTCAACCAGAAATTTCTTATTTTTGGGCACTCCCAGAACATATGCACTAAATTAGCTAGGGGCAAAGACCATTTTGGACATCTATTAAAACTAGGATTCAAGCACTGTGACCCCTTCCTCGGTGTAAAATATGACATGTGCAGGAGCTTAACCTGCGCCTCTCTCCATGTTGCAGAGAAAGTTGTCCTGGCAACCGATTGAACTGAAGAGGTAAGTGAAACAGTGTCAAGAGTTTCAAGTCCTAGCATTTCGACCCACTTGTCTCAAATTTTTTCGATTGTTTCTGTGCCTTTAATTGAAACCAAATTTTGATAGATGTAGGAAATTGATGTTAAACCATTTTTAACTAGTAAGAGCCAATTCTCTATATTTCCCAGAGACCAATCCCATCCGTATTCAGTTGATAAGCTGGCAACATAATGTCTTGCCTGTAAATAGGCAAATAAATTTTTGTTAGGAATATGAAATTCTTCTTTTAGGGAATTGAAGGTCCTAATACATCTGTTCTCAGAATCTAATAATTGATGAACGTGAACAAGCCCTTGGGTCTCCCATTGCGCAAAGAGGGCCGATTGCATCCCAGCTTGAAACTGCGGGTTATTCAGTAATGGATTATATATTGATACCCTAGATTCTATAGATAATGAGTTGCATACCTTCTTCCACATATGGAGTGGGTTGTAAATTGGCCTCATTTTTTTTAATTCCGGAGGGAGCACGTTTTTATTACAATGTATTAAAGCCCTTAGATCAATTGGGTATGTTATGTTAGAGTCCAATTCAATATTTGTAATATAATTACTACTAGTTAACCAGTCCACTATGATACGAGCTAGAAATACCTGATTATATATGCGCAAGTCTGGGAGAGAAAGTCCTCCGAGTTTCGAAGGTAGAGCTAATTTAACTAATGAGATTCTAGGTTTTTTTATTCTGCCAGATAAATGACCGTAAGGCTGAATTAAATGAAAGAATATCCTTAGTTTTAAGAATTAATGGAGTATTTTGAAGAATGTATAGTATTTTCGGTAAGAGAGTCATTTTGTATAAAGCTATACATCCTGATAAAGAAAGGGGAAACACTTTTTAGCACTGGAAGTATATTCAGACTGTACCAATTATCAGGATTATCAGATATCCACAAACCTAAGTACTTAACTGAATCTTGCACTACCCTGAAAGGAATTTCTGTAAGTGAGTTCTTTGTCTGTTTGATCCAAAGTAACTCTGATTTTGTGGTGTTGACCTTGTAGCCTGAAAATGTTCCAAATTGATCAATTATTGTAAGCAGTTTGGGAATGTTTATAGAGGTATTTGAGATATAAATTAGCACGTCATCCGCGTAAAGTGCCATTCGCAGCTCCTTTTTCTTAATCCTAATTCCTTCTAATTGTTGTCGAATTTGGATGGCCAGCGGTTCAATAGCCAAATCGAATAGGAATGGGGAGAGAGGACACCCCTGCCTAGTTCCTCTTCCTAGTTTTATATCCTGAGATGAATCCCCATTTACTATGATTTTAGATGATGCATTTTTATATAGGTTGTTAAAAAAGCGGAGAAAGATGCCATCAAACCCAAATTGCTTCAGTGTATATGACAAGTGGTCATAGTGTACTGAGTCAAACTCTTTTTCGGCGTCGATAAAAATGATTGCCTTATGCGGAGCATCCTCTCCCCCCATGCTCCCTAGCTCCTCCAGTATTCTATAGTGAGAAATACTTCCCTGATTTTAGCAGAGGAGTTGCGCTTCAATAGGAACCCAGCTTGATCTATATGAATGATGTTAGGAAGCAGGGATTGAAGTCTCCTTGCCAGAATAGTCATGAGTATTATAGTCTGTGTTTAGGAGCGCAATAGGTCTATAAGATTATTTTCTCGTCGGGTCTTTTCCTGCTTTTAAAATAAGAACTGTATTAGAGGCAACGAAGTCTAATGTTGGCGCAGTGCTCTTTACATATAAATCATTAAATAACGAAGTTAAATGTAATGTTATTTCGGGTGCCATTATTTTATAGATTTCATTTGGGAGGGCATCAGGCCCTGGAGCTTTATTTGAGGCCAAGTTTTGAATAGTTGAAAGAGTTTCTTGCTCAGTAATAGGAGAATATAAATTATCTAGTAAATCAGGGGTTAAGACCGGATGATTCAATTTCTTCCAAAATTCTTCACGTTCTATAAGATTTGAAGTCTTAGTAGTGTAAAGAGTTCTATAGTAATCCTCAAATACTCCAGTCAGTTCAGTTGAAGTTTTGAAACACTTATCCTCTGATAATATGGTATCTATTATGGGAGATGCTTTATCCTGTCTGACCAAATTTGCCAGGAGTTTCCCTGTTTTATTTCCGAAGTGATATAACTTGGACTGTAGTCTAAGATCACTTTGTGTTGTTTTATATAGAAAAAAAGAGTCTCTGTCTGCCAAAGCAGATATATATCTGGGCCAATTCTCTGAGGTTTTCTGATATATGTACCGATTGTATCCGTTCGTTACTGCTCTCAGGAGCTCCCCTTCCCTTATCTTTAATTTCTTAGATCTAGATATACTGTAGGCCAATATTTCCCCTCTTAAGACTGCTTTGGCTGTTTCCCAGAACAAAGCCGGTCGAGTTATATGCTCCCGGTTAAATTGAGCATATTCGCGAAACTTAGCGTTCAGCCAGTTTTTTAATTTATTATCAGAGGCTAAATAGCGTGGGAACTGGAACCCTCTGATCCCTTTCTCAAAATTGTTAAGTTGGAATTCGAGAAAAATCGGAGCGTAATCTGATGTAGTGATTGGTGAGATTCCAGCTGTTACCTTAGATTTGCACAATCTCTCGTCTACTAGAAAAAGGTCTATTCTGGAAAGTGTCTTGTGTGCTCGGGAATGACAAGTGTATTCTTTAACATCAGTATTCTGTAATCTCCATATATCACATATTTTTAAATTTTTAGTCAGTTTCACGAATAGTTTTGATTCTAAATTATCTCTCTTCGTTTTCTGAGAAATAGGATTCCGTCTAAGCCTATCGATTGGAAATTTGGGTGCCATATTAAAATCTCCACCGAGAATCAGGAAACCCTCTGCACATGTCATAAGTTTATTCTGCAGTTTTTCCCAGAACTGAAAGTTAAAAACATTAGGGGCATAAACATTGCAAAATGTATACAGTGTTTTTTAAATTTTGATTTTAACAATAAGGTATCTACCCTCTCCGTCTGTCTCAACTTGTATCACTTCGTATGAGATTTTCTTTCCCAGCAAGATTGCTACCCCTTTTTGTTCCTTTTAGATGTAGAAGAAAATATAACTTCCTTGACCCAGGAAGTTTTAAGCTTACGAACTTCTTCCGGTTTTAAGTGGGTTTCTTGTAAGAAAGCTATATCTGTTTTTTTTTTTTTTTTAAGTGGGATAGTATTATTTTGCGTTTAATGGGGGAGGTAAGGCCTCCTATATTCCAGGAGGTCATCTTGAAGTTATTCTTTATACCCATCTAGTAAAAAAGAAAAGGAGGAAAAATGGCGGAAAAAAGAAAGAAAGAAGAGAAAAAAAATAAAAAAATAATTAAAAAAATAAAAATAATAATAGAGGGAAGAAAGAAACAAAAAAAAAAAAAGGAAAAAAATAAGAAAAAAAGATTCAATGTCCCAATATCCCTTGTAAGCCAAGCATTTGAGGAAAAAATAACCCCACTCCCTCCCCAAGCCTTAGGCTGGAAATTTTTCATCTTTATTATTCAGTGGAATAATTTACTATCCCATTATATTACATGTTATTCTATGTTGGTGCTGAGGGGTAGGTCTCAGCATACAATTTTTCAGCATCCTGTGCTGACTCTAAATGGTAAGTGTGGCCATCTATTAACACTTTCAGCTTTGCAGGATAAAGAAGAATAGCCCTTACACCTTGTTTTATGAATTTTGTGCAATGCGGGGCAAGTTCCCTTCTCTTTGCAGCTGTCTCTGATGAGTAATCCTGAAACAGAAGGATTTTTGCCCCATCTAAGAAAATAGGTTGATGTTTACGGTATGCTTGTAACAATGTGATTTTATGCTGGAAATTAAAAAATTTTGCAATTATTGGCCTAGGCCTAGTATTAATTTTACTCGAATTAAGGGGTCCTAGTCTGTGAGCCCTCTTGAAAATTATCTGAGGGTGGGTTTCAGGTATTTGTAGTAGCCGAGGAAGAGCATGACATTTTAAGCAACTTTCTAATTAACTCCTATTATCAATTTTCTTCATTCTCTTGGTATCTGTATTTGAAAAGCAGGAATGTAAGCTTAGGAGCCAGCATATTTTGGTTCAGCACCTGGGTAGCGCTTGCTGATTGTTTGCTTAATTCAAATCAAACAGTGGTAGTGCTGCATAGCAAATCACACAGTGGTAGTGCTGCATAGCAAATCAGACAGTAATTGTGCTATATAGCAATTCAGATAGTGGTAGTTCTGCATAGCAAATCACTCAATGGTAGTGCTGCATAGCAAATCAGACAGTAGTTGTGCTGCATAGCAATTCGGACAGTGGTAGTGCTGCATAGCAAATTGTCAGTATTTATGATAAGAATCTAAGTAGTGCTCTCCAAATAATATATCAGCTTATGGCAGGGTTATAACACAATACAAATAATAATTATCCTTAAAAATAGAAACCCTTAACTAACATGCATCTACTAGAAACCATACAATTAATATAAATACCTGAATTCTTTTATTTAGTTAATATCCATGAACATATTGAATATATTTGCAATACCAGAATATGACACAATATTATATGCGTTTGAAAACTATTTAAATATGCTATGCAAAGTTCATACACGTTTGCCTTTAAAACCAGCCTTATTTACAAATAGCCTTTCATTCAGTTTACACAATGAGACTTAAAATCTTTAACTGCTAACAATTCAAGCAATACACTCAGTTATTTAACCAAAATGTATTCTAATACACTTCTGAGTTATAATTATATATTTTCACAGATAAACAATTTAAGATTAGGATTAGTTTAACAATACATAGGCTATGAAATGCTAACTTGAAATGTAAACTATTTCTTTAACTCTGCTACATACAGCAATAGTGAATGCTTACTTTAAAAATGTTTTGCATACAAACAGGCAAGCTAAGAACTATCCAAAACGATGACACACAGTTTAAAAGTACAATCTGCTCTTTAAATCTATTTGTTACAGCAATCTCTTAATACATTACCAAAAAGAGTACCAAATCGATATCCAATATTCCTTGATAGGAATATTTTCACCTCAGAAAATACCAATACGTATAATTTGCAGTCAATGAGAAGAATAGATCAGCTTTGCTTGAGTAAATCGTATTTCACGCCCAACAGGAACCAGTTACAAGTTTAGCTCAGCAGAAAATCTCCCTCTCTATGTTGCAATAACTTTATATGGGTTCTCCATCATGGGTGATAATAATGGGTGGCCCTCCTTTTGGAATATCTGATCCGATTGGCCCTTAACGGAGATTAGCATGTTCACCATGGCAACGCATCTTTTGAACAGTTAGATTCCCTTAACTGTCCTACTGGATTTTTGCCACTTGGGGGCAGTAGACATACAACACAGCAGTATATTTAACTATCCAACATTTCTAAACATTTTTAACAATTTAATTATTCTCATAAAATGGTTATTTAATCAGACCATAACTCTCTGCATTAATCACATATAACCCCAATTATAGATGGGTAGTATTAGATTATTTTTTCTGATTATTCTGATACCAAATATGTTATATTATTAACATTGTATTATATCACATTTTTTATTCTGATCAATTAGACATGAAACCCAGTATGTCCTTAACACCATACCATATCAAAACAGTTATACTGCTAATTTTTCCAGATTGGTAGTTTTTAAAACTCCTGATATATTGCATTTATTCAGATACAGTATGTTACATTTCTGTGTATTTCTTCCTGAATACATGAATCCTGTCTATGTAGATCTGAAATAAAAATAAATGTTAATAAGCACTTCTCTTCAGGTCCATAATTATCTATTCATGTTCTTAAACACACAGAGGCTAAGATATTTTATGTTTTCAAAAATATATATAGGTATATACACATTCATTTCTATGCAGATCTGAAATCATACAAAATTCAGCAGATCACACACTGTCATATATTAATTTATCCAGATATCTTATTAACTCAGTTGTTCTTATAATTTTCATTAGATTTCAGGAAAACAGAGAGAATAAAAAAAATGTTTTTTTTTTGTTTTTTTTATTCCACGGTTCAGTGCTTGCATATCCCCTCTAGACATAATGTCTGCGTATGTATATTCCAGTGTTTCAGAGTCATTCAACAAACCTGTGCTAATTATCAGCTCCTTTGTTGGCAGGAAGTCCATATATGAGTAGGTATCCTGATCTATGCATCAAAATGCTGTCTTTTACACAGCAGGAGGTGGGCTTCAAAGGCTATGCTAACTCTCAATTATGGTAAAACATGTTTGTATTTTCATCTAGGGAGCACATGTTTCCCTTTTGTTTCTTGGGACATGCTGTCTGTAGTTCAGCCTGGAGATGTATATTCAATTTGTGGGGGTTTCTGAGTCAAATCCTGACATCAGAATTGCAATCCTATTTCAAAGAATATCTGATAAAAATATGGTTTCATACATAAACACATTCCCCTGTCCTATTTACACACACACACACACACACACACACACACACACACACACACACACACACACACACACACACACATATATATATATATATATATATATATATATATATTATATGTCATTTATCTGTAGCCTGACAAAATCAAACAGTGGTAGTGCTGCATAGCAAATCAGACAGTGGTAGTGCTGCATAACAAATCAAACAGTGGAAAAGCTGCATAGCAAATCAGTCAGTGGTAGTGCAGCATAGAAAATCAAACAGTGGTTGTGCTGCATAACAAATCAAACAATGGTAGTGCTGCATAACAAATCAAACAGCAGTAGTGCTGCATAGCAAATCAGACAGTGGTATTGCTGCATAGCAAATCAGACAGTGGTAGTGCTGCATAGCAAATCAGACAGTGGTAGTGTGTATATTAGCTGTGTCATGTCATATATGCATATTTTGGAACTGAATGTGAATCACAATGTCACAATCAAGAATGAGGTGTGTACACTTTGTTTAAATTGATTTCTGACACTTTGGGGCCGATTTAACAAGGTGTTCCCCTTGTCTTAAGACTACTACTCCTTAACTTGAAAAAGTACAAGAAGACAGAGGGGCGCCTCATGTGTGGTATAATCAGATGGTATGATACAGAACAAACAGAATGGAGCCAAATGAGTACTCACATACTATTGAAGCACACCTATGTGCTGGTAGAGACAAGCTGCAATTTCAGATAGGTGTGACAGCTCACCCTCCAGGCAAAACTGTGTAGCTGGTGAGAGATTAAAAAACAAACAAAGAAAGCACTACATGTGCAGACCATTAAAGGTATAACCGGCAATATCTCTTAGATGATACAGATGGGTACTCACATACTCCTGTAGCACACTTATGTGCTGGTAGAGGCAGGCTGTAACTTTATGACAGGTGTAGCAGCTCACCCTAGATGTAGATTCTTGGTTGTGCAGGGGTGTAGGTCCCAGTGAGCAATCAGCAAAGGCAGAAGGTAGGAAAAGAACTCCACTCAGAGTACATTTAAAATAAAATGTAGCTATTTATTAAAAACAAAGATAAAAAAACAACACAGCAGTTGTTTATGATGAGTGGATAAAAGGGTATACAGTGGCACCCCTCATTTGAGGGGTGCCACTGTATACCCTTTTATCCACTCATCATAAACAACTGCTGTGTTGTTTTTTTATCTTTGTTTTTAATAAATAGCTAAATTTTATTTTAAATGTACTCTGAGTGGAGTTCTTTTCCTACTTTCTGCCTTTGCTGATTGCTCACTGGGACCTACACCCCTGCACAACCAAGAATCTACATCTAGGGTGAGCTGCTACACCTGTCATAAAGTTACAGCCTGCCTCTACCAGCACATAAGTGTGCTACAGGAGTATGTGAGTACCCATCTGTATCATCTAAGAGATATTGCCGGTTATACCTTTAATGGTCTGCACATGTAGTGCTTTCTTTGTTTGTTTTTTAATCTCTCACCAGCTACACAGTTTTGCCTGGAGGGTGAGCTGTCACACCTATCTGAAATTGCAGCTTGTCTCTACCAGCACATAGGTGTGCTTCAATAGTATGTGAGTACTCATTTGGCTCCATTCTGTTTGTTCTGTATCATACCATCTGATTATACCACACATGAGGCGCCCCTCTGTCTTCTTGTACTTTTTCAGCTATACCCGGACCAGTCGGTGAGGAGGAAGCAGCCCACATATGAACATTCTATATCCCATTTTCTCCGGTCATCCGGTCATACATTTCAAAAGACTTTGATCTCTGTATTATCCTTTATTCAAGGATTCAAAGGTTTTTTTATTTCATATATATATTTTTCATTTTTATTTTTATTTTGTTTGGTCCTTGTGATATTTGAATTGTTCTGTATTATCTACGCATAGTGATTCATTTTTTGCACTGAGTTACCCCTGCACCTTTAGCGCCCCCTCTATTTTGTTGTTATACTCCTTAACTTGTCTGCCTGCTCTGAGCGGTGGTCAGCAATCAAGCTGATCTCCCCCTGCTAGCTGCCACAAATCTGCAGGGGGCGGCATTGCACAAGCAGTTCACCAGAACTGCTTGTGCTAAATTCTGACAGTGTATGCTGTCGTCATTCAGCGATGTCGGGCGGACATGATCGCTGCAGCGTATCATGTCCATCCAAAATATAGTAAATCAGCCCCAATGTGTCAATTCTGAGAATAACAGCACTGATTGGTAGGCAATGAGTTAATTTCAGTGACACTACATATCCACAATGTGACACTGTGTATTTTAAATCAGAAATAAATACAAGGGGCTCCATGTACTAAGCAGTCAGCGAGCTACCCGCAACAAATCTCGCGCCCAAACTCGCAAACTGATATGTACAAAGCCGTCAATTATGTAAAAACTCGCATCTTTAAAATAGCGAGCGTACTTATCCGCCATACCTCGCTACCTCTCCATTTTTTACTGTAATTAGACACATTTGACCACCAACTCGCCAAAAACGAATGTACTAAAAAATCTATTTGTCCGCTCGCGTCAATTTCCGCTCCCACCTCGTTATTTTTGTCTCGCCACCTTTTAGGTGGCGGGCAAGGTACAAAACAATAGGAAAGTCACTCTAGACGCCAGTCTAGACATATATAAAAGGCAGTAATATCAGCATTGTACTTACATTGTTCATTTCAGCAGCTATGGAGAGAATTCTGTTTTTGTTTATTCTCCGTTTGATGCGAATCCGGGCTAGAAGACAGAATACTGGAAATGTAGCTAATCAATTGGTTAGAAGAAGGAGAGTTCGAGTCCCCCGTGTATTCCTTCCACGGGTTGGTTTGCACGGCCTTTCTGACCGAGAGATCATACAAAGATTCCGGCTTGATCGTGAATCGATATTACACCTGTATCGAGAGATTGAAGATCATTTGGAGCCGATGACTGCTCGTTCACAAGCTATTCCGGGACTTCTCAAACTATTAGCGGCATTGCATTTTTTTGCAACAGGCTCCTTTCAGGCAGTTTCTAGCGTCATTATTGGAATGAGTCAATCTGCTTTTTCACGCCACTTATCCAAAGTAATAGGGGCTATGATGGTTATTTTTCATCGATATGTTTGTTTGCCATCTACCCCTGAAGAATGGCAATCTATCAAGTCAAATTTCTATAGGATGGCTGGGATGCCCAATGTCCTAGGTGCCATAGACTGTACCCATGTTGCTGTAAGACCACTTCAAGCTCGAGAGGAGATCTATAGGAATAGAAAGCATTTCCATTCCTTGAATGTCCAGATGGTCTGTGACCCCCACATGAGGATTATCAGTGTCCGTTCTAACTTTCCTGGATCCTGTCATGATTCTTACATTTTAAGGCAGACTGGGTTATACCGGAAGTTCGAGGAGGGAAATATGCCTGACGGATGGCTTCTAGGTAAGCATAACTGGCGTCTAATATGTCTCTCATTTCAATGTACCAAAATTGCGCCCAATTTGTCGACTGTAATCTGTATAGTTTAATTGTATTGTATAGTTCTGAATCTTTATAATTATTCTTATATTAATATTTATATTTATTATATCTTCTATTAGGAGATGGAGGGTACTCATGTACAGAATGGCTGTTGACTCCCTATAACAACCCACAGACCAGAAGTCAAGTACGTTTCAATGAAGCTCACCGATCTACCAGGGGGATTATTGAGAGGACTTTCGGTCTTTTGAAAATGCGGTTTCGATGTCTTGATCGTTCTGGTGGTGCTATGCAGTATGCACCAGAGAAAGTTGCCAAAATTATATTGGTTTGCTGCATACTGCACAATATTGCAATTAAAAGAGGCTGTCCATTAGAAGATGAAGATCCAATAGATACTGATGATTTACCAGAAGAAATATGTGTCGAACAAGCTAATAGGCGTGGAAATGCAACAAGGGACATGGTTTCAGAACAATATTTTGTGTTTGAGGATTAAAGTTTCAGTTGATCAATAAAAAACTTTCTTTATTAACTTGTCTCCATTTTTTTTAAGAGTTAAGGTTATTAAAAATCACTCATGATAAACAGTTAAATACATAACAGTTGTTGCTCTTCAATTATCAAAGGTTTCAAATAAATAAAGTTTATGATCAAAGTTATTACAGACAATATATTATAGGTAATACATTGTCTTTGTGACATCACACTAGTGTCTACAGCTGCTCTCACTCTTTTACATATGTGATTATTGTAATGTAATCCCTCCATAGCTGATGCTAATTCATTGTATTGTGTCATTGAATTGTAGCTGTAACAAGCGACAGTATATTCAACAGTGCTTTATGTTATCAGATTGGATTTTTGAGTTAAAAAAGACTTGCTAATTTTATTTGTTTTATTCTAACCTCTATTTTTAACAGCTACTAGGTTTTCCCATATTCAAATAAATACCTTAAGGGATTACTCTTAGCACTTATTTTCTTTAACCTTTATAATATATTTTTGCATTCAAGATTTGTTAAAAGAATAGTGGCATATAGAAAATAATGGCAAAATAAATTATTTTATTACAAAATTATAATCTTTAAACATTATATATTAACAATTGCAAACCAAAGTAACTTGTTAAACATATAAACACATATGAAAAAAAAGGAAATGTTTAGAAACCAAATAACAATTGTAAACCAAAATAAATTCTAATACATATAAACACATATGAAACAAAGAAAATGTTTATAAACAAAATAACAATTGTAAACCAAACAACATTTTAATACATATAAACACATCTTTAAATAATTAAATGTTTATAAACAAAATAAAAATTGTAAACCAAATTAAATTTTAATACATAAAAACACATCTGAAACAAATAAAATGTTTAGAAACAATAACTATTGTAAACCAAAGTATAAATGTTAATACATATCAACACATCTGAAACAAAGAAAATGTATATAAAACAAATATCATTTGTAATAACTATAAACATCGATATTTACAAACCTTCATAAAATACATTAATCTACATATACATTATATTTTTCTCTATTTTTCGGGGATACATATCTATATCAATGCGCTAATGATTGACATAACGATTAATCACGTCATCGTCTAACATGTCGCGTCCTGAACCTTTTGGTGCTGGAGAATTGGTGATATTAGTTTATGCCATGGATAAATATTTCCCTAAACGGATTGGTGGTGTGAGGGGAGTGAGACAGGAATGCCGAGACAAAATTATATACGAGATGCTGAGAAGAATGCATCGTATTTCAAAAATTAAAAGAACAAGACGACAGTGTCTTAGAAAATATAGTGATTTGAAGAGAAGAGAACCGAAGTACTATAAATCGATTCGAAGATTGATAAGGACATGTAAGTTTCAAAATTATATATGAAATAATTTTTAATAATATAAAAAAAGGGTTTATTTTTGAACTGCGTCATCATTGACGAATCCAGGAAAATAATATTTCCTGACTGTTACTTTGACTATATTAGTATATACAATTGCAAAAAGTTACAAAAGTAAGCATGCAGAACTGAGTTAGTAGATTAAAATTTAACTATATAACTATATACACTTAAAAGGTTAGAAAACTTAGCATACAAAAATGAGTTAGTAGAGTAAAATATAACTATATTAGTATATAACATTGAAACATGCAGAACTGAGTTAGTAGAATAAAATATAAATATATTACTATATAACATTGAAACATGTTAGAAAAGTAAGCATGCAGAACTGAATGTTTTGAAAACCAAAAATTAATTTGAATAATTATTTCAATTTTTTTTATTAAATTTTTTTATTATATATATGTTTATAGATATGAGAAGTAGGAGAATGAAGTGTGCACACCCACCACGCTACTTAAGGTCAATGTTGGTGCAAACACCCAGAAGTGAAGCTCTTTCTCCACCTTTGCCAATAACACTATTGGATATTGAATTATCTCCAAATCCATATGAAATTTGTCATAAAGAGACACAGACAGGTAATGACATATTATTTAAATTTTAAATCATATATTTTAGGTTTTGGCTTAAAAAGTTTTAGCATGCAATATTAATCAAGTTGCTAATTTACTTCTATTATCATTTTTTTCCTCATTAACTTTCTATCTTTATTTGAAAAAGAGGGCATCTAAGCTAAGGAGCCAGCCAATTTTTGGTTGAGCACCATGGACAGCACTCTTTGATTGGTTCTGTCCAATTATCAAGTACAACACAGTTGGTTCACCAAAAATGGGCTGGCATCTAAACTTAGATTCTTGCTTTTCAAATAAAGATACAAAAAGAATGAAGTAAAATATAAAGTTTATTTAAATTGCATGCACTATCTGAATCATGAAACTTAGAAATTGGTTTCTATGTCACTTTTAATGATTATTATTATTATTGTTTTCAATAATATATACAAGGTTTTTGATTTAATAGTTTTCTATCTTTGTAATTTCGTTCATAGATATTACCATGGAAGAAATGGAAACTAGTATGGAAATGAAAGAATTTCAAAATCCTGATAGTGGGACAATATTTGAAGCATTAACTTCAGATGATACTCAACCAAGGATAGAAGTTTTACCAACAATGATGTTAGATAAAGGTATGTTTCATACTCAGTAATCTTAAATCTAAGAAAATACAAGTTTTAACTAATACATATATTGTATATTTCAAATAGGAGTTGGCTCAGATGAAAGCTTTAAAGGAGTGGACATAAGTGTGGAAGCTAATATAGTAGATAACGTAGATAACAGCACATCAGGAGGTAATATTTGTGATGAAAAACCCTATCATACATTGAATATGTATATGACAATTGAATTAAATTTTGCTTTTCATTTATTTTTCTACAGATTTATCTTCAACATCAACTATTGAGACTGCAGACAAAAGTACTCAGAGTTGTCTAGAAGATCATGTTAAACAAAAAATTTCTAAAATTAGGGCAACTTTGGGAATGTTAATGGAGCAAGTAGATTTTTTATACCGTAAATATGTAATTTGATTTCATTTTTTGTTTTGTCATGATTAATAACTGAGAAAAAGTTTTGTGTTGAAGAATCAAAAGTGAGTTTGAATTTATGTAAATAAACTTTTTTTTTGGCCATAAAAAAATTTGTCTTTATTAAATAATAACATTTTAAACTTAAAGGGACACTGTATCCAAATTTTATCTTTTGTGATTCAGATAGAGCATGCAATTTTAAGCAACTTTCAAATGTACTCCTATTATCAAATTTGCATGCTCTATCTGAATCACAAAAGAAAAAATTTGAGTACAGTGTCCCTTAAAAATACACAAACAATAACTTTGTAAACAATATACAGAGTAAAAAAATTAACAGTGACTAACATTTTAAACTTAAAGGGACACTGTATCCAAATTTTATCTTTTGTGATTCAGATAGAGCATGCAATTTTAAGCAACTTTCAAATGTACTCCTATTATCAAATTTGCATGCTCTATCTGAATCACAAAAGAAAAAATTTGAGTACAGTGTCCCTTAAAAATACACAAACAATAACTTAGTAAACAATATACAGATTAAAAAAATAAACAGTGACTAGATAATAAAAAATGTTCACTCCAGACGTTGCCTCTTTGGGTCTGTTGTCGCCTCCCTTTCACTGACAATAGCCAACAGAGATTGTAATGTCCTTTCGCTGATGCTCAAAGCTCTGTTAATTTGATGGTTTTTCTCTTCATCCATCTGCCTCTGCCACTGGAACATCTCTCTTTGCAGCTGTAATTTCTGCATCTCTATTTCATTCCTTTGCCTTTCGATTTCCACATTTTTTTCTGACAGAGCAGCCCAGCGTTCAATATTAGTGTTAATAATATTCTGCATTTCTCTGTGGTCCTCTCTGTATTGCCTTGCCAGTGTCAACATTTCCCTCAATGCAACATCGCCAAATTGTCCTTCTGCCGGTGTATTGTCAATATTTACACCACCTGTTTGCAGTTCAATTGGTGGTGCCTGTGTTTCAACAGGTTCATCAATGTTTTCTGGTGTGTGAATTTCATCCGGTTGCGCATCTCCCAAATCTTCAAGAATATCTGGAGTCTCACTTCCATCATGCCCTCCTGGTGGTTCATCTTGAATGGGATTTTCCACTATCGGCATGAGATTGATAGTGATCTCCCTTGATGAGTTTTCTTCTTCTAGATCAAGACATAACAAATTGTTAGTAAATAAAAATAAAATGTTATAAAAACACTTGCAGAAATAGAATAGAAGGAGAGAGCAGATACAACCGTCATACAACAATTTAAGTTACATTATATATATATACATATATGATACATACCATCAAATAATGGAGATGAATGTCCAGTCAATCTCTGGAAAAGACGTCCCAAATCACCTATAAAAAAATAAATAACATAAAAATAAATAAAATGCTTTTTTGTCAATGTAACGATATATTCAAAATTATTAATGGAAATGTATTTTGCAATTAACTGGACACTGAAGCAAAAATAATCTTTTTGAGAATAAGATATATTGCATGGAATTTCTATCAGCTTTCTTATGTAATACTATGATCAATTCTCCAAAAGAAAATAATGATAAATTTTAAAAAAATTAGAAAGTTGATTAAAATAGCATGCATGCTCTACAAGAATCCTCATTTAAAAAAATATGTACAAGATCTCGAAATAGAATATGTCAATAATGACATTTGACATTTAAAAAAAAAATAAAAAAAAAAAATTGAGAGATAAAAGAGATAAAACACACAACATTGAAATTATTCATTTGTAAAGTACTTACCAGTTGCTCTACCAACACCAGTTTGTGGAGTGCTGGTCCTTAGATCCGGAAGTGTGTCCGCCGAGGAAGTTGTGTGTGTAACATTAGATGATGAGCGTATAAATTGTCCATGTGTAAAACTGTCCGAAGGTCTTGAAACAGCTGCACCGGGTGGTCTCGAAACCGCAGAAGAAGAAGTAGAACAAGTGGGCACTTCGTTACTCCTCACAGGCTCTGCTGTTGTTGGCATCGCTTAAAAAATAAAAAATAAATAAAAAAATTAGGTTTATTTTTATTTATATTTGAAACTGAAATTTAAAAGTGTTAATAATAATAATTACAGCAGTGAATGCAGGCTCAATCATTAAAGGGACATGCCAACCACCTTTTTTTATGATTTGGAAAGAGAATGCAGTTATAAACATCTTTATAATTTACTTATATTATCTAATTTGTTTTATTCTCTAGATATTCTTTGTTGAAAAGCATTTGATTGATGCACAAAGAAGCCTCGTGTGATTGGCTCAACATGTGTATTTATTTTTCTTCAACTAAGAATATCTAGAAAATTGAAGTAATATGTTGTTTAAATTTCAATTCTCTATCCGAATCATTAATAAAAGATTTTGGGTTTAGTGGCCCTTTAAAGGGACATGAAAAAAAATAATTACCTTTACAAATTGCATAAGAAAATGCTTTTTTAAAAATATTTAAATGTATTATGTTTTTGCATTCATTGGATTTTTATACTTTGAGGAAAAGCAAATCTATACAGACACAGTAAATGATCATTGGTTGATGCACATAGATGGTTCATGTGACTGCGTCAACTATGTGCATAGCTATATCTGAAAAATGTATGTTTATAAAGCGGAGAACAATTTTGAAAGATGTTAACAATAATATTCTATAGTGAAATAACGCAACATGGAAGTCAATAGATCAGAAATTTAAGAAGGCATGTGATCTGGGGTTAGTCTCATGATTAATGTCGGACATACAATATTATTTTAATAGTTTCAAATTACATTATTTCTATTGTCATTATCTCTTTAAGGTTTCTATGCAATACTGGTTTGAAAATAAACACATGGGTGTTATCTTTAGGGATCACTATATTAATAATCAACAAATCTTTAGTTCCATTAGACCATTAAAAAAAAGGCAGTATAACAATACTATTATTGTACAATCCCTTATACATATATGCGACATAAATGATTACAGTATTTGGGGCCTAAATGGCTTGTACAATCCCTTATACATATATGCGAGATAAATTATTACAGTATTTCGGGCCTAAATGGCTTGTACAATCCCTTATACATATATGCGACATAAATGATTACAGTATTCAGGGCCTAGATGGCATATAGGATACTGAAGCGTAAGAAGTCAGATAATGTTATTTTAAAGAAATATATATTGGAGACAATAACCTATCATAACTTTAAAAAGAACATTTAAGTCAACTATGTTGTACATTTACCTCTTAAATCACTGTCACAATCATCCGTTATGCCAGTGATGATCTCCGGTCCCAGACGCTGAACAAGCTTCTGCTCATAGTCATTGAGGTCTGCCACATATGCTGGTCCACCTCCGGTAGCACGTGCCGAATTTTTCTCTCTGGCCAATTTAGCTTTGGCGAAGCGTTTAATGTCGTTGTAACGCTTCTTCAGCTGATCGACATCCTTTTTTCCTGGACCCTGGGCACTAACAGCGTCGCTGATCCTTTGCCAGATCTGCTTCCTTCTAGAAAAATTTGTCTGTTTGACACGACATCCAAACAAATAATCATAAGAGTCAATAATCATGTCAATCAAAATGACGTTTTGCTGATGAGAAAAGTGAGGATTCTTGGATTTTGAAGCGGTTTCAGATCCAGATGAAGCCATATCGAAATAGTAAATAAAGATCACAAAAACGAGCGCTCTGTAATTACTCTCCAAAAATTTTGGAACAATAATAAAGTTGTTTAGAAAACTTGTCCATTTATAGGAGCAAAATTCTATTCCCGCGTCTACTATGACGTTCATGACACCTTACATGTCACGTGTTAACAATTGGCCAGACAATTGAACTGAAAGTTAAGTACATCAGCTTATTCGCGGCGAGCGAGGCGTCAAATTTATCAATATTCCGCCACTGCTCGTGGCGGGCTAGAGGTGTCTATTTGTTGTGGGATTATTAGTACATAGCTACAGCGGACACCATTTCGCCCGCGGCGAGTAACGGCGAGTTTAGCCGCGTCTAAAATGACGGATGAATTGACGGCTTAGTACATGGAGCCCAAAGTTTCTGCTGAGTCTCAGATACAGAGAGATTGTGTTTTTTTAAATTGTACTTTGTGCATATTTTGATGACACAATACAGTTACTTCCCAGATGTTCTGTTTATAAGAAGCTAATCTAGAATCAGTAAGAATACAGCTAACACTCCAAGGAGATATCTATAATTTGTCATTTTATAGAGCAGATTCAGTAAACCATATACTACAAATGAATCAAGTCAATATTTAGATTAACAGAGGTCCTTCACATTTGAACCAGCTCTTTAAAGGGACATTATCGTGTAAATAAAAATGTTTCTTAAGCCCATTCAATGTATCTTAATTCTTGTTTTACTGTTTTTATTAATTCCTGCTACAGATATGAATGTGGCAAGTGATTGGAACATACTTATGTATTTCTCACCTGGTTGGCTCATCATACATATTATTATTTAGAGCAACAAACTAGTCAGTGCACATCTGCAAAACATTGACCCTAAGATCCATTCAAAATCACATGTAGAGGCAAAAACACACGAAAAACATGCTATATATGCTATTTAAAATCATTTGTAGTGGCATAAATATATTGTAACATGCAATACATCTACCTAGGTCCCAGGCCTATTGATTATTGAAGAAAACTATGAGCTTGCAACATTTTACATGTTGAGAGCTGTCATAGCCTGGAATTGCTATTCAAACTTCTAATTTCATACCTTACTCTTCAGTACTGGTCATCTGGCCATCTGGGTGGGCATCATCACTCACATGGCTGAGCTAATTCTCATAGAGATAGAGTGGTGCAGTGAGTTACGTAGCTCCACTGACATCCCGTACGATATTCCTCTCAGTAGGCTTAGGCAGAGGCAGACCAGGCAGGCAGCGCAGCTGCCCAAGTGACCTCCACACCACACACCCACATTTCCATAGCAATAGCTTGGCTGGTCCATCTAGATCTTTATCTAAGCCTTGGCCAATAGCCATCATGTAATAAGTAAGTTTCATTGAGCCAGCCAGGTGATAAAATACATAAACATTTTAAGTCTCACCCTTCAGGCAGATGATCCACCTCGATAGTCGGCATCTGCTGCTCTCAGTGCCCCCCTGCTGGGGTGCCCTAAGACGGCTGCCTAAACTGCCCTACACAAGCGCCGGCCCTGCAGCTAAGTGTTGCTACTATTTTGCATAATAATAGTAATAGTAGTGGCCTGATAAGGATCTGGTGACTAAAATAAATACACTACACCAAGAAAACCAATAGCTACATTCTGGTGTAGTGCATCTGTTTTGTACAGTGTCTAACTAGGGTTACCAGGTGTCCAGTTTTAAAATGGACAGTCCAGCATTTTAGCAACATGTCCAGTAAAATCTTCACAAAAATACTGGACACTTAAATTCCCAGTATTTTCAAGACCCCTGAGTGTCAGCTAAATATCAAAGGCTCCCTAGGCCTTTATGCATTACATATATATTGTGAAAGAAGTGAACACTCTGCAGGCACAATTCAATGTGTTACTGGCATGGTAGAGTAATAGAAATTGTTACTGTCAGTCATGTTGGTGTTAAAGGGACAGTATACACTCATTTTCATATAACTGCATGTAATAGACACTACTATAAAGACTAAGATAAACAGATACTGATATAAAAATCCAGTATAAAACTGTTTAAAAACTCCCCCCTCCCCCTTCTTTTGCATATGAAAAGACCATTAACACAAACAGGAGCAAGCTGGAGTAGGTAGCTGACAGTATTCTCATAAAACGCTGGGGCTTGGTTAGGAGTCTGAAAATCAAAGCAATGTTATTTAAAAATAAGCAAAACTAATGGGAGAAGCTGAGAGGGAGGAGCCTGCTAGGAGGATGGCAGCAGAAAGCTGAAGCTCCTGAATTTCTCCCTGACGGACCGTTAAACTAAAATGTTTATCTTAATATTAAGGAGCTAATAAGGTTTATTCCCCCCCTGCAACCTCTAGCTAAAATAAATACAGTAAGTTGGAGACCCGGGGTAAAAGAAGCTGCTTTTTACTTCAAACAAACATACCTGCCATGGTAAGCAGCAGGGAGGGTGCCGGGCGGGGGCTCAGGTGGAGGCAGAATCAAGCAGAGGAGGCAGAAAGAAGGACTCACCCCAATTACTCCCCAGCAAAGCAGGCGTACAATGCAAGGAAGGGCTATATTGTAAAGCCCGTTACCACTGGTGTGAGAAGGAGGGGAGCCAAGACGGACTCGGAATGGAATCATTGGTGGTTGGTAAATAGGAGCTCCCTACGAAGGGGAGGACACAGCTCCAGACCTGGACCGAGACCGCTACATAGAGACGCCTGAGGAGTGGAGACCAGAGAGACCCCGCTGGAAACAGAAGCAGTGGCGTTTGCACACAGGTTGTGACCCGCTATCAGGATAGATAAAGGAATCGGCTCAGCAGACGCAGAGTATTCAGATGGGCCCTGGGAGCGGAGGCTACGGGCAGCACTGCAAAGAGCCAATTCAGGTAAATACTGATGTTACCATAGCTGCACAAATGTTGTATTAAGGATATGATTGAGTACTCGGGCTGGGAGTGGAAGAAGAGATAACCCTTAATAAAAAGGATAGAAATACCACTCAATGTAAACCCAGAGTCAATAAGCTAAACTGGACAGATACCAGGAACCTAGACAATAAGAGCCGTAACCTGTAGCCCATACAGCACACACATGACAGCTTAAAGTTACAGCAGAGCTGACCCGGCGTATTGAAACAGGGGGGGATAGACACATTAACATTGGCTGTATAGGAACACTGTCAAATAAGAGACTTATGCTGCTACTGAAAGCCATAGGGGAATCTAGAAAAAGCTGGATATAGAGAGGGAAAAAAAGGTTATAAATAAAGAAGGGAAGAGGAAAAGGAAGAGAAAAGAAGCAAGAAGGGGAAAAAGAAGGGAAGAGAGGAGAACAGAGGGAAGAAAAGAGGAGAGAGGAGAGAAGAGGAAAAAGGGAGAGAAATAAAGAGAGACACCCCTCAAAAGAGCAACCTTTAAAACATTAAAGAGAAACTAAACTCTTAAAATTTACTGAAGGAATAAAAAAAAAAGAAAGAAAAGAAGGGGGAAGGAAGGAGGAAGGGGAAGGAAAAAAAAGAGTAAAAAAAAATATAAATAAAGAGAAAACAGAGGGAAACAGAGGAAAAAAGTGGGGAAAAAAAGAAAAAGAGAATTTACCTATTTATTTACCTTTTCTTTCCTCTCTCTCAAGAGAGATGGCAGCAAAAAAAGCGACCAAAATTGATAAAGCAAATAAAAATAGCAGATCCCCAAGTATGAAGATAACCCCTTCTTTCAAAATGTGAGTATGGACAACCATATTAGCCCTAAGAATACAGGGCTGAAGAGCATAGATCCTCCTGTAACTAAGGAAATACAGATTAATATGGAAGAGTTAAAGAAATTGGCCACCAAAGAGGATATTATGTCAATAAAAGACTGTATTGTAGCTGAAATAGCAGAATTAAAGAGTGACGTAAAGGAGGTGGGACAAAGAGTTAATGTTTTAGAAGAACAACAGGAGGAATTGGATAAGCAACTTTCCCTAGCTAACGAAACTATTCTAGCTCAATCACATACTATAAGGGAAATTCAAGATAATTAGCTGATCTGGAAGACAGGTCCAGAAGGGAGAATCTAAGAATAAAAGGTATCCCTGAAGAGATCAAAACAGAAGAATTAAATTCCTTCACTCAAAAATTCTTTAGCTCACTCAGTTTAAATCTTCAGGACAGGGAAATAAAGATAATTAGAATTCATAGAACAGCAAGCCAAGGACAAACAGGGAGACCAAGAGATGTGATCCTAAAACTACAAGACTTTGATTTAAAAGAACAGATTCTAAAGATAGCTAAAAAAGAACATACATTCAAATTTCAACAGCAGGATCTGCAGATATTTGCAGATTTAAGTGGGGCAACAATGAAAAAAAGGAGAGAGCTTAGATTCTTAACCAAATCTCTGCAAGAAAAAGGGATCAGATATAAATGGACATACCCTTTTGGTCTACTAATTTCTTACAATGGGAACACTTTATACTATAAAAAGAAAGAAGATATTGGCCAAATTAACTCTAAACAACATCTACAACTAGAAATCCCAGAGGATTTTGAGAGAGGTGAACAAGTGGAGGCAGGACAAAGGATATATGAAAGTGGAAAGTATCAAAGAAACCGATGGGAAGAAGTAAAGAAAAAAAAAAGAAGGACCAATCAAGACAAGACACACTTGCAGTATCCCCTACTTAAAGTGGAGGACCTTTATTTGTTTTTTTCTCCTGGATATTTGTTATTTTATTTTTTTTAGAGGAATAGCAGCAGAAAAGATAGGCTAATGTTATAGTATTCTATTTTAGGTTATAGCTCCTTATAATAAAAGAAGAAGTGGAAGAAGAAAGAAAAAGGGAAAAATTAATATTAATAAAAATGTTTTAGAAAGGGATAAAAATTTTTTTTTTTTTTTTTTTTCCACACATGCACTTGTTCCTGCCCCTGGGTTTTCCTAGGGACAGGTTACTCTTTTTTTGTTTTCTTTTATATATTTCTACCACAAATTGTCTCATAAAGGTATTGCACGTGTGGGTTTTTTATTGAATGACACAAGGGCGTTTTTTTTGTTTTGTTTTTTTTTTCTTCACAATAGAAGATGTTCTCTTTTTTGGATTATAAATTTTTTTTTTTCCACAATAGAAGATACCCATTTTTGAGAATCTTCTTCTTACCTCACATATACTTTTCTTCACAATAGAAGATATTCACTTTTATTTTTTATTTTTTGGAAACTTCCTTTCACCTGTCACAGGCACTGACTTTTTTTTTTTTTTTTCTCTTTCCCTCACAATAGAAGATGTCCATTTTTTTTTCAGAATCTTCCTTCCACTTGACACTTGTAGAATGTGTTTTTTCTTTTTTTTTTTCTATCACAATCGAAGATTCCTATTTTTTTTTAATCTTCCTTCCACTTGACACTCATAGTGAGTTTATTTATTTATTTTTCTCCCACTTTGCTCTTCCCTTTTTTTTTTCTCTCTTTTTTTTTTTCTATAAGAGAAATGGAACAATACCGTCAGGGAGGAAGTTTTACTCCCTGGGGTTTACCCTTTTGGGTTTTTGATGTTTTATGTTTTTATTTGTTCAGTGTTTTTAGGATTGTTTTTTGTGGATATGCTTGGATGTAGAACGTTTATGTTAGATATTATTGGAATCACCTCTGGAATAAAATTGCCAGGTTTTCAATTTTCTTTAGGTAATAAGATGTTTCCATGCTTGCTCTCCGGGGGAGCCTCAAACCTTAATGTCAGATATTAATTTTATTTCTATAAATGCCAAAGGGCTGAACTCTCCCCAGAAGAGATCTATGGCACTGAGAGAGATGGAGAAGTTAAAAGGGGATATATTACTATTTCAAGAAACCCATTTTAGGAGAAATAAGGAACCTAGGTTTATTAACGAAAAATATAAATATGCTACATGGCATCAGACAGCGACAGGAGGAAGGGAGTCTGTATTCTTATACATAAAAAATTGAATTTTCAACTAAAGGAACAATTAAAAGATAAAGCGGGGAGATATATAGGAATAAAAGGTACCCTCCAGGGGGAAAAAGTGACGATATTTAATGTGTACGCCCCAAATATTAAGCAGAATGTTTTCTTTAAGAAACTGTCTAACCTTATATTGGATTTTCAAGAGGGGGTTACTATATTGGGGGGAGATTTCAATGTGATTTTAGATCCAAAATTAGATAATTCAAAAGGAAAAGCTTCTATTTCCAAATATATTGTATCACAAGTTAACAAGAGCTTAGCCCAGATGGCCTTACAAGACGCATGGAGATTGTTCCACCCAGACTAAAGAGATTATACTTTTTTCTCACACCCACACCTGTCTTATTCAAGACTTGACTACTTCTGCTTAGATTTAAAAGGACTTTCAAAGATACAGGAAATACAGATACTTCCAATGACATGGTCAGACCACGCACCAGTAAGATTAAAATTAAAATGGGGAACTCAGGAGGGAAAGCAGTATAGCTGGAGACTAGATGATTATATTTTGAGTACATTAGAAGATAGAGTCAAGATAGCAAGATCAATAGAAGAATTTTTTAATATTAATAATACAGAGGAGATCTCAATAGTCCTCTGGGAAGCACATAAATGCGTCTTGAGGGGCGAGCTAATTAAATTAAAGGCAGTACAGTCTAGACTTAAGAGAAAATAAGTACCTAGAGACCCTGAAAAAGATCCATACATTAGAGAAGAGCCACAAGCAAAATCCTGAAAACAAAAATACCTTAGAGGAACTAGGGAAAGAAAGGAGGACTATACAGGAATACTGGTCCAGTATAAATAAAAAGAAAGCTATATGGTTAAAACGTAAATACTATACGGAAGGAGATAAAAATGGAAGGCTTCTGGCTAGAGCCATTAAGAAAAAAGAAATTAGCAATGGTATTTATAAAATAAGGAATGAGAACAAAAATCTCTGCAAGAATCAAAAAGAGATTAGTACACAATTTGAAAACTTTTATAAATCTTTGTATAACATAGATCTGCAAGTGAGGGAGGAAACAGAGTGGAGAACTTATACAAGTAATCTTAGACTAAATAAAGTAACAGAGCTTGAAAATCAAAAGTTAGAGGAACCCATCAGCCTTCAAGAAATCTATGAGTCTATTGAGAGTCTAACAGAAGGCAAAGCTCCAGGCCCGGATGGGTATACGGCCCTGTATTATAAAAGATATAAAGAAATCTTGTCTCCATTCTTATTGAAACTGTATAACTCAATAGATGAAGGATATAAGTTTTCCACAGAGATGCAGGAGGCTAGTATAATTGTGATCCCCAAAGCAGTTAAGAGTAAGGAGGAAGTGAAAAATTATAGACCTATTTCACTCCTAAACGTAGACTTAAAAATATTTGCAAAGATTATCGCTAACCGATTAAAAAATATATTGGAACGGATCATACATCTGGACCAAGTGGGCTTCGTCCAGAATAGAGAAGCCAGAGATAATATTATTAAGAATACACATCTACTAGAATTCACCCAACTGAAAAAAATCTCATCAGTGTTCATCTCAGTCGATGCTGAAAAAGCATTTGACTGAGTTAGGTGGTCATTTCTGGAAGATACACTAAGACTGTTTAATTTTAACCAGACTACGATTAAGAGAATAATGGCATTATACTCAAAACCAACAGCAAGGATAAAAATAAATGGGCAATCTTCTAATAGATTTGAGATATATAATGGGACAAGACAAGGGTGCCCATTATTACCAACATTATTTACACTAACTATAGAAGTATTAGCAGCCCGCATCAGACAAAATAAATCTATAAAGGGAATTAAGTTAGGAGATAATGAATATAAAACATCTTTATTTGCAGATGATATCCTCCTGTCCCTGTCTGATCCTGAGACATCAATTGTAGCTCTGATGAAAGAACTTAAGGTATTTGGGACCATGTCTAATTTTCTAGCCAATATGAATAAATCTGAGATAATGTATGTGGAAATAGATGATAAATTACAGGAAAAGCTATCTAGGATCTCATCCTTTAAAAGGACGGAAGTATTGAAATATCTAGGAATTTTTCTGTCTAAATCTCTGAGTAAAATGTACGATCTTAATTATATAAGTCTTAAAAAAATATATCAAATTATCTACTATCTTGGTATCCTAAAAGAATTTCATGGTTGGGAAGAATAAATATTATTCAGATGAATGTTTTACCAAGATTCTTGTACTTACTACAAGCTCTGCCTATCCCTTTACCTCCCAAATATATGGAAGAAGTCCAAAAAATGATTAATAATTATGTTTGGGGCAAAATTCACCCTAGGATAGCCAAAGTGACTATTCTAGGGAAAAGACAAGCAGGAGGATTGGGCCTTCCTAACCTAGCTAAATATAGACAGGCATCTATGCTGCAAAGGGTAATAGAGTGGCATATTAAAAAGGATTCTAAAATCTGGGTGAAGATAGAAGGAGACCTCTTAGATAGGAAAGAGATTAGCAACCAATGCTGGTTAAATCCAAGAGATAGATCTATAAGAATAGAGAACTATAGTATTTTGAAAGCAAATTTTAAAACTTGGGATAAGCTGATTCGGAAAAAAGAGGAGATTTCATCAATTCCATCCCCATTACTTGCCTTAGTAGAGAATAATGCATTTTTAGCGGGTCATTTTAAAGGGGACGATAAGGATAATAAATATCGAATAATAGACCTAACCGAAGAGGGGAAAATAATGACCCAGAAAGATCTACAGTCTAAAGGATGCCTTGAAGTAACTGATTGGTTTAAGTACTCACAATTACTGTATGTCATTATGTATTAACTAATAAGGAAAAAGATAAGATACTCAGGCCATTAACAAAATTGGAGATGTTGTGTAATTCTAGGGTAAACATTAAACATGTCCTCTCTAAGGCATATGGTATTTTACAGGATAGTATAGATTCTCTCGCCCCTTATGTTAAGAATTGGCAAACAGAACTAAATATGGATATTGACCCCAAGACATGGGCAAATATATTTCAGCACACAGCCAAATCCTCCATATCAGCTAGAATCTTAGAACAAAACTTAAAGATATTAACAAGATGGTATCTTACACCAACTAGAATTAAAAAAATCTATCCACATACTCAGGATAACTGCTGGAGAACCTGTGGAGAAAGGGGCACATTAGCCCATATTATGTGGTTTTGCCCAAGAATTAAGCAATTTTGGATTAACATATTACAAGTAATAGGTAGTAAGGAAGATAGGAAGAAATTGAATAACTTCCTCACAGCAATACTAAATAACCTGGACTTTAAAGGTAGTAACCCTAGAAGATATTTATATCAAATAATTCTTAACAGTGCAACAAATGTAATATTAAGCAAATGGAAGACAATAGAAATCCCCACAAAAGAAGATTGGATTAACAAAGTTAATGAAAATATGCTGAACGAAGAATATTTTTACTTATATAATAACAATTGTGAAATTCCCAAGGAAGCAAAGGTTATCTGGGAAAAATTAATAAGCGATTCTTCATCTCTCTCGGTGTAATAGGCAAAGGGATGAGAATATTCATGGCATGTTTTTCTTTATACTTTTTTTTTCTATTTTGTTTATAGTAGATAGGTGATCCAATATGTCATTTGTTGGTATGCGTATTCGTTTTTGTATGTGTTTAAAAAAAAAAAAAAAAAAAAAAAAAAACTATACATTTAAAAAAAAAAAAAACAACAACTTTATGGGCTATATAAATAGATCATCTACAAAACATTTATGCAAAGAAAAAATAAGTGTATAATGTCCCTTTAAATTGATGTTCTTTGTGTGCCCCTGGCAATCAAGGGGTCAAATCATTATTATGTACGTGTGTTACTTGCAGCCAGAGAAAAAATTATTAATGTGAAATTTACTACCAGCCAACAAGACAAAATCACTGCTCAGTTGTGGAAAATATACATGGTAGGGCCTAATGTAGAGCTCTTGGGGGAAGCCATTTTGTGACCTCACCTACCACCAAGACCCACTTACCTACAGGTTGTCCAGTATTTTTGTGAAGGACAGATGGTAACTCTATATCTAACCCTTAGCTCAACAAAATTAAAAACAGACACTTCCTGTATTAGACTGGGAACAGACATCACAACAAGAGGAGTACTTGTTACTAGAGATCACCCTATATCAGTTTCTCTATGCAGTAGAAATCTATCCTATGCTAATGAGGTATAAAGAGATTGAAGCAGCTGTCCACGTGTGATATTTCTTCCTGTAGACTTGTATCCCTTCAATGCCAGGGATCTGAGAAATGTTTCTACTGATAGAAGCAATATCAATTTGTACTTTTCCTTTGATTAGATTTACAAGTACATAGGAAAACAAAAACAAAAACGACACACACACATATATGTATATATATATATATATATATATATATATATATTCAGCTGACTCCTTTTAAACTCCTGTTTTGTTTTTGCATTAAAGGCACATTAAACACACACACACAAATTGTGCCTTGTCCCTAAGGTTGCCAACCAGGCCATATTAATCTAGACAGTTATGACTTACACATGCTGCAGGGTCTGCAGGAAGGAACATGTGGCGTGGACAGCACTAGCCATGTTCCTCCCAGGACACCCTGCATTATGTGTAACTTATAACTGTCCAGGCTAACATGGCTGAGGTGGCAACCATATTGGTCCCACACTCCCTAGACAGGGCTAAAAGCAAAATACTCTAGGTTACAAACTGCTTATACCAGATATTTTATTTTAGTATTTGCAGACTTTTGTCTTCTCTAGTGTGGAGCAAGAGGTGTTTAATATTCTCTTAAGGTACAAAAGCATTTTTACTTATTATACAACCTATTTTTAACCAAGTCAATCCTCTCACTGAAAGTAAACACCCTAATTCCTATGAATGTTCTTTTAATAATTATATATAGGTATTTATAATCGTAAGCTAAGTAGAAAGAAAAAAAAGAGTAAATAAGAATTCCTTGTGCCTCTACAGATCCTAGATACCATACATATATAAGATATTTTAACCCCATGAGGTCAATTTATTGAGCTCCATATCTAAAGACCGCTGAGGGGGCGGACAGAAATAAAACCGACCGAATACGATCGGGTTGATTGACACCCCCTGTTAGTGGCCGATTGGCCGTGAATCTGCAGGGGGCAGCATTGCACAAGCAGTTAACAAGAACTGCTGGTGCAATGATAAATACCGACAGCGTATGCTGTCAGCATTTATCGATGTGTGGCGGACATGATACGTATCGTATCATGTCCGCTCACACATTAATAAATTGACCCCTATAGCTAGAACATTCCTATATGGGCATCAGAGGTTGCAAGCTGTAGTATACAAACATACTTAACCATCTGCCCTTGATTGGACATAATGGTAGGTGGGGTCACACATTGCCCCCTAAAACTTCCTATCCTTAACCCCCACTTTGAACCCACTATGTACATTTTTTCACATCTCAGCAGTCATTTTACCCCTTGGCTGCCAGTAACATTAAATAAATAATTTTACCTCCTCGGCTGACAGTAGCACACTTTAACATAAGTGATTTGAAACCCTTTACATGCTTGTGCTCTATATTTGCTAAAAAACTAAAATACGTGACGCTTTTTATGATAGAACTAAAACATGCCCTTCTTTAGTTTTCATCCTAGATAGCCTATCTAAAATACTGTGTTTATTTAAACAACGGTAATTATTTTTGCTTCACTTGGTACCCTATATTATGGCTTTAAAGTGTGTGTGTACATTACATGTTTACTATTAAAGTTACTGAACCTTTAAGATTGTTTTCCCTTATTTGTGAAGTAGAGACTAAGGGGTCTATTTATTATAGTGCGGATGGACATAATAAGATGCAGCGTATAATGTCCGCCACACAGCAGGGGTGTCAATCAACCCAATCGTATTCGATCAGGTTGATTTCTGTCCGCCGCCTCAAAGCAGGTTATGAAGCGGCGATCTTTAGACCGCTGCTTCATAACTTCTGTTTCCGGCGAGCCTGATGGCTTGCCAGAAACATGGGGCATCAAGCTCCGTACGGAGCTTGATAAATTGACCCCTTAGGGGCAGATTTATCAAGGGCCAAATGGCCCCTGATGTCTCTGTTTCTGCCGTGCCTTCAGGCTTAAGTCTGTTGTTCTTTAACTAGTCAGCTGCCTCTGAGGATGCGGACATCAATCTGCACGATCCTATACAATCGGGTTGATTGACATCCCCTGCTAGCGGCTGAATGGCCGCGACTTTGCAGGGGGCGGCATTGCACAAGCACTTCACCAGAACTGCTTGTGCAATGTTAAATGCCGACAGCATACGCGTTGTCTGTTGGACGTTATACGCTTCAGTGTATCATGTCGGACAGACATTGATAAATCAGCCCCTATGTTACCTGAATTCTTCTTAGACCTTTTTTTTATTGAACAAGTTATCATTTACGGTATAAATAAGTAGAAAACATTGTATTATACAAATGGATAAATTATGGACATGAGTACAGTTCTAAAACTTTTAATCTGATCTGCCAAATTACAGGACAATGCAGCTTAAAAGAAAATCTATCTATCTCTGATCTGTCTGTCTGACTGACTATCTATCTGTCTGACTGTCTATCTGTCCGCCCTTCTGTCTGTCTGTCTAATCTATCTATCCATCTATCTATCTATCTATCTATCTATCTATCTATCTATCTATCTATCTCATACAATATGAAAAGTTGAAAACCAAAGTGTTATTTCTTTTAAAACACCTGTGTGACTTTTTCACAGAGTTGACAAATGTCAGTTTTTGTTGGGTGTGGGAAATGCTCATGGAGAGATAGCTGGTGTAGTGTATCAGCCATGTGTTATTCCAAGAAACTTGTATGTTTGTATACTGAGCGTGAGATCGAGCTATGATTACATGAAGGTCATACAGTTTAGGAAGGTAAATTCATGAGAACATCTATATTGCTTAGAAAACCAGTTAAAGGGACATTAAGATTATTGTTGTTGCATATAAAGACAGCATTTTAAATGTCTTCCTTTAAAGAAATAAATTTTATCGGATAAGAGGTATTTCCCTCTTCCAATAGAGCTATAGTAGTTGTCTGTATCAGGGATCAGATATGTACAAATATGCATTTTTTGCTATTTAAAGCTATTTAAACTGTCTAAACCTTTTGCTAGGTAAAATATATTTAGCAATGTGTTGCTCTTTCATGTGCATATATATATATGTTAAGTATATATATCTTAAGTTTAATGGCCCTTTTTATACACATTTAACGTTCTCGCCTCAAAAAGCAAACGTTATAAAATTTAAAAAAATGCAAAGTGTTCCCATTTCAAACAGATAATTGACTAATAAACATTGGCTCACTTTTAATTACTTTTAGGATCACATTTATTTACAACAGTAATAAAGTGAAAAAAATAGATGGGGTGTTGATGTTAACAACAAGTTAAAGGGAAAACCTTCAAAATTGCTTAAAGGGACATACAACAGGTTGAGATCTGTGCATATCCTAAAAGGGCTAATTAATAAAAAAATGTTTGCATAAAAAAGTTGTTTAAAAATTTCTGGCAAGTATTTTAAAATATTTTTCAAAAATAAGCTAAATGAATTGCATAGCTAAGCTTTCTGGAGCAGCCAACTCCACCTCCCTTATCGGTGTTTAGATAAAGGCATTGTATTTCAAATGAGTTCACAGCTTCTAGGCATGCTCCAGCAGATAATCCCTATGCAGTTTTGCATTCTACCAAAACTACAATAGATATAGATACAGCCATAGAAGGAAATGTGTGGGGGGAGTTAGAGCTTTACAATTCAGAAACTAATAAACGTTTAAATGCTGTTTTTAAACCTCCTGTGGTTTCTCCAGGTGTTTTTCCAATTCCTGAGGCTATTTCTGATATGATTTCTAGGGAATGGAATAAGCCAGGTACTTCCTTTATTCCTTCTTCAAGGTTTAAGAGATTGTATCCTTTACCAGCAAAATCTATAGAGTTTTGGGAAAAAATCCCCAAAGTTGATGGGGCTATTTCTACTCTTGCTAAACGTACCACTATTCCTATGGAATATAGCACTTCCTTTAAGGATCCTTTAGATAGGAAGCTTGAATCTTATCTAAGGAAGGCCTATTTATATTCAGGTCATCTTCTCAGACCTGCTATTTCTTTGGGTGATGTTGCGGCTGCACCAACTTTCTGGTTGGAAAATTTAGCGCAACATGAATTGGATTCTGACATATCTAGCATTGTTCGCCTACTGCAACATGTTAATCATTTTATTTGTGATGCCATTTTTGATATTATCAAAATTGATGTTAGATCCATGTCTTTAGCTGTATTAGCTAGAAGAGCTTTGTGGCTTAAATCTTGGAATGCTGATATGACATCTAAATCTAGATTACTATCTCTTTCTTTCCAAGGTAATAATTTATTTGGTTCTCAGTTGGATTCTATTATTTCAACTATCACTGGAGGAAAAGGAGTTTTTTTGCCTCAGGATAAAAACCCTAAGGGTAAATCTAAGGCTTCTAACCGTTTTTGTTCCTTTTGTCAGAATAAGGAACAAAAACTCAATCCTCCTCCCAAGGAATCTGCTTCCAGTTGGAAGCCTTCCTCAAATTGGAATAAATCCAAGCCATTTAGGAAACCAAAGTCTGCCCCTAAGTCCGCATGAAGGTGCGGCCCTCATTCCAGCTCAGCTGGTAGGGGGCAGATTAAGGTTTTTCAAGGATTTTTGGATAAAATCTGTCCAAAATCATTGGATTCAGAGCATTGTCTCTCAAGGGTATCGAATAGGATTCAAAGTAAGACCTCCTGTAAGAAGATTTTTTCTCTCACACATTCCTGTAAATCCAGTAAAAGCTCAGGCTTTTCTGAAGTGTGTTTCAGACCTGGAGTCTTCAGGGGTAATCATGCCAGTTCCTCCTCAGGAACAAGGTTTGGGGTTTTATTCAAACCTATTCATTGTACCAAAGAAAGAAAATTTGTTCAGACCAGTTCTGGATCTGAAAATTTTGAATCGTTATGTAAGAGTACCAACTTTCAAGATGGTGACTATAAGGACTATTCTGCCTTTTGTTCAGCAAGGACATTATATGTCCACAATAGACTTGCAGGATGCATACCTTCATATTCCGATACATCCAGAACACTTTCAGTTTCTGAGATTCTCTTTTCTAGACAAGCATTACCAATTTGTTGCTCTTCTATTTGGCCTAGCAACAGCTCCAAGAATCTTTTCAAAGGTTCTGGGTGCCCTACTATCTGTAATCAGAGAACAGGGTATTGCGGTGTTTCCTTATTTGGACGATATCTTGGTACTAGCTCAGTCTTTACATACTGTAGAATCTCACACAAATCAACTAGTGTTGTTTCTTCGGAAACATGGTTGGAGGATCAATTTACCAAAAAGTTTCTTGATTCCTCAGACAAGGGTCACCTTTTTAGGCTTCCAGATAGATTCAGTGTCCATGACTCTGTCTCTAACAGACAAAAGACGTTTAAGATTGGTCGCAGCATGTCGGCTCCTTCAGTCTCAGTCATTCCCTTCAGTGGCTATGTGCATGGAAGTGCATGACTGCAGCATCGGACGCAATCCCCTTTGCTCGTTTTCACATGAGACCTCTACAGCTTTGTATGCTGAATCAATGGTGCAGGGATTATACAAAGATATTACAATTAATATCCTTGAATCCCAATGTACGACACTCTCTGACATGGTGGATAGATCACCATTGTTTGGTTCAAGGGGCTTCTTTTGTTTGCCCAACCTGGACTGTGATCACAACAGATGCGAGTCTTTGAGGTTGGGGAGCTGTTTGGGGGTCTCTGACAGCACAAGGGGTTTGGAAATCTCAAGAGGCGAGATTACCAATAAATATTTTAGAACTCCATGCAATTCTCAGGGCTCTTCAGTTCTGGCCTCTACTAAAGAGAGAACCCTTCATTTGTTTTCAGACAGACAATATCACAACTGTGGCTTATGTCAATCATCAGGGTGGGACTCACAGTCCCCAAGCTATGAAAGAAGTATCTCGGATACTTGCTTGGGCAGAATCCAGCTCCTGTCTAATCTCTGCGGTGCATATCCCAGGTGTAGACAATTGGGAGGCGGATTATCTCAGCCGCCAGACTTTACATCCAGGGGAGTGGTCTCTCCATCCAGATGTGTTTTCTCAGATTGTTCAGATGTGGGGGCTTCCAGAGATAGATCTCATGGCCTCTCATCTAAACAAGAAACTTCCCAGATACCTGTCCAGGTCCAGGGATGTTCAGGCAGAAGCAGTGGATGCGCTGACACTTCCTTGGTGTTATCAACCTGCTTACATTTTCCCGCCTCTAGTTCTCCTTCCAAGAGTGATTTCCAAAATCATCATGGAACAGTCTTTTGTGTTGCTGGTGGCTCCAGCATGGCCACACAGGTTTTGGTATGCGGATCTGGTTCGGATGTCCAGTTGCCCGCCTTGGCCACTTCCGTTACGGCCGGACCTACTATCTCAAGGTCCATTTTTCCATCAGGATCTCAAATCATTAAATTTGAAGGTATGGAAATTGAACGCTTAGTTCTAAGTCATAGAGGTTTCTCAGATTCAGTGATTAATACTATGTTACAAGCTCGTAAATCTGTCTCTAGAAAGATTTATTATAGAGTTTGGAAGACTTACATTTCATGGTGTTCTTCTCATAATTTCTCCTGGCATTTTTTTAGAATTCCTAGAATTTTGCAGTTTCTTCAGGATGGTTTGGATAAGGGTTTGTCTGCAAGTTCCTTGAAAGGACAAATCTCCGCTCTTTCTGTTTTATTTCACAGAAAAGTTGCTATACTTCCTGATATACACTGTTTTGTACAGGCTTTAGTTCGTATTAAGCCTGTCATTAAGTCAATTTCTCCTCCTTGGAGTCTTAATTTGGTTCTGAGGGCTTTACAGGCTCCTCCATTTGAACCTATGCATTCTTTGGACATTAAACTACTTTCTTGGAAAGTGTTGTTCCTTTTGGCTATCTCTTCTGCTAGAAGAGTTTCTGAGCTATCTGCTCTTTCGTGTGAGTCTCCTTTTCTGATTTTTCATCAGGATAAGGCAGTTTTGCGGACTTCTTTTCAATTTTTACCTAAGGTTGTGAATTCTAACAACATTAGTAGAGAAATTGTTGTCCCTTCTTTATGTCCTAATCCTAAGAATTCTTTGGAGAGATCCTTACATTCTTTGGATGTGGTAAGAGCTTTGAAATATTATGTGGAAGCTACTATAAATTTCATGAAGACTTCTAGTCTATTTGTTTTATTTTCTGGTCCTAGGAAAGGTCAGAAAGCTTCTGCTATTTCTTTGGCTTCTTGGTTGAAACTTTTGATTCATCAAGCTTATTTGGAGTCGGGTCAAACCTTGCCTCAGAGAATTACAGCTCATTCTACTAGATCAGTCTCTACTTCATGGGCTTTTAAGAATGAAGCTTCAGTCGATCAGATTTGCAAAGCAGCCACTTGGTCCTCTTTGCATACATTTACTAAATTCTACCATTTTGATGTATTTGCTTCTTCTGAAGCAGTTTTTGGTAGAAAAGTTCTTCAGGCAGCTGTTTCAGTTTGATTCTTCTGCTTCTTGATTTAAGTTTTTTTCTTTCAAAAGTGAAAATAACTTATTTTTGGGTTGTGGATTATTTTCTCAGCGGAATATGGCTGTTTTTTGTTTTATTCCCTCCCTCTCTAGTGACTCTTGAGTGGAAGACTCCACATCTTGGGTATTGATATCCCATATGTCACTAGCTCATGGACTCTTGCCAATTACATGAAAGAAAACATAATTTATGTAAGAACTTACCTGATAAATTCATTTCTTTCATATTGGCAAGAGTCCATGAGGCCCACCCTTTTTATGGTGGTTATGATTTTTTGTATAAAGCACAATTATTTCCAAATTTCCTTTGTTGATGCTTTCTACTCCTTTCTTTATCACCCCACTGCTTGGCTATTCGTTAAACTGAATTGTGAGTGTGGTGAGGGGTGTATTTATAGGCATTTTGAGGTTTGGGAAAATTTGCCCCTCCTGGTAGGATTGTATATCCCATATGTCACTAGCTCATGGACTCTTGCCAATATGAAAGAAATGAATTTATCAGGTAAGTTCTTACATAAATTATGTTATTTTGTCTCTATCCCAACTTGTTTTATGGACTCCTTTTGACGTCTCCTTTTGACTTTAAAGGGACAGTTTACTATAAAATGTTATCCACTTCATAATTTGTTTCCAGTTATCCATTGTACCTGCTGGAGTGTATTGAATTGTTTTACAAATAGCTAATTTGCCTTTATTTTGGCATTTATAGCTGCTTTTGCCTGTGCTATCCCCACCTATACTGAAAATTTAAATACTTAAAGTGATGTTAAAGTCACTCTTTGTAGACGTCATATAAAATTTTGCATTATTAATATATGTCTGTGTATTTTGTTTCTTCACCTTGAGATAAACACATAGAGGCCTACTTATCAAGTCGTCAACTTTCTTGCATTCGTCGGCACCAATACGCTTGCCTGACATCGTCTAGCATTGCGGCCGCTGAACTGAATACGCTCTCCATATTTATTAAAAAAGCTGTCATAAAGCCGCGCACCAAGTACGGGGCGATGAGCAGCGGACTTTTGTTAACTAACAGTCATCGATCTCGCTGCTATTCGGCTTTTTTCCACCTTTATTTATATACTGTCACTAAACACCGTCACTATACTAAAATGTTTAACCCCTATCCTGCCGCTCCCGGACCCCGCCGCAACTAAATAAAGTTATTAACCCCTATCCCGCTGCTCCCGGAGCCCACCGCAACTCTAATAAACTTATTAACCCCTATTCCGCCGCTCCCCGACAGCGCCGCAACTAACTAAATGTATTAACCCCTATCCCTCCGCTCCCAGAGCCCACCGCAACTCTAATAAAGGTATTAACCCCTATCCCTCCGCTCCCGGAGCACACCGCAACTAAATAAATGTATTAACCCCTAAACCCCTGGCCTCCCACATCACTACCACTTACTAAACCTATTAACCCCATAACCGCCAGCCCCCCACATCGCCAAAAACTAAATTATCCTATTTACCCCTAAACCTAACAACCCGCTAACTTTACATTATAATTACCTTATCCCTATCTTATAATAAATTTAAACTTACCTTTAGAATTAAATGAAACTATATTAAACTATTAATTAATCTACCCTAACTATTATACTAAAATTACATTAAACTACAAATTAAATTAAATATATTATATAGTTAAAAACCTAACCCTACTCAAATAATTTAAATCTACTATTAAAAATTAAAAGTTACAAAAAACTAACAACTAAGTTACACAAAATAACAAACACTAAGTTACAAAAAAAAAAATAAACACTAAGTTACACAAAATAAAAAATAAATCATCAAATATTTAAACTAATTACACCTAATCTAAGAGCCCTATGAAAATAAAAAAGCCCCCCCAAAATAAAAAAAAACCCTAGCCTACAATAAACTACCAATGGCCCTTTAAAGGGCCTTTTGCGGGGCATTGCCCCAAAGAAATCAGCTCTTTTAACTGTAAAAAAAAATACAAATACCCCCCAACAGTAAAACCCACCACCCACACAGCCAACCCCCAAATAAAAACCTAATCTAAAAAACCTAAGCTCCCCATTGCCCTGAAAAGGGCATTTGGATGGGCATTGCCCTTAAAAGGGCATTTAGCTCTTTTTCAGCCCAAACCCCTAATCTAAAATTAAAACACACCCAATAAACCCTTAAAAAAAACTAATACTAACCCCCGAAGATCAACTTACAGTTTTGAAGACCGGACATCCATCCTCAACGAAGCGGCAGAAGTCCTCATTGAAGCCGGCAAAAGTCTTCATCCAAGCGGGCCGAAGTCTTCATCCAAGCGGGCAGAAGTCTTCATCCAGACGGCATCTTCTATCTTCATCCATCCGGCGCGGTGCGGCTCCATCTTCAAGACATCCGGCGTGGAGCATCCTCTTCAATTGACGTCTTCTTCCAAATGAAGTTTCTCTTTAAATGACGTCATCCAAGATGGCGTCCCTTAGATTCCGATTGGCTGATAGATTTCTATCAGCTAATCGTAATTAAGGTTGAAAAAATCCTATTGGCTGTTGCAGCCAATAGGATTGAGCTTTCATCCTATTGGCTGATCCAATCAGCCAATAGGATTGAGCTTGCATTCTACTGGCTGATTGGATCAATAAATGAAACTATATTAAACTATTAATTATTCTACCCTAACTATTATACTAAAATTACATTTAACTACAAATTAAATCTGATTGGTTGTATGGGTGGTGGGTTTTACTGTTGGGGGGTTGTTTGTAAAAAAATTTTTTACAGGTAAAAGAGCTGATTTCTTTGGGGAAACGCCCAGCAAAAATTATTTTTTTTGGGGGGGCTTTTATTTTCATAGGGCTCTTAGATTAGGTGTAATTAGTTTAAATATTTGATAATTTATTTTTTATTTTGTGTAATTTAGTGTTTGTTTGTTTTTTTATCTTAGTGTTTTTTATTTTTGTGTAACTTAGTTGTTAGTTTTTTGTAACTTTGTAATTTTTAATAGTAGATTTAAATAACTTGAGTAGGATTAGGTTTTTAAATATATAATATATTTAATTTAATTTGTAGTTTAATGTAATTTTAGTATAACAGTTAGGGTAGAATAATTATTAGTTTAATATAGTTAAACTAAGTTAAGGTAAGTTTAAATTTATTATAAGATAGTGATGATTAAGGGGTACAAATATAGCACTCTGGAACGTATGAAAAAAGTATAAGGAAATTTGATGTTAAAAAATAACTTTTATTAGATCATGTTAAAATCAGGGTTAACATACATATTAAAATACACATTGGTTTACTACCATAAAGCCATGAGATAGTGGCTAAAACAACAACACTACCAAGTAGGGATTCGTGTCGAGTTAAATATAGAAATGACTACCAACGATTTCCTTAGAGGGTGATACTATTGGTCTGCCAGGGTATTAGGACCTTTCAACATTAATATGAGAACAGAAGAATATGGTAAATGTGGTGTATTAGATGGAGGTGGAGAAAATTATACTATTGCTCCAAGTAAGTTTAAGAAGAATAAGTCAATGAAGCAATCAGTATAAAACCCCTATATATGGAATATTATACGTTTTATTGGTAGTTGTTAGGATTTAATAATATATTGTCCACTTAAGTGGTTGGACAATAAATAAATAAATGATTCTCCAGTAGTCAGGAAAAACCTAACTGGTTACCTTTGAGTATCTAATATAAGTAGTGAGGTAATTCTATAACAGTTCTGTGGTCAAGAAAAGCCTGACTCGTTACCTTATTAATACCATGGATGGCAAAGTGATATATAATTCGATAGTTATATAACCATCCTATAGTCAGGAAAAGCCTGACTAGTTACCTTGTTAGTACCTGTGTTATAGATAATGATATAATATCGTCCAGTGGTCAGGAAAAGCCTGACCTATTACCTTATTAGTACCTGTGATTGGAGATAGATAGTCAGGAAAGCTGACTGACTGGTAGATCATATATGACAGTCTAATAGAAAATTGGGAAAAGCCCAAATTATATACCTTATTATTACCATAAATTATTTAAATTATTACCATCAAGAGTAACTTTTAAACCATAAAAGAGCTAATGCTCAATCAATTCACAGTTGAAAGGTTTCCATATAACTTAACGTTGTGGCTATTATAGTTGGCCACCCACAAGGTTAGGATAAGCCTGACCGCTGTATTAATATCGTAATCCAATATATTTAACAGAGACAGTATCTATCAGCTAGACTTATCCAATAACGTAGCGTAACTGTATCACAATTTGACCGCCTAGGCGGTTTAAGTTCTAAAGTTTAACTAGTCATTTTATATTATATAGTAGTACGCCAATTATTTTTTAAAAACAACAAGAAGGGAAAGGGGGAATGCCACTGACGCGTTTCGCCGTGGTGGCTTTTTTCATACGTTCCAGAGTGCTATATTTGTACCCCTTAATCAGTTCTTTACTGATTCCCTTCATAGTATATTAATTGGTACAAGCACCTACCCCTAACCAGATAGTAATTATTTATATTTAAATCTATTGAGACCTACTTAACTCAATAGTTAGTAGATTATAGGGGAACGTTCAAATACATTTTTCAGTTTCGAGTAGTGCCATTGTTTCCTCTCCTGTTAACAAGATAGTGATGATGTAACTTTAATGTATAGTTAGCGGGTTGTTAGGTTTGGAGGTTAATAGGTTAATTTAGTTTATGGCGATGTGGGGGGCTGGCGGTTTAGCAGTTAATAGGTTTAGCAAGTGGTAGTGATGTGGGAGGCCAGAGGTTTAGGGGCTAATACATTTATTTAGTTGTGGTGGGCTTCGGGAGCAGCGAAATAGGGGTTAATATATTTATTTAGGTGCCGGCGGGGTCTGGGTGCGGAGGAATAGGGGTTATTAACATTATGTAGGTGGCTGCGATGTAGGGAGCGGCAGATAAGGGGTGTTTAGACTCAGGGTATATGTTAGGGTGTTAGGTGTAAACATAACTTTTTTTCTCCCATAGGAATCAATGGGATATCGGGCAGCAGCGAACATAAGCTTTTTGTTGCTTTCAGACTCCCATTGATTCCTATGGCATCCGCCACCTCCAGGGCGGCGGATTGAAAAGCAGGTACGCTGGGCCAGAATAGTGGCAAGCGTACCTGTTAGGAGTTTAATAACTAGCAAAAGTAGTCAGATAGTGCCGAATTTGTATTCGGAACATCTGTAATGACGTAAGCATCGATCTGTGTCGGACTGAGACCGGCGGATGTTACGTCACAGATTTCAACTTTTGCCGGTCTGTAGGCTTTGATAAATGAGGAATGCGGAATTCCAGCGTATTTGCGGTTGACAGCTTGATAAATAGGCCTCATAAAATCCTTCCTGTTATATTACTTAATGAAATACACCCTGCCTCCTCAATTTTTTTTTATTTCTGTAACATGTTCACCTCTTACTCAAGAAACTTCTTAGACATACCATTTGCATACTCCTATTGCCTGCATGACGTTGCACAGCTACGCATGTGCTCTGATGTCCAAAATGATAATGCACATGCGCAGCAATAGTAACAGGTGTTACTGTTGGTGTAAAAAGTTACGTAAGATGTAAAAAGTGATTCAGAACTCAAGCAAGAGGAATCTGTTGGCGCTCTACAAATAACCAATAATAATAATAATAAATAAGGAATCACTGAAACACCTGAAACTTGCAAGACCTTACAAGACAGAGTGTGCAGAATCATGGACAGTGATATATGAGAGCGCTACATAGCTCTCACCTTCAACCTCAAATTAAAATAGAGCTTGGGTTACATGAAAAATATAGATTGTGTAATATAAAATCCCCCCCCAGCATTGCTCTAATATTCTACACAAACGCATAAATCTGGTGATGGTGAAGGCATTTGTCCATATAGCATAAGTATGGTATAGTATAGTGATAGTTGTAGTTACCATTAGGACCTGCCAAAGCTCATTGTAATTACATAGATCAGGCAACATGGTAGAGTGATTTTACTAAATGTAAAAGTGATTGCTTTGTTGAATACTTTGCATAGAATTACCCACCCTACTCCGTGTTGCAACCCAAGCTCTCCTCTGGCGGGCAGCAATACGCTGCCCACATTTAACATTGTACACCATCTTTGGCTAATTAAATGGGGTGGAGTGATGGCTGGGCCAAAAGGGAGGGCCTTACAATCCTAAGTGTGTGCTTAGGGTGTCCCTCTAAGTAGGTGAGTCAAGGAACTCACTGCAAACCCTGTTTCTGGCCCCGCACCCTCTGTTGCGGGGCCTTGACCTCTTTTTTAACTTGAGGAGTTTTCGTGATTAATTTCGCCGGTTATGTTTTCATGTCGAATAAACACGACTTGTCTTTTAAGCCATAATTGGTATTGTGTCTTATTTATTATTAAGGGTTTAAGTAAAGTCATTACACCGATAACTCTCAACTAACTTTTTTAATTTCTTATGAGCACTTGGGAGAACAACAACATAAGCTCCCAGTATCTGCAGTGTTGCCCATCTCAACATTGAAAAAAAAATGCTACAGCAACCGTCTTTCCAACACACTTTGCATTACAAAGACATTTGAAAAAATATACTATATATTATCCTCAGTTTGGAAGATTGTTTTCCTCTAAATCATGTACATTTTTTAAAAGGTAAATTTAAGTGGCTTACACAGGCACGGGAATTATAAAGACGATCTCATTTAACATTAAATAAAACCTCACAAATGTTTTGTTTGGCTGAATGGGCACAAATTCCCACAGACAAACATTACAATTTTGTGGTAAGCCTTTCCAGAAGAGTGGCAGCTGTTGTAGGCACAAAGTAAAAGGGAGCAACTCCGTATTAATGCCAATGGTTTTGGAATGAGATGTCCAACAAGTCTTAGTGGTGAACAAATTTAACATTGATGACCTGAGCCTGATATGTTGTTGTTATTTTTTTGTGCCTCAGGTTAACAAGCTCAGCTTTGATAGCGCAGATACCCTTTGTTTACTTTGGCCATGCTGTCTCAGCCCAACAATTTTCTCCCACGCTATACCTTTTAAATAGCATGGTAGCAAGTTTTGACTGTGCCTAATTATGGGTACGCTATTACTTTTTCTGTTTGCTGTGCATGACCTCTGTAAAAAAGAAGAGTAATCCAGAGATTCTACACTCAGACTCCTTGCTAATCCCAGAAGGTGATGTAACCTCAAAACTATCACCTTAATAAACAGTAATGAAAAAAAGGGGTGGGAAGTGGGATAGCGCTAATTCAGCTATGAGTCTTAACAATTGGATATAGGAACAATATATATATTCCCAATGTAGCAACAAAATTATATAGATTACATTGGGAATATATATATTGTTCCTATATCCATTTGTTAAGACTCATAGCTGAATTAGCGCTATCCCACTTCCCCCCCTTTTTTTCATTACTGTGCATGACCTCTGCCTGCTTCTCGGATCTTCTACTGTCTGGTGATTTGGAACTTTCTATTCCTTTGTGCTGCCGGACCTTGATATTCTCTGGACTATTCTTTGCCTACTGCTTGAATACTGCTCTGGCCCGTGTGTTGCTGGACTTTAGCCTGACTCTGATCAACCTTCTGTCTGCTGATTTGGATTCCAAGTACTGTAGTTTTCTGTGTAACTGCCTGTTCCCAGTCTGACCTGTGTCTTCTTGATGACCACTGCTAGTCTCCTTTTTTTCCAGTAAGTTACCTTTTTTTGGACTTCCGGAGTGGGTGGAGTTGAGAAGACACGCAAAGTCGGCTTCCTGCGCTTGGGATCAGAGCCTTACCCGTTCAGCCCGATTTAGTGCCCGTTCGTAGGGGAATCTGTATCCCTTCTTGGGACCACTCACGCTGTGAGAAGTTTTTCCCCCGATGTGAGCTGTTTGGTACTGGAAGTTGCACCAGCCAGTATTGGTCCGTTCGCTTGGGCTGCAACAGCCGGAAGCCAAGACAGCAACCCAGTATTGTCCCAGTCTCTGGAGAGAGGCAGAGGAACCAAGCGGTTTGATATCAGGGTCGGAAGGACTGAAGAGACAGGACGAGGTAACGATCATCTCCCAGGATCTCAGTAGTACTCGGTGCCCCAGGAGAGCGAGTCACACCGCGATCATGACGCATGTACCCGTGGGTTAGGAGAGGTGTTAGCACGATGCGCACCTGGCTATCGTTTTGTCATTTGTCCGTTTAGGACCTGCTAAAGAGCCGTGAAGGGATACCTAAAGGTCTTGATGGTCTGACCCCTAGAATCCTCTGCAAAATCACCTGAGTGGGGAACCGGATCCAGATAAGTAACTCTGTCTTATTCATATCTTGCTTTCACTTACTCTGACTATTTGTGACTTTCATTGAGGAAAATGGAAATACGCCTATAGCCGGCACACAGAGTCTATTTGTATATTAAAGCTAAAAAATTACCAAAAGGAAGCTACGTGTCAAGCAAACTATTTCTAAATACAGGAAATCTGAAATAAAAGAAACTTACTTGTATCCTTTTTTCTCTCTTTGAAACGGCCGTATAAATAGGTATTTTTGTATATAAAGTTCTTAAGCAGCACGCTTGAGCTAAACATATTTTTTACTTTGGACGCCTCCTTATAATATCTAAAGACTCCCTTTAATATGAAGGACTAATTACAAAAACTGTGATATCTTTGGATCAAAGCTAAAAGGTTGAACTGCTATAAGCCATGGGAGAGCTGAGATTTGTCAGCATTGCCAAATGTCTTTGCATAAGCATACATATGTAAATCACTCTGCAACTATATTGAATTGCGATATGTCCTGTCAGCAATTGCAAAATGTTTTTTACAATGTATCTATGTCTGTATATTTATGATAAAATAATTTTATTGGTTTCAACAATTCCATGATGGCAATAACATAGAACAGTAGATCTCACAGATTACATTTGGATGTTTTAAACATAAAGTTGGTCATGTGTTAAGTCTAACAATGAAAATCTATCACATTTTACAGTTCCAGACGTTCCCTGTGTTGATATCCCATGTATTAACAAATCAAGAGTATTAACTCAGCATTCGTTTCCAAGTATCTTTGTGGGATATAGTCCAGTATATCTGTTCATATGTAGTGCTACCTTACTGGCTCATGCCGACACTGATCTTAATCGCCCTGTTAGAGCTCTGGTGTAAGAGTGAAACCGAATATTTTTAACCTTTTACGTAAACACCAAAATGTTAAATTGAACAACATCTTCAATGAACTAAATAAATTAACTCAAAAAACTATTCAAAAAACAATTACGTGGTCATAGAATAAAGTCTCGATTTCCATATGTCACCTGGCCAAGAGGGGTCTCCTCTTAACAACTAAATGTCAAGTCCGTCTATATAGGAGATTGAGTAGGGGTATCTGCTCCACCCTCTACAGAATCCCTGTAGAATCCCCTGGTTTCCCTCAAATATTCCCATTTGCTATCCAGTAGAAGCATTTTTTGTGGAATTCATTGGTGGTGCCTTGAGTCCAAGCTATAATTTCTGTCATGTTATAAATATGTTGTATTTTATCTAGAATTTCCTTCCAGTTTGGGGTTCCCTCTTTCTAGTGCCTGGCTATGCAGACTCTGGTCGCTGTGCATAATATTTTAATGAACCTATTAATCTGAGTGTTATATTTTGAATTTTTTTGATTGAGAAGTGCCTGAGATGCCGAGAGTGAGACGGGCCCATTAAGTAGTTTACTTATGAAGTCAGATAGCTGAACCCAGATATCTCGGAACCCAGAACACTCCCACCACATATGTAAGTGCGTTCCCACCTCCCCACATCTCCTATAGCACAGGTTTGTACCAGATGGTGTGAAGTGAGAGGTCCTTATGGGAGTCAGATACCACCTAAATGTAGTTTTAATGCAGTTTTCCCTGAGGTCTGCGCTAATTAATCCCTTGCCGGCTTCATATAGGATCTGATCCCATTCCTTCTTTGGGAGAAGCATTTCCAGATCTGCTTCCCATTTTTCAATCAAACTAGACTTGGACTTATATTTGTTATCCTGTATCAATAAATATAATGTAGCTATAGTACGCTAGCCTCTGCCTAGGGACTTACACATATGTTCCAATGCGGTGTATGGGGCCATATCTAAATTTATTCCGTATTTGTGAATCGCCGATGTCAATTGAAGGTAAAGGAACCATTGTAGTTTCAGTGGTTGTATTTTGGTTTGCAGTTGTGTGAAGGTCAGTAGTCGTCCCCTTTCAGTAAAGTCTGCTACTCTATAGAGTCCTTTATTTTCCCATTTACCTATTAGTCTATGCAATTCCGGAGGTATGATGGAGCTTATGGGTCTAATTTTGGTATTAGTAGGTATTAAATTTTTTTGTTCTACTAGGGATTTCCAGATGTGTATAGTTTCTATGGTGACAGGAGATTTGTAGAGCGGTGCTTCCCTCCTGAGTCCCTGTGTCCAGAGTATGTCTTCTGGTTTGTCATTATGCATTAGATCAGTCTCAATTTTTTCCCATATAACGTAGTGAGATGGTTTAGTTAGCAAAGTGGTCTGGGCTAATCTAGCTGCCTGGTAGTAAGCTGTAAGATTGGGTACCCCCACTCCCCCTAACTGTCTGTGTTGGGACAATATATGAGAAGCTATTCTCGCCTTTGTATCCCCCCTTAGAAAGGAATGTAGATCCGAATGCAATTTCTGAAAATCCGGAGCAGGGACTTTGAGTGGGAGGGCTCTAAAAAGATAAAGAATTTTAGGTAATACATTTTTATAGCTGATAGGTGCCCGTACCAAGAGAACAAGCCCCTCTTCCAATTTTTGAGGTCTCGCCTAATTGTCTTAGAAAGAGGGAGATAGTTCAACCTATAAAGTTTTGTAAAAGAGTCTGCCAGTTTAACTCCTAAATATGTTAGAGATTGTTTTGCCCAAGTGAAATCGAAATTAGCTTCTATAAGCTTCTTTGTGTGTGGAGGAATAGCTAGCGGTAAAGCCTTGCATTTCTCTTGATTAATTTTGTATCCCGATATGTCTGAGAATTCTTGTAAAATCCTATATAAATTAGGGAGGGAGATCAAGGGCTTAGTAAGTGTCAATAACACATCATCGGCGAACAGAGATAGCTTGTACTCAGCATCTTTTATGATTACTCCTGATATGTCCGGCGACTCTCTGATACAGGAGGCCAGAGGTTCTATACACAGAGCAAATAGCAATGGGGATAACGGAAACCCTTGTCGCGTCCGGTTGAGAATATCTATGGATCTAGATTGAAGGCCCGCCACCCCAATTGTAGCAGTCGGTGTCGAATATAGTCCCCTAATAGCTCTCATGAAGGACCACTCAAATCCCATTTCCTCCAACACTCTAATCATGTATCTCCAATCTACTCTGTCGAACGCCTTCTCCGCATCCAAAGACAGAAGCAGAGAAGGTGTCCCCGATCCCACCAGATAATCCGCCAGTACCACCGTCCTTCCAACATTGTCCGGGGCTTCTCTATCGGTGATAAACCCCACCTGATCGGGATGAACTAGTTGTGGTATTATTGTCTTAAGTCTGTTCGCCAACATTTTCGTCAGAATTTTAATATCCTGATTAATCAGGGAAATTGGTCTATAGCTCTGACAGAATTTTGGGTTTTTGTCCGGTTTGGGGATTACCACTATTTTTGCTCTTAGTACATCGGTTGGTATCTCAGTTCCCTGCATGATATCGTCACAAAACTTCTTAATGTGTGGGATCAGCTCAGCTTTAAATAGTTTGTAGTACTCTCCTGTCAGTCCATCTGGCACCACCGCTTTACCTGCTTTTAAGTCTTTTATGACGTTAAGAATTTCCTGAATGGAAACCTCTGCATTTAAAATTGCCTTGTCCTCTGTACTAATACAATTCAGTTTGGCCCTCTGTAAGATCTGTGTTAATAATTGTTTAGTCTGGTCATTAGCTCTAACTTTGTGTCCGTCATAAAGTCTGTCATAAAATCTAGCAAATGTTTCCGCAATATCTTGTGGATTGGATGTTTGGGTACCATCCGGTTTTTGGAGGATTGGGATTGAATGCGATTTAATCCTTTCTCTCAGCCTATGCGCTAAGTACCTATCAGGTTTATTGGAGAATAGGAAGTAGTTAGCTTTAATTTTTTGTGCTGCTTTTATTGCTTTGTCATCTAAAATCTTAGCCAGCATATCCCTTTTCAGCTGTAGTTGTCTATAAGTTGTTCTAGATTGTGTCTGTCTATGTAGTGATTCTAATTTCTGTAGTTCCCCTTGTATTTGGTCAATAGTTTGGTTGGATATTCTAATGTGTTTTGCTTTCTCTTTGATTAGGAGGCCTCTTATGAAAAGTTTGTGAGCTGCCCAGGTGTTTATTGGGTTAGTGGTGGAGTCTTTGTTATGTAGCCAAACCTCGGCCAATACCTTCACAATAATATTATAGGTGGATTTATTTTTAAGAGTGATGGGGTCATACATCCATGAGCGGGTCCTGTGTATATTAATAATTCCCGTCATGTCTACTTGAACAATGGAATGGTCAGACCAGACACATGTGTGTATGGAAGAGGTGGTCACGTTGGGAATCAAGGTCTGACTAACCAAAACATAGTCCAATCTTGAGTATGTGTGGTGTGCCAATGAGTAATAGGTATGATCTGTTGTCTTGTCATAGAGGGCTTCCCATGTATCGATGATATTATGTGATGATAATGTGTCCCTGATATATTTAGAGATAGAGTTATATCTGTGTTGTTTATTAGTCAATTTAATCCTCCCTACCTCGCTTTGGGGTGTCAAAGAAATATTGAAGTCCCCATTGGGTAACCATTGGGTAAGAAGGTGAGTTATTTGTCTAAAGAATGTATCCTGTTTTTCATTTGGGGTGTATATGTTACATAAGGTGACCTGTATGTCCTGCATTCTACCCCTTACTATTAAGTATCTACCCTCAGGGTCTGTAATTATTTCTTCCTTTGTTAATTGTACTGAAGAGTTTATAAGAATGGAGACCCCCCTTTTCTTTTGATCAGTAGTTGAGTGAAAATGATGCGGGAAGTGTCTGTTCCAGTATTTCGGGATTATTTCTTGAGTGAAATGAGTCTCTTGTAAGAATATTATTTTTGCGTTTAGTCTATGGTATTGGGCCAACGCCTTCTTTCTTTTAATGTCAGTATTGAGGCCTCTCACATTATGGGAGAGGAGTGTTATGTCATGTGTTATGATATATCAATTCAATAACTCACCTACCTTTCTCCATTTCTGTTTGGGGTTTTCTCGACCCCCCCCCCCGACCAGGTTTGTATTTTGACCACAAAGAAAAAACACAAAAAAACCTGAATAACAAAAACAATAACAATATATCAACATATCTATTTGCGAAACAAAAATTTAATTTCCATTGATCCTGTGCATTTATAACAATGTACTTTTATTCTACTATTAAGTGCGGAAGACTTAGTGTACTGGAGGATATATATTGGAGAGCAAGAAGTAAGAAAAAAAAAGGGGGGAAAACCACCCCTCCACAACACCTCCACTTTCACTTCAACCACTCCCTCTAGAAGGGTATCAATCTAATTAAGGATATTGATCTAGTTAGCCCTTTGCTAAAATGTCTCGGTCAATTTTGTAGAATGCCTTTGGCTGTCATAATATATTCCCCCTGTATGCAGGCTAAATCGCCTAATTTGTTTGGGAGCAAATAAGGGATTATTCATAGAACAGTTCATACTCATCTGTACAGGTATTCCTTAGAAGAGTAGATCTTGGTTGAATCAACCGCCAACTGTATCCCAACATTATTTTCTGCTTCTTCTTGGTGACTTTTGACCACCTCAACCTTTTAGATGGATTTTCCCTCTGTGTAGAATTATTTCCGTCGGTTTCTTGTTGGGTCAAGCAACTCTCCAGTACCTCTAATTTGAGGAACTCACAAATTTCTGGAATATCTTTACTTTCCTTCAATGTAATCACTCTCCCCTCATGATGGATATTGAGAGCGAATGGAAACCCCCATCTGTAATTTATTTGATTTTTCCTTAATAAGAGAGTCAAGGGTCTCAAGGAGCTCCTATGCTGCATGATCCTGGTAGAAGTGGACAACTGTGCCCTGGAATTTGAAAATTTGATTTTTCCTGGATTTTGTAAGAATGTCCTCTTTTTCTTGGAAGCGTAGCATTTTGACAATTATGTCTCTCGGAGGGGTTCCTTCTTTAGGTTTAGGTTTTAAGGCCCGATGTGCTCTTTCTATTTGGAACCTATCCTCTTCTATTTGACCGGTAATTGCCTGGAAGAGCTGTTTCAGGTAGTGCGGGAGTTTGTTTGGTGTGATAGTTTCCGGGACTCCTTTAAGTCGGATGTTACTTCTACGATTACGATTCTCTAGATCCTCCATCTTCTCTTGGATGTTTTCTAACTCTTGTTGATGATCTTGTAATTGCTGGGTCACTAATGTTAGGTCTTCTACTACTGAGTTTTCATTATCTTCTAGAGAGGATACTCTAGTTCCAAGGTCTTGAATATCATGTTTTATTTCTGCCAAACTGCTATTCACTGATGACTGGAATGCATCCATCTTCTTCCACATTTTCTCGAAGTTGGCTGCTATGTCTTGCTTGGAAACTAGAGATTTAATATCAGCTTTCGTCACTGGGGTCAGATCTGCACTAGACTCTAGTGGGGTCAAGTCTGTATTATCTCCCTCCTCTTCAGCTACTGGCTTTGTGAGTGGTGTAGCGTCTCCTTTAGGAGATCTAAAGAATAAGCTGGAAGCTGTAGATTTCTCTGATATAGAGGTTTTAACCTGCCTCCTGGATGCCATGATGGCTCCGTGTATGAGGGTCTGAACCTGTGTCTTTTAAAAAGTTCCTTTATTTTCTCAGGAGAGGCTTTCTGCTTCCAGTGTAAATTGCCTAGACAGATTTCTTAATTATTACAAACACAGTACCCTGTCTGAGTGACCTCCTGTGGGATAACTTCCTGATGTAGATATTACTGACCCGGGATCTCTCCCTTTAAATGTATGGTTAGTAGCTTTTCTCTCTTTCTCTCTTTTTAACCCTATTTTTTATTTTATTTTCTATCTGTAAGGGGGGTCCTTCTTTAATGATGCAGTGAGGGAAACAGGTGGTCTTGCATGCTAAGCCTTTAGACTGTAGTGGGAAGTGGGGTGTCTCATATTAGTAGCTACATCTGCCTGTATTGTGTTTGAGCTTTCAAAGCTTATTTGCAGCTGTTGTGTGATCTATGGGGCTCAGCACACCAATACTCTCTGTATTCTAATTATTCCCATTTCCCTAGCCTTGTGTAGGACAGAAAGGGTAAGCCACCAATGCCCTTTATGGTCTCCCATATGCCACCCTCAGCATTCCAGTAACACTGCAGAAGTGCTCAGAGTCTTACCCCATGTGGCTCAATAAGATGGCGTCTCTTGTTCCAGCTCTCATTGCCTCCTCACCGGAATCGCTTTGTTCCACCTCCCCTTGCCGGGTAAGAAACGCAACCGGAGCCTCCCCAGGTCTCTCACTCCTAAGGTAGGCACATTTGTTAGTCTTCCGTGATGCTGACTGCACCGGATCTTAGTATTAGTCTGCTCTCATCATTCCGCTCCTGGCTACTGGCTGTTTGCTGTGTGCAGGGATTAGCGGCTTTAAAGGAAGCCTGTCACTCAAGGTTTGTGACCTATTCTCCCTCTTCTCTCTGTGGCGGCTTACTGTAAGAGGAATGGGTACACAGGCTGCTTGGCTGTTTGGTGTAGCTATAGTGTTAGAGCCGTCAGGGGCCTGTAAGGTTTCGGCGGGAGGGCAAGTTGCGCTCTGCAGATGATCCTCTTCCCCTCCACTGCAGATCTCGGCTCAGTGTCTCTGCCGGATCCCCGGTGCTATAGGATCTCACTCAGCAGGGGATTAAGAAGTGTTTCTGAGTATATAGATCTTTGTTAGACCCCAATTAGCCTCAAAAAATTAAAACTGTGACAGGAGCTCAACCTAAACACGTCTTTCTCCCTTGCTAGTTGGCTCCGCCCCCCTATGTCTGTATATTTAAAGGGGGGAAGTGAATCCAAGCTATAGTTTACCAGCTAAATATATACACCCAAGGCTGATGGCCTTTTCCTGTTGCTAATATTGCTATTTCCTAGACGTATACTTGGATTTTTCCTAGTAAGCCTTTCCTCTGTAGATTATGACCACTCTGATCTTGCATTTTAAAAGATAAGAGCAGAATCTTTCTAAAGGTTTTGAAGGTTATAGCTCTGATTATAAGAATTGGTCTCACAGCCACCTTCTATATTATCTTAAGATGGTTAAATGTGATATGTTCTTAATGTAAAATCACATTGCCAATTTATAATTGCCCTGTCCCTTTGTGGAAAGAAAAAAAGGAAAAAAGAGGAAAGGGAAGAAAAATAATGGAAAGCGAAGAAGGGAAAAAAAAGGGAAAAGAGAGGAAAAAAAAGAAGGATTTTTTTTATTTCACTTAGGCTGCATTAGTAGTGGTAGTGGGAGATACACTAATATTATTGTGTCTTACTCTGATATATAGCTTTAGAAACTAGGCACTAAAACACAGTTACCCATGAGTGGGGAAGTCATTATTAGAAGAGGTTTCTTATAGGTATAACGCAAAATAGGCACTGTCAATATAGACACAGTTAATATATGGATAAGTATTTAAGTTAAAATAAGTATAAATGTCCTAAAATGCCTTCAAAACCAAAAGACAAAAAAGCAGAACTAGCCTAGATAATACAGATAGCTTTCCGATAGAGAGCTCAACACACGGCTATATAGATACTGAGAGTCTAGTCAAACAAATCTCACATATTTTCATTCCTCAGTTAATGGGCTAAGGAAAGATATTAGCACATTATCTGTTGACATGAAGCAAATGGTTAATAGGATCATATAGGTAGAAAATAGAATGTCCGAGGCGGAAGATTTATTAAATTTCCATGACTCTATTGTCACAACACAAACACAAAAAATTCAGATTTTTCAAAACAGAATAGAGGATCTAGAGCAGGGGTCGCCAACCTTTTGTACCTCAGGGACCACTAAACTCACAATTCTGAATCCCGTGGACCACTAACATAATTTTTTTTAAAAAGGTACAAACCTCTATAATGTGTGTGTATATATATATATATATATATATATATATATATATATACACACACACACAAACACAGACATGCTGTACATAACTACTATAACCATAGCTAAGTTTACATTATGTATATATTTACACATTTTTAAGAGTAATTTTTTGGAATTAACTAACTGAATGACAGAACTGAGAGAATACTTCCGAATGACAGATGAAAGGTTAGTGCCAACTTTTGAGCTGCAAAAAGAGAGGCAGAAAGTAGGAAAAAAAGAATTATGTTTAAAAGGACCACAAGACTTCCAAGTTACCTCCCCAGTTAGGAATTGTTTAAAACTACTTATGATCATGGACAGACATTGGAGTCATAAATTAAGTTTATATCAGAAAGCTCTCAATATGGATGCGAGCTAACAATGACTGATGTTACTGACAAACAATTACTAGAATACTGGTGGGATATGGCTGATCTGCTGGATGGCAATTAATGGAATTCAGGTGGAATGGCTTTGTGTGCTGGAAAATTATTAGAATAAAAAATAATTATTATTTAATAATAAAAAAAAGAAAATGGAGGGGAGGAAGACAGTGATGTACGTCCATCTGAAGGAATTAAGAAAACTATTACAAAGAGGCAGGTAAAGGGAAGAAAATAAATGAAATATAAGAGATAACATTTTTTTTAAGATTTTCTTTTTTTATATACTATACTTCAACTATTTCAAGCCAAGACTATATCAACCTCTCTGAGCAGTGCGCCGGGCAGGAGGAGTTAAATATACAATCTAGCCACGCAAGTTGCGCAGTACTATAAAACGTGCGTAGGGAGATTGTAATTTAACTCCTCCTCCGTCAGTTTTCACTGATGTCCAGCCAGGCACTGTAAGGAGCTGCAGCGTGACGAGGGTGACACCATCAGAGAAGATTAATTCCTGCTTGATGGTGTCACTGACCACCAACATCTTCTTGTGGACCACTGGTTGGCGACCGCTGATCTAGAAGATAGATCCCGCAGAAATAGCTTAAAAATAGTGGGTTTGCCAGAAACAGCAGAATTTACAGATCTCATCGAATTTGCCACTATCACTCTCCCTAAAGCGTTGGGAATTTCTACAGACTCTATCCCTATGACAATAGAAAGAGCGCACAGAATTGGGCCCATAGTGGACAGGGGTAACACCAAAATATCTAAAAGATCTGTTATGATCATATTCCTGAATTTTCAGGATAAGCTGAAAGTGCTTTACCAATAGCGCAAAATGGTCCCTTTTCAAATCAAAGAACACCCCATATTAATCTTCCAAGACTACTCAGCCAAAACTTTTAGTAAAAGACGAGAAATGGCCCCACACTGTACACACCTCAAAAATATGGGAATCAAAACCTCCCAAATGTACCCAGCAAAGTTAAGAATTCTACATAACTCTAAAACTGTTATCTTAAACAAAGCTGAAGTTGCTAGGAAATTCATACAATGCATTAAGTCTACCCCCTCCTAGATATATTCTTAAACTGGGCTGGTATACCTTCAGATCTTATTAAAATCCATAATGGATTTTCTGACTGTTGTCCATAATTTTAGATTTTTTAATCCGTGTGGTTTGTGTGTTTTTTTTTTTTCCTCTCTCAATATATATATATATATATATATATATATATATATATATATATATATATATATATATATATATATATATATATATATATATATATATCTCCCTCCCCCCTCCTTTTTTTGGTTGTTTGCTTATTTATCTCGGATGTAAAAAGGCCTCCGATGAAGGATACACTTAAACTCCTCTCATGGAATGTATGAGGAATTACTTCCCCTATTAAAAGAAAACCTATTATTCAATACCTTAAAAAATCCACTCCAGATATTGTATTCCTACAGAAGACCCATCTGAATAGTACTGAGTCGGAAAAACTGACTTGCGGCTTGGTAGGAGAGGAAATCTATGCACCCGCTGTTTACAGAAAAAGAGGTGTGGCCTGTTTACTCTATAAAGATCTAGATGACCAAATCTTATCTCAAACGGCTGATGTAGAAGGCCGATTTGTATTTGTAACTTAACTTAATTAAAATCCAAGATCTTCTTTTTGTTCTTTGTAACTTTTATGCACCGAATGAATGTCTTCCAGAATTTTGGGAGAATTTATTCTCAAAATGAATAAATTATACTAATGCTATACTAATTGTAGGTGGAGATTTTAATGCAACTTTTAAACCTTTGTTAGGTAGACTAAATCATAAAGAAGCTAAGATCATTGACAAATTTTCGAAAGATCTGAATCTCAAAGATATCTGGAGATTACAAAATCCAGATCTAAAAGCTTATACCTGTGAGTCCTAAGCCCATAAAGTCTTCTCAAGAATTGATATGTTCCTGATTAGTGAGACTCTTCTGGGATCAGAGCTAAATGCTGAAATTAAAGATATCATATTGTCGAACCACACAATAATCTCTTAGACTGAAAAATGAGAAACAGATTGGTAAATTCTTTTTCCCTACGTTTTTTCTCCAAAATATCAAATTTAGGAACTGGTTACTAGTGGCTCAATGGGGGGAATATAGTAAATGTAATGCTTCCTATATGCATACATCTGATTTTTTTGGGGAATCTGCAAAAGCTTTTCATAAAGGGGGATTAAGGCCTATATGATTAAAAGAAAGAAAGTATTAAAAGCCAGAGAAAACCAACTAGCTAACCAACTTAAAAATAAATACATAAAATATATTGAAAATCCCACTAGAGTACATTGGTCCGGATATCAAAAAGCAAAAGAAGAAAGAGAGACCTTTTTAACCAACAACTATCTGAACTTAAAAACAAAGCCCAGTTTAACAGACTCGGCCCTAAATCCGCAAAGTTTCTGGCAAACCTTGTCAAAAACAGGAAAAATAAAAATAACATAACAGCTATTAAAGTAAAAGATATAAGATATTTGAACCCTGAGTATATTCAAAAACTATTTTTCATCCACTTTCAGAAGTTATATGCAGCAGACATTAACAAAGAAAGCAAACAAGTATTTTCCCTCGGTTTATTTCACAGCATCAAACATTACTCTTATCTTAAAAAGGGATAAAGATGCTGAATCATTAGATTCTTACTGACCAATAGCCCTTCTCAATTGCGATTACAAACTTTTAACCCATATCGTTGCAAATAGAGTTAAAAATGTTTTGGGAAGTGTTATACAGATGGATCAGACAGGGTTTATGAATGGTATGACTTCTATGTAAAACATTAGAAGAGCTATGATCATTATTTAAACATTTTACTCTAGATATATGACTAAATTAAACGTTTATAAGGATTTCACCCTGCTTACCATAGACGCAGAAAAAGCGTTTAATTCAATTTCATGGGATCATTAGATTACTTCATTAAACAAATTTGGCCTGACTGGACATTTCCTAAACTTTGTTAAGCTTATTTATCAAAACCGCATCTCTTATCTCACCATAAACTGTTTAAACACCCCCAATATAACATTGCAAAAGGGTACAAGGCAGGGGTGCCCTCTTTCACCCCTCCTTTTCAATCTCGCTCTGGAACCCTTAGCAGTCCTATGTCGATTAGAATTGGAGGGTGTAGTAATCGGTAAGCAGAAATATGTATTATCTTTATATGTAGACAATCTCCTTTTTTCATGGCCAACACTAAAAAAAAAACATGTTAAGGGACAAGACCAATGGCACCACCTTAGGAATTATAGTCAGCTATAATAAGTTTTATTTCAATCTTTTTAGTACTATTGAACATCTATTATTAATTTGGCTGTTAGGTGCTGTGTATTAAGTAAAATATTGACAAAAAAATACAATTGGTGGAAAAGACACACCAAGTTGCAAAAGAATACACTTGTAGCACTAAAAAACATACCTGTTTTGTTTTTGCTCTGTCTTTTTTTAAAAAATTTTTTTCATCCTTTATTAAGTTATTTTCAAGATATACAATTTCAATTATGAAAGAAAAAACAGTCATAAATTCAGAAAACAATAATAATTACAATCGTATTACAATGAAACAACAGTTCAAATCTTGAGATGAGCAATTATAGCTGGATTAGGTAAAATATACCAAACATGCACTGTGAAGAATAGCAATCTATAATATAGGAAACATATCGACCTCTATTTTACCAGCATTCTGTGCTATCGGGGTCATAAGGGGTATATATGGGATTATCAGAATCCTCACTGATTGTTGGAATGTATTTATATTTATTTTAATGTTATGATTAGCTATTTAAATATTCCTTCCATATAAAAAGTATATTATGGTATTCTTCCATTCGTTTAGTGTGTATATAATGGTATTTCTCCAAGTGGAGGGAGTGAGTTACTTTAGCTTTCCACGCTGTGGGGGATGGAAGAGCTGTTTTTTTCCAGTTTAGTTGCTCTGTCTTTTTTTGTCTTGTTTTGTTTTTGCTCTGCCTTTGTTTTGTCTTGCTTTGTTTTTGCTCTGTGTTTTTTGTGTCATGTTTTGTTTTTGATGATTTGGGTTTAGGGTAAGGAGGAGCAATAGGGGCATTTAGATACACAAGTTTAAGTACTACAGGTTTGACTGTTAGATTATATTGTCAGCTTTTTTTTCTTTTTTATATGCTATTAGTAAAATCTTTGCTCCAGGCTGCTAAACAGAAATTTGCATCACTGTTGTAACATTTTATACTGTTTTACCTAGTAGACATGTAAATACGTGTAAATACGTGTAAATATTCTGTGATCTGGGCAGCCCATCCCAATTGCCTGTATAATCTTTGGCCAAAATGTATCTATATTATGTTGTGTTCTTGTTTTTATATATATATATATATATATATATATATATATATATATATATATATATATATATATATATATATATATATATATATATATATATATATATATTCCATTGCTGCTTTTTATCTTAGTTGAGAGCTTGTGAGTGAGTGCTGGACTTTTTCTGTGTGTTTATATTAAAAAATATTATTTTTTGTAATTTTCCTTGTTTGGGCCTTGCACCCAGGCCTGACTGGGGTTAACTGCCTGTGACTCTGGTGACAGTGCAGCTTCCTGAGAGTGCTGGTTTGCACCCAGGGCTGTGCATGTTGCAGGGTCATAGGATGTGTACCCGGTCCGGCCTGAGAGTGCTGACCCCACCCATGTTTTGTATATGTTTGGGAAATTACATTAGCCTGTGCACCCTCCATTTTTTCACAGTTGCTTTTTTCACAGTTGTTTGATTGTGAGCCTGCATTGTGTGGCTGTTTAGGGACCCAGGTTTATTTGGAAGAAACCTTAACGAGGTACCTGGGCTTTTCCCATTTGGCCAGATGCGGTAACTAATTCTTCCATTGCTGCTTTTTATCTTAGTTGAGAGCTTGTGAGTGAGTGCTGGACTTTTTCTGTGTGTTTATATAAAAAAAAATATTATTTTTTGTAATTTTCCTTGTTTGGGCCTTGCACCCAGGCCTGACTGGGGTTAACTGCCTGTGACTCTGGTGACAGTGCAGCTTCCTGAGAGTGCTGGTTTGCACCCAGGGCTGTGCATATTGCAGGGTCATAGGATGTGTACCCGGTCCGGCCTGAGAGTGCTGACCCCACCCATGTTTTGTATATATATATATATATATATATATATATATATATATATATATATATATATATATATATATATTGTTTTATTTAAAGTTTCTTTTTATTGAGGTAACAATAACAATCCAATACAAACAGTGGCAAATTATTCCTGGTAAAAGTTTCAAACAGGAAAGTAATACAATTCCATACCACTATAATGGATGCTCAATACAAAATGGCTGACAAAATAGAAATCAAGATATAACACTTTTCTGTACCTCATTTTGTGTTTAGGTACATGCAAATTTCTTCGCGTCTTCAATGACCTCCAGGTCCACTGGTGAGACCAAATTTCCAAAGTCCAGGAGAAGACACATAATTTCATATCACATGTACTAATTGAGATTTTAACAGGAAGCGATTAGGTCTATTACATATAACAAACTTTAAATATGAATACAATCATAGTATGGTGTATTGAATTGTAAGTTGTAAGAACAATTTTAACAAACACATCAATAATATCTATGTTAAAGCATGAAGAGCACTCTTATAAGACCAAAAAAAGTTAGAAAAGGGGAGGGATCAAGAACTCAGTATACGAGGTTGCTAAGTAAACGGCCTCTCCAGCCAGACTTGCAATCATTCTCCCTTTTTTATCTACCCTGCTAGTATACTAGCCCTTGTGTACTCATCCCACAAACTCCATATAGAATAGTAAAAGTCCAAGCGGCCCTCAGATCGCAGCGCGTACTCTTCTATTTTCTGGATATATGTGAGTGTATCTAAAACCATTGGCATAGTGATGGGAGTGTCATTTGCCCACTGCCTAGCTATCGCTAACTTAGTGGCCAGAAGGATGATAACGCACAGAGCTCTAGCCAGTTTGTGTAAGTCTTGCAGTCGTAAGTGGAGGAGAGCAATATCGCTGGTTAGGTGTTGAACTAGCTGTAATTGGCGCAATAAGTCTGCGACTTGGGACCAGAGTAAGTTAAATTTATGACAGCCTCAACATATATGCATGTGTGTGCCTCTCTGATTGCATCCCTTTCAGCACTCAGCCAGGTGTAAGGAGAAGGTACGAGGGACACCAATGCCATCTAAGCAAAAGCTTGATATAGAGCTCAAATAGATTAGAACATTGAACTGCCATTTTCGTATCCTGGATGTCTCTCTGCCAACCCTTATCCCGATGCGCCTACCCAGGTCCCTCTCCCAACCTCTCATTGCGTGTGATTTAACAAATGTAGGAGAATTCAGCATCATCTTGTAGTGACAAGACAACTTTGCATGGGTCTACCTGCCAACCATCTTCTTTCCCAGTGCGTAAAGACCCGGGTACCAGATCTGGGGAATCCCCAGGATAATAACAAGGTCATTCTCAAATATTCAAATTGCAGGTCTTTGGGGAAATCTCTAACTGGGAATTCCTTTGGTGGCAGCATAAGGACATTGTTTCTGTATAGATCCGACACCAATCTTATCCCCAATGCCTCCCAGTGTCTAGGCTGGGAATCCGGGAGGCAGCGCCTTAATTGCTGGAGTAGCGTGTAGGGCCACCTGCTGATGAGAGTGAATCTTTCCCCAATATCTAAGACAAGTCTTAATTACAAAACTGTGTATCACTCTGGGGACATCAGCATGATCAGGAATCCACACCAGATCCTTCAGATGATTCACACCTGCAGGCAAGGAAACTTGCTCCAGCTGGTACCATCTTGAGTCACTAGTTTTGACTGACCAGGTAGTAATGTGTGACAGCATGGCCGCCTTGTAATAATGGGTTATGTTAGGGGCCGATAGGCCTCCGCATTTCATAGATTTTTGAAGTTGAAGGAGCGAGAGTCTAGAAGGACGACCCTTACAGATAAATTTAGTGAAAACTGATTTTAAGTGATTTAAAAGATAGGTCAGCTTAAGGAGTAACATCAGTGCCATTACTCTCCCCGTCCAGGACACCTCCAAGGAGAACCACCATGCAGATGAATGCCTGAATACCTGGAGGAGGGGCTCGTAGTTTCTAGAAATATGCTTCTTGGGGTCATGGGATAATTCAACGCCTAAATGCCTCAACCCGTCTATAGACCATTTGAATAGATAGGTTCTCTTCAAGGTCTCCAATCTAGCCATTGGCATGCCCAAGGCAAACACCTCCGTCTTCATTTAATTGAGCTTATAGAAGGAAAGTCTTCCAAACTCCCTCAACAACCCAAATAAAGCTGTTAGCGAGTCCTCAGGGTCAGAGAGGAACACCGTCAAGTCATCTGTAAATAACGCCAGAGCATGTGGGGTGTCATATAACAGGTGTACATCCGAGCTGGCCCTAAGTTTCTTTCTTTCTTTCTATCCATCTATCTATCTATCTATCTATCTATCTATCTATCTATTGGGTACTTATAGAGCGCAAACTAATCACTTGTGAGGGTCTCAAGGCACTAAGGGAAAGGGGATAGGGGAAGGTGAGGAGGGGATGGGCGTTCAGTTGAAGAGCCAGGTTTTATATGTCCTTTCTAAACTTTGTAAGAGGATTGTCTGAGGTGCAGCAGGAGGGTGTTCCATGTCTTTGCTGCCATGTGGGAGAAGGATCTTCCGCCCTCTGTGGATTTGCTGATGCGGGGGATGACTGTGAGTGTTTGGTCGGCCGATCAAAGTTGTCTGATGTCCGATGTTGTGTAGGGCCTTGAACGCGTACGTAAGGAGCTTGAAGGTGATTCTCTTGTTGATGGGGAGCCAGTGAAGGTTCCTTAGGTGTTAGGTGATATGGCATTGAAGAGGGATGTCGAGGATGAGTCTGGCTGAGGCGTTCTGGATACGTTGGAGTCTCTTTTAGAGTTTGATGGTGGAGCCAGCTGCTGATGAGGGCGTGGGTGACTGTTTTCATGGTTTCGGTAGGGATCCACTTGAAGATTTTTCGCAGCAGGTGGAGAATGTGGAAGCATGTTGAGGTGATGGCACTGATTTGTTGGTCCATGGCGGCTAAAGGTTCAATAGACAGGACAAATAAAAGGGGGGAGAGGGGGCACCCCTGCCTAGTGCCGTTCTTGATGTCAAATGGTTTGGAACAGAAACTCGCACCTCTCACCCTAGCCGACGGGGCTGCATAGAGTGCCATAACTGCCGAGATGAATCCATCCGGGAAGTGAAAGGAGTGAAGGGCCTCCGTCATATAATCCCACCGCACCCTGTCAAATGCTTTTTCAACATCTAGTGACAGCGTTACCAGTGGGATTTCGAGAAACACAGCCTCAAAGAAGATATTTAACAGCCTCCTGGTGTTATCGGATCCCTGTCGCCCAAGGGTAAAGCCCACCTGATCTGGGTGAATTATACGGGGGAGAACTCAGTTCAGACTGTTGGCTGATATCTTAGAATATATTTTCACGTCCCCGTTAATAAGCAAAATCAGGCGATAGTTCTTGTGCTGGCTGGGGTCCTTTCCCGGCTTGGGAATTGCAATTATTGAGGCCTCAAAGTAGTCTTCAGGGAAGCTGCCCAACTCAGATGCTGAATTGAAGACCCTGCCTAAAAGAGGGCTCAGTATCCCCATACATTTTTTATAGAACAGGGCTCCATAGCCATCAGGGCCTGGTGCTTTATGGAGTTTGAGACCTTTTGATCATATTCAAAACCTCTTCAGTGGTGATATCAGCAGTCAGGGAGTCTGTAAGGTCCTCTGTGACCCGCGGGAGCTGAAGTTCAGCTAAAAATTTAGCTTAGTGGCGTACTGCACACCCTCTGTCTCCTCAATTTGATATAATCGGCTATAGTATCTAATGAAGGCTTCTCCGATATCATTTGGATAATAAAATCTATAAGGACGGACCCTCCCTAATAAAGGATATTTTATTCAGAAGTGTGTGCTGTCTAAATTTATGCGCTAGCAGCCTATCTGCCCTGTCGCCCTTGTAGTAGTATTTCTGTTTTAATATATAAAGATTGCGTTGAACTTTTTCAAGTTCAAGACATTCAATCTGTTTTCTAACAGTCTGCACTCTTCTAACCAATACGCTTGGTCTACCCTTTTTCAGCTGTTCTCTCATTGTTATATACTCACAGTAAAGCTGAGCCAGGGAGGCACCGTTTTACTTTTTAAGCTGATTTGCATTATTTATAAACAGCCCTCTCAGGTATGCTTTGAGAGCGGACCATAGCATTAGATCTGAAGTGTCTCCTGTATCATTGTTCTTGAGAAAATTCTCAGTCTCTTGACTCCAAGAGGTCAAGATAACATCAGAGAGCAAGTAGTCCGGCAGGCGCCAAGAACCTTTTGCAATTCCTAAGTGTGCAAATGAGACATCTATAAAAACTGCGTCATGATCGGACCACACACAGAGCATGATTGTCGTGCCAGTGATAGCATCCATGGACCAAGAATGGCAGAAGAAGTAATCCAGTCTGGAGAAGGATTGGTGACGGTGAGAGGCCAAGAAGAACGTGTGGTCAGTGTTGTCGGGATGGGGTGCCCTCCAGACATCATGTAGTGCATATTGGGACATCAAGTTCCTAAAGTGTTTGGAATAACTTTCCTTCCCATGAGAGGCGGAGTGTCAGGGTACCTGTAAATGTCAGTGGATAATACATATCTAAATAATAAGATATTATCAGTATGCAATCGATAAAATATTAAGGTTGAGCATTCTTAATACCATTTGCTGGGTGGATTCTTTGAGTTGCAGGTCTGAGGTTCAGACATGGGTTACCTTGCTGATTGTATCAGGATTCAGTTGGAACTTTTCCTCCCCTCCCCACTCAATATGCTAAATTATACAATTATTCAATCACAAACAGTCCTTTGAAGATTTCTCACCACTTCTTTATGATCTGAGAGAAGCATATGCCAACATATGAGTCACTGGAATTCCTTTGACTTGGTAAAAACTTACGCCTAGATTACGAGTCTTGCGTTAGCCTTAAAAAGCAGTGTTGAGAGGTCCCAATGCTGCTTTTTAATGCCTTCTGGTATTACGAGTCTTGAAATGACAGGCTCACCGCTCACTTTTTTGACCAGTCTCGAAAATACCGCAAATCCACTTACGTCAATTGCGCATCCTATTTTTTCAATGGGATTTGCCTAACGCCGGTATTATGATTCGCCTGGTACCGCATTTTAAAGTCAGTAGTTAAGAGTTTTATGTGCTAACGCCGTAGCATAAAACTCTTAACTAAAGTGCTAAAAAGTACACTAACATCCATAAACTACCTATTAACCCCTAAACCGAGGCCCCCCACATCGCAAACACTAAAATAAAAAATTTAACCCCTAATCTGCCAAACTGGACATCGCCGCCACTATAAAAAATATATTAACTGCTGCACTCCCGCATTGTAAACACTAGTTAAATTTTATTAACCCCCTAATCTGCCGTCCCTAACATCGCCGACACCTACCTACATGTATTAACCCCTAATCTGCCGCCCCCAACGTCGCCGCAACTATATTAAATGTAATAACCCCTAAATCTAAGTCTAACCCTAACCCTAACACCCCCTAACTTAAATATAATTTAAATAAATCTAAATAAAATTACTACAATTAAATAAATTATTCCTATTTAAAACTAAATACTTACCTATAAATAAACCCTAAGCTAGCTACAATATAACTAATAATTACATTGTATCTATCTTAGGGTTTATTTTTATTTTACAGGCAACTTTGTATTTATTTTAACTAGGTACAATAGTTATTAAATAGTTATTAACTATTTAATAGCTACCTAGTTAAAAAAAAACAAATTTACCTGTAAAATAAAACCTAACCTAAGTTACAATTACACCTAACACTACACTGTAATTAAATTAATTCACTAAATTAACTACAATTAAATACAATTAAATACAAATATCTAAAGTACGAAAAAAAAAAACACTAAATTACAGAAAATAATAAAATAATTACAAGTTTTTTAAACTAATTACACCTAATCTAATCCCCCTAATAAAATACAAAAGCCCCCCAAAATAATAAAAAGCCCTACCCTATACTAAATTACAAATAACCCTTAACAGGGCCTTTTGCGGGGCATTGCCCCAAAGTAATCAGCTCTTTTACCTGAAAAAAAAAGTACAATACCCCCCAACATTAAAACCCATCACCCACACACCCAACCCTACTCTAAAACCCACCCAATCCCCCCTTAAAAAAACCTATCACTAACCCCTTGAAGTTCACCCTACCTTGAAAAGACTTCACCCAACCGGGCCGAAGTCTTCAACGAAGCCGGGCGAAGTGGTCCTCCAGACGGGCAGAAGTCTTCATCCAGATGGCATCTTCTATCTTTATCCATCCGCCACGGAGCGGGTCCATCTTCAAGACATCCGATGCGAAGCATCCTTCCTGGCCGATGACTAAAGACGAATGAAGGTTCCTTTAAGTGACGTCATCCAAGATGGCGTCCCTTCAATTCCGATTGGCTGATAGAATTCTATCAGCCAATCGGAATTAAGGTAGGAAAAATCCTATTGGCTGATGCAATCAGCCAATAGGATTGAACTTCAACCCTATTGGCTGATTGGAACAGCCAATAGAATGCAAGCTCAATCCTATTGGCTGTTCAAATCAGCCAATAGGATTGAAGTTCAATCCTATTGGCTGATTGCATCATCCAATAGGATGTTTCCTACCTTAATTCCGATTGGCTGATAGAATTCTATCAGCCAATCGGAATTGAAGGGACGCCATCTTGGATGATGTTACTTAAAGGAACCTTCATTCGTCTTTAGTCGTCGGCCAGGAAGGATGCTCCGCGTCAGATGTCTTGAAGATGGACCCGCTCCGCGCCGGATGGATGAAGATAGAAGTTGCCGTCTGGATGAAGACTTCTGCCCGTCTGGAGGACCACTTTGCGCGGCTTCGTTGAGGACTTCGGCCCGGATGGGTGAAGACTTCTCAAGGTAGGGTGATCTTCAAGGGGTTAGTGTTAGGTTTTATTAAGGGGGGAATGGGTGGGTTTTAGAGTAGGGTTGGGTGTGTGGGTGGTGGGTTTTAATGTTGGGGGGGTATTGTACTTTTGTTTCAGGTAAAAGAGCTGATTATTTTGGGGCAATGCCCCGCAAAAGGCCCTTTTAAGGGCTATTTGTAATTTAGTATAGGGTAGGGCTTTTTATTATTTTGGGAGGCTATTTTATTTTATTAGGGGGATTAGATTAGGTGTAATTAGTTTAAAAAACTTGTAATTATTTTATTATTTTCTGTAATTTAGTGGTTTTTCATACTTTAGATAATTGTATTTAATTGTATTTAATTGTAGTTAATTTAGTGAATTAATTTAATTATAGTGTAGTGTTAGGTGTAATTGTAACTTAGGTTAGGTTTTATTTTACAGGTAAATTTGTCTTTATTTTAACTAGGTAGCTATTAAATAGTTAATAACTATTTAATAACTATTCTACCTAGTTAAAATAAATACAAAGTTGCCTGTAAAATAAAAATAAACCCTAAGCTAGATACAATGTAACTATTAGTTATATTATAGCTAGCTTAGGGTTTATTTTATAGGTAAGTATTTAGTTTTAAATAGGAATTATTTAGTTAATTATAGTAATTTTATTTAGATTTCTTTTAATTATATTTAAGTTAGGGGGTATTAGGGTTAGGGTTAGACTTAGGTTTAGGGGTTAATAATTTTATTATAGTGGCGGCGATGTTGTGGGCAGCAGATTAGGGGTTAATAAATGTAGTTAGGTTGCAGCGACATTGGGGGTGGCAGATTAGGGGTTAATAAATATAATGTAGGGTTCGGCAATGTTGGGGGCAGCAGATTAGGGGTTCATAAGTATAATGTAGGTGGCGGCGGTGTCCGGAGCGGCAGATTAGGGGTTAATAATATAATGTAGGTGTCGGCGATGCCGGGGGCGGCAGATTAGGGGTTAATAAGTGTAATATTAGGGGTGTTTAGACTCGGGGTTCATGTTAGGGTGTTAGGTGTAGAAATAAAATGTATTTACCCATAGGAATCAATGAGACTGCGTTAGGAGCTGAACGCTGCTTTTTTGCAGGTGTTAGGGTTTTTTTCAGCTGGCTCTCCCCCATTGATTGCTATGGGGAAATCGTGCACAAGCACGTTTTGCCAGCTCACCGCTACCGTAAGCAGCACTGGTATTGAGGTGAGATGTGGAGCAAAATTTTGCTCAACGCTCACTTTTCTGCGGCTAACGCCAGGTTTAAAAAAAACCCATAATACCAGCGCTGTCTGTAAGTGAGCAGTGAGCATAAACTGCTCGTTAGCACCGCACACCATTACCGACAAAACTCGTAATCTAACTCTTTCATGACACAAAGAGGGTGTATAACTAATATATAAATGTATCTGTATTTTAACTCTGTATTTTAGTACTCAGATATTTCCCATTAATATATATTTGGTACAAATAATCTAAACCATTACTATTTGCCAATCCTGAGTCAAATAGTTGATATATATGTGCATCATTGTTGTTACGTTCAATGTTTATTTGTAACTAAATTGTTTTTCTTTCTTATGCTTGATCTTGTATATCTTGCACTTTTTCTCAATAAAAGATGAAAATTAAAAAAAAAAAAAAAAAAAACGTAATCTAGCCATTAGATTTTAAATAGCAGAATGTATACTTAAAAAGTCATATAACTGATTTTTCTATAATTTTCAAATCTATTTACTCAAATGAATTTGTATATTCAGACACATATTAAATATGAACATGAAAACCTGAGAGTTAAGATTTTAACATGTCAACCAGTGGCGTCACTAGGGGGGGGCGGGGGGGGGCGGGCCGCACCCGGGTGACACCCTCCAGGGGGTGACACCAAAAAAAAAAAAAAAAAAAAAAATTTTTTTTTTTTTTTTTTTTTTAAATTTTATTGAAATTCAAAAAAATACAATGTTGAGATGCATAGATTATTTTATTAGAGGCTGGCATTTGTGAACATTAGTGGGACTGGGGAAGTTGTAGACACACAATTTTTTTGCCCCTTGAGCCAGTGCTGCAATTTCAACAAATAGTTTTCCCGGCTGCTTTTGCTTGTTTGTACTTTGCTCCTCCCCTGCCCAATTTCACTATGAATGTTGTGGGTGTGCCGTGGGGCTTGCAAAGTTGCCCTGCTAGCCTAAACCTGCCTGCCTATCTGTGCTCACTGCTCAGTGACATGCGGCCCAGGGCTGTGCACTGACAGACTTGGAACAGAGTCAGAGAGCAGAATTTTCATAGTTTGCGTGCCTAAACCTTTTCTTCAGTGATTTATTTTAGAGTGCTCTGTTTATCTTTCATTTGATGTTCTGCTGAGCCAGGGAGCAGCTCTAGGCATGAGCTTCCTAATTAATGCAGTGCAGTTTACATATTTTGTATGTGTGTGTCTGAGTTTTTGTGTGTCTCAGTGTTTTTGTGTGTGTGTTTTTGTGTGTGTGTCTGAGTGTGTTTCCGAGTGTTTGTGTGTGCATCTGAGTATGTTTTTAAGTGTGTCTGAGTGTTTGTATGTGTGTTTGCCTGTGTTTTTGTGTGTGTCTGCTTTCTGGGGGGGGGGGGTGACACCATGACTTACCGCACCGGGTGACACCAACCCTAGTGACGCCACTGATGTCAACCTATGTATTGGTATGACAACCAAATTAATTATCTATTAGTACATATGCAAATCCAAATAGCCAATCAAATGTTTCAACTCTAAGGGCAGACCAATGACAAGCTTTATTAGGGCCAATCCAAGACAAGCACCATGGAGCGTAACCAAAAACAGATCACCAATGATTAGATATAAGAAAAGCTGAATGCAAGAAAGAGAGAGGGTCTTTGGTCTTCAATCTGCTGAAATTTGGGATTGAATAACTGGCTGCCATACTTAGGACACAATCGCTTTAAGCAAAAAAGCTGAGACTAACTTCTTGATCTATGCAATAACTTTTCTTCATATGAGGTGTTCTGAATGTACTTGAAAAAGATTGAAATACTAAATTGGCTCATGTTAGTAAGTATGAATTCTATAATTTGATATGTTAAAGCAAATACATTCATTATTGCTGAGGTCTAATTACAGTTAGTAAATTTAAAAGGGCCCAAGTTGTATTTTAAACTTGTGTTTCATAGCCCTGTGTATTTTAAAACTAATCATTGATGCTAAGTAATTTATCTTTGCAAATATATAAATATTTTTTAGAATTTGTCTTAATTGTAGATAATCAAGAATTTATTTCAGCTTAGATAAATTGGCATATAAACTGACTGTTTACAGTAAGAATATATATAACTTCTGGTGTTTTAATTAGAGTTGTATAAAATCATTTGTAGGCTAAATAGCTTAAGTATATTTGTTCTGGAAGCTAGGGACCCATGCTGTGATATTTTATTGTAGTATTTTAATGCAATTCAATTGTGAATAAGATTAATTCTAAAGGCATATTTGGTTTGCTTGGTGAAGAATATTATAACAGTTTTAAACTTGTATAGTTTCATTCATATCTGATTTTCTTTAAATATAATTCAATGTGTCTATAAATTTTAACTAATATAAAGAATTTAGGAATTTACATTAATTTTATTGTTTTGTATATGCATTTTATTGGGGGTTTGTTTAAAGAATAATGATCAAATATATTGTATTATAACCCGGCCATATACTGACATATTATTTAGAGGCACACTGCTTCAGATATTATTAATATTTATCACATTGATATGATATATTTGTAGTAAATAGAAATTATTAAAAAGAAAAAAAAATTGTAAAAAATAATAATTAATAAAAAAATTTTGTTGTGATTAAATATTTCAAAATTAATATTAATATCTAGAAATATTATTTAAAAAATGTTTTTTTAAAAATTGAAATATTAATTTTTCATATTTCAAAATTAATATTAATATTTTTGAAAATATTTTTTTTCTTATTCTTCTTGGTCAAAATTGTATTAGCGTTTTAATGTAACTAAATACTAAGCCAATATAATAATGTCTGTTACTAGAAGTGAATCAATTAATTCTATACATAGTGTTGAATTATATTCCCCAAAATCGCCCGTTAGTCATACAGGAACGCTTAAAACAGAAGCCATTACTTACCTTAAAAATAAATTAAATATTAAGGGCGAATTAGGTGCTTACATTAAGATGCTAAATACTAAGGCAAAAAATATTGCAGATAATATATGCTGTGGCGAAAGCGAAATATTTCAAGGGCTGTTAAAATTGGGCCAACCTCTGAAGCGGGGAAAACGTGATGAAATAATTTTCAAAACTTGGGACCTGCTCCTATATGTGAACGATGAAATGTACAATAAAATAGAAGTACAAAATTCACAATTGGAGCAACTGAGGGGTAAAAATTATTAATTAAGGTTAGATGAGGAAGAGGCAGAATGAATCCAGAATAAAATTGATGAGTTTGCCCAAAACATGGCCACTTTAAAAAAATATAACCAAAATTTAGTTGCCCAGATAGAAGATTTGCATAAAGAACTTGCACAAAGCCAAAGAGAATTAAGTGGTTTAAAAAGGCTGTATCATCATAATGAAAACCCCTCTATTAGCAATGAGGAAAATGCAGATAATTCTAACTCTCTTAAAGAATGCATCAGGAATGAACTGCAGAAATTTAGGGAAGAATTTAGAAAAAGAACCCCTATTGGGTCAGTAAATTTCCCAAATAGACAGTAACCTCATGTTATAAATTCAGGGAACTGCAATACCTCAGCTGAGGAGGGGGAGGAGAGCTCGAGTAGTGAGTCAGAGGGCGGAGCTAGCTACCCAAATAGCCCACATAGTACTAATGTACGTAGGGGGTCTCCCCATAGTAAATATAGAGCAGATAAGAGAAGCTCCAGCCCCAAAAATAAGGCTTGAGATACGTCTAATATGGTATATGACACCCCTAAAATAATAAAAATTTTCAGTTATGCAGTACCTAAGTTCTCCAACAAGGGAATCAATTCTTTAAAGCATCAGAAAAAATTGTATAACAGGAGCACCAGGTACATGGATAAAAAGTCAAACTTTATTTAGAACATAAAGGGTGTCTTAACCCTTGGGTAAGAACATACATATATAGTTAAACAGATGAAAAAAACGGCTGACCGGTTTCGGCTGTTGCCTTACTCCTAGCCTGCTTAAAACTAACTGTCAGTTCTCAGATTTAAAAACCCTCATCTGCAATCCTATTGGTTCAAAAATCCACACCCCTCATAGTGTCTCCCTTCAGCTGGGATCAATTAGCCCTCCATTTCAGCATTGCTGTATTTGTCTATTTACTTAATATTGCAAAAAGAGTGTTTTTATATTTCTAACCTCCTATCTACCATTAGCATTCAATATTTAATAAGTGCCAAACAATGAAAAAATGACATAAACTGTTATTTGGGTCTATTCAACATGTATTTTATATCATTGTATAAAGAAACTGTCTTAGAGCTGAAACCGCTTATAAATAAAGATATGTATAGACTTGAGTACTGGGTGTTTTAGTATTAATCCTGTCTCTTTTAGCAGCTCTCAGATCCCTAGATATGCTTCTAGATCGCCTGTAATATAGTTGAAACAGTAGTGTATTATATTCAGAATCTGTGTTCGTTTATGATTCTTATTTACCAATAGAAGCTGCTTCCTTATTCTCATGGTTAGTTAACATATGTGCCGGCCAATCCGGTGCGGTCTACCAAACCCCAGTGCTTTGCAAGGAGTCATGTATGTAGCTATTGGTTCCTACCTACTGTGTCCTGATTGGTCAAATATCGTATGTGTGCACCAATCTTAGTGTAGCCTGCCACGTAGCACCTAGCTGTCAGTCTCCGCTCTCCCATGCTGTCACTGTAAAGTGTTTATTCCTTGTGTACAGTGAAACAATTCATACATTTCGAGCGTACGCTACCTACCAAACCTGGATCTAAAGAGTAGCAACTTTGTTACATTGCTCCCTTGTGAATCTCCTCCTAGTATAAACTCATATTTTAGAGGGGCAAGTGTATTATACTCTAGCATAGAACCCATCTCCAATACATATCCCTAGTAAATAGTGAATTCTAATCTATTATAAGGGTATATTTAACCTAAGTTTATTCTGGTCTAATGTACCCAGCATCAAAGAAAAATAATAAACAAATAAACTGCTTGCTGAACTAATGAATATCACCTTAGTTGTAATGTATATTTAAGAACCACAATTCTATTACACCCATATGTACATATATATATTTATATATTATATAGTGCCAAGTGTATTTATGCTCTAACTGGGGTTTGGTAGACCGCACCGGATTGGCCGGCACATATGTTAACTAACCATGAGAATAAGGAAGCAGCTTCTATTGGTAAATAAGAATCATAAACGAACACAGATTCTGAATATAATACACTACTGTTTCAACTATATTACAGGCGATCTAGAAGCATATCTAGGGATCTGAGAGCTGCTAAAAGAGACAGGATTAATACTAAAACACCCAGTACTCAAGTCTATACATATCTTTATTTATAAGCGGTTTCAGCTCTAAGACAGTTTCTTTATACAATGATATAAAATACATGTTGAATAGACCCAAATAACAGTTTATGTCATTTTTTCATTGTTTGGCACTTATTAAATATTGAATGCTAATGGTAGATAGGAGGTTAGAAATATAAAAACACTCTTTTTGCAATATTAAGTAAATAGACAAATACAGCAATGCTGAAATGGAGGGCTAATTGATCCCAGCTGAAGGGAGACACTATGAGGGGTGTGGATTTTTGAACCAATAGGATTGCAGATGAGGGTTTTTAAATCTGAGAACTGACAGTTAGTTCTAAGCAGGCTAGGAGTAAGGCAACAGCCGAAACCGGTCAGCCGTTTTTTTCATCTGTTTAACTATATATGTATGTTCTTACCCAAGGGTTAAGACACCCTTTATGTTCTAAATAAAGTTTGACTTTTTATCCATGTACCTGGTGCTCCTGTTATACAATTTTTTCTGATGCTTTACTTATTACTTGGCCAAACAGTGAGCACAGGTTTTGGATACAAATTGCGGCAGGTGGGCTGGAGGCACACTGCATTGACTGTCTTTTCATCCAAGGGACACAGGTGGAGTTTTTCAGGGCCCCAAAAAATGGAATAATGGGCAGAGAGTAACAATCCAGAATCACAGGACACAACTGTTTACACCAGCACTGGACACAGCATCCTGGTCTGAGGGGGAGAGAAAGGAAAAAAACACCACACCCAGGGACTGAAGAGTGGTGAGTCAAGTATATTATTTTTTCTTGTGTATATACACGGATGTCTGAGAGTGGTCCCTTGTGAATGAAACTAGTGTGGGGGTTGTTTTGGGGAACACCGCCACATCTTTTCCTTTATAAACAGTCCAAGTTATGCAGTAGCCCTACAAGGAATTGTTTTCAGGACTATAGATACATTACTTTAATATAGTGCATACACCTTAACCACTTCCCCTATTGTACTTTGAAAGTAAGCATTTTTTGCTTAGAGCTGTGGCCTAGCTCAAGGTGCATGCACAATTTTTAGCCTACCTCCGCAATCTCCGCAATTTTGCAATTTTGCATAAGCATACAGAAGTATGCAGGGTGAGAGCGACACTACAAACACACCAGCTCTATTCTCCCTGAGGACAGCCAAAGAAAGAGAGGCGGCAGCTTGGGATTGTAACCAAATCTTTTCCCTCAATAAAACTAATTACAGCTTGATAACACTTTTTGAAGAGGTGGAGAACCTTCTACTGAGAGAGGACCAACTAAAATGGGATGTTAACACACTTAATAAATATTTGGAATTAGGCCTGATACCCAGGGGCCTCAGACTGAACAAATTCCCAACCTTTGTGACAGATGACAAGTCCTTTATTGAACGATGGAATAATCATCTTACAGAATGCTCACTTAAATTGATGAGATTAATCTGCGAATTTAAGTTAAAAACAATTGATGAACTGGCTATAAAGATAAAGGAACTACAGGATGAGCTAAACAAAAGAAGTGAAGAACCCAGCTTCCTAAAATTCGATGCCACCCTACAGAAAGTGCTGGCAGAAGCAAAAACATTGCTACTGGAGACTAAACGTACAAAGTATCTAAGGGACTTGCAGGACTATAATTTGAACAGAGTCTACGTATGGAATAGGAGAGATCGCTTTGCCTTAAGGAAGGAGCAAAACAGATCAGCCCCATACTACAACAGATGGAGAAGAGGAAATAGATCCAGAAGCAATAGAGGTAGACGTGTTAACTTCCAGGAAAGTGAAGGAGAATCCTGGGACGAGGGCTCTTCCTCAGGGGGAGAGGAATTGGGGGCTAATGAAACCACGGTGAGACCTAAGGAGGGACCGAACAGGTTGCCCCCAATCCTGAAGAACAGAGATTCTGAGACAGCATCCACCTCGTCACACTATAGGGAGGAACCCCCACAGGCGGGGGGAACTCGAAGACTCTTGGGAATAACCGAGAAATCCCAGCTGGAACAGGTTTTTCAGGTACCCCCAAAAGCATCAGAAGGGGGGGGAAGAGGAACCGTAGAACAACAACAACAACAACCGAGAGAGCAGAGACGATACCCCCAGAGGAGGGGCCGAAGGAGGGGAAACTACAGGGACTGAACGTTTTAAACCTATCAAGTTATGTTCTAAATAAATCTGAAATTGAAGTGCTGAGTTTAGGTTTAACATTTGTTCCATCTGCAGATTTCAATCTGTTTAGAACTCTTTTGGACGTTAACAAAATGATTCGGAACTTAACGTTGAGAAAATTCTTTAAGACACAAGATCAACGTCAATTTAATGAGAGTCCAAGTTCTATTGATATATCTGACCTTGACCATCATGTTAATACTGATTTGAATTTTCAAGAATTATGTGATGTAAGGACTCTGGAATCTCTCCAAGAAGAGGAAGAGATGGAGGAAAGTAGGCGGGTGGTAACTCCACTCCTTAAGAACAAATCTTTGTTCTATCCCATCCAAAACAGGGGTCCTCTTCTGGAGAAATTCCAGAAACGAGTAGAAAGTGATCTGATTAAGCTCCAATACGTCACACAAAGGGGCAAAAAGTCCAATGTCACACGAAAACAAAAAAGGGCACTAGATGGTCTAAGAGCTAACAACGACTTAGTGATTAGGTCAGCCGATAAGGGCGGAGCGATTGTCGTTCTTGATAAAAAGGATTTCATTCAGGAAGCTTTCAGACAGTTGAGAGTGGAACAGGATTATGAGGTATTGTCATTTGATCCTACACACCAATTCCAGAGACAGTTGGTCTCCCTTGTGGACGATGGGGTAGAGATGGGTTATATTAATCAAGAAACTAAAGATTATCTTCTGGTACAAAATCCAGCCGTTCCTGTGTTTAATCATCTACCCAAAATTCACAAGTCCACAGACAATGTCCAAGGGAGACCAATTGTTAGTGGAATAGGCTCCCTACTAGAACACCTGTCAGAGTGGTTAGATGGCATCCTGCAGCCCTTGGTAAGCTCTCTTTGGAGTCACCTGTCGGATACCAAACATGTACTGAATTTACTTTCTGGTGTGGTATGGCAGAGTGACTTCAAGTGGTTGACAGTGGATGTAAGATCCCTGTATTCTACCATACCACATGATAAGGGCTTGGAGGCCATAGAATTCTTTTTGTCTAAAAAGTATCCAAGTGATCAGGATTTCATTGGATACGTATTGAGAGTAACCAGATTTCTCCTTACCCACAACTATTTCCTGTTTGAGGGGGAGTTCTTTCTCCAGAGACGTGGGACAGCGATGGGGGCCAAGTTTGCCCCTTCTTACGCCAACCTTTTCATGGGTTGGTGGGAGCTCTTCCACGTCTTTGGGGAGCGAAACATGTTCAGGCAGGAGATAGTGTGGTATAGGCGCTACATTGACGATCTCCTCTTCATTTGGCAAGGCTCCCATAGTGATCTAGAGAAGTTTGTAGAGGGACTCAATAACAACAATGTAGGCATTAGCTTTACGTCCGAGATACAAGAGCATACAGTTAATTTTTTGGATATCTCACTAAGAGGAGAATCAGGTCAAAAGATTACCACAGAGACATATCGGAAGCCAATCACAGGGAACTCCTTGCTGCACGCCGCAAGTTGCCACCCAAGGAGGGTGTTTAGGGGTGTAGCCAGAGGCCAGTTCATTCGCCTAAAAAGGAACTGTACTGATCAAAGTACATATGAGAAACAGGCCGACGATCTATCTGTTAGGCTCATGGAAAGAGGCTATCCAGGGTCAATAATTACAAAGGAAAGAAACGCTGTTACCAAAATGAACAGAGTTGATCTTTTAAGACAAAAAAACACAAAGTACAACAAAAGAATAAAAGGGACTGAGGACAGGAAAATCACATTCACGACAGAATATTCACAACAGTACACACAAATATGTCAGATCATTAGAAATAATTACCATCTGTTGTCAGCAGATGATGCTCTAAAAGAGACAGTATCTGAGGGCATCAGATGTACATACAAAAGAAACAGAACAATAGGGAATATAATTGCACCTACAAGGTTGAGGAAGGAACAGATGGATGGGTCCTCCTGGTTGAGACTAAATGGGACCTATAGGTGTAACCATTTATCCTGCAAAGCTTGCGAGAAAGTCACTATAGGGGACTCCTTCAGCTCTCTAGCTACGGGGGAACACTTCCAGAAAAATTTATGTCTTAACTGCAGGTCTACCTTTGTAGTGTACTTGATTTCATGCACACACTGTGCCCTCCAGTATGTAGGCCTCACGACAAGGGAAGCCAGGGTACGAATAAAAGAACATCTAGCGGATATCAAAGCAGGGGTTCTCACAACGCCACTTATTAAACATTTTTCTATTACACACAACAAAGATAATTCGTTCTTTTCCTGGACCATCATAGAGAAGGTACCAGTCCAGATGAAAGGGGGGGATAGAACCCGCAAACTGGGCGAAAGGGAGGCCTTCTGGATCTTTCGCTTAAAAACAAGGATTCCAGATGGCCTCAATTCAGAATTTGACCTTATTAATTTTTGGTAGTGTACATTAGGAATAACACTTTACACAATTAGGGTATTTAGGCAACAATATGATTAAACTGTAAACATAATTTTATCTATGCACTTATATATGCATAGAGAGTAATTACTAAAATATCAATACACAAATAAAATAAAATACAATACACTCCAGGTGTTTGTTAGGAAGCAGCACATTCATGGTCTGACAAGAATACTAAGGTTAAATACATAGTCAGTCTACTAACTCCAAAGGTCCTTGGTAATTAGCAGCTCATTTTGAAGCTAAAGTATTGGACAAAAATAAATTTAGCCAAATACACCTAGAATAGGAAATAAGGGTTCACTACTTATTGAGGATATTCACTATTATTACTACTAACAAACACTTAGTTAGAGCATAAATACACTTGGCACTATATAATATATAAATATATATATGTACATATGGGTGTAATAGAATTGTGGTTCTTAAATATACATTACAACTAAGGTGATATTCATTAGTTCAGCAAGCAGTTTATTTGTTTATTATTTTTCTTTGATGCTGGGTACATTAGACCAGAATAAACTTAGGTTAAATATACCCTTATAATAGATTAGAATTCACTATTTACTAGGGATATGTATTGGAGATGGGTTCTATGCTAGAGTATAATACACTTGCCCCTCTAAAATATGAGTTTATACTAGGAGGAGATTCACAAGGGAGCAATGTAACAAAGTTGCTACTCTTTAGATCCAGGTTTGGTAGGTAGCGTACGCTCGAAATGTATGAATTGTTTCACTGTACACAAGGAATAAACACTTTACAGTGACAGCATGGGAGAGCGGAGACTGACAGCTAGGTGCTACGTGGCAGGCTACACTAAGATTGGTGCACACATACGATATTTGACCAATCAGGACACAGTAGGTAGGAACCAATAGCTACATACATGACTCCTTGCAAAGCACTGGGGTTTGGTAGACCGCACCGGATTGGCCGGCACATATGTTAACTAACCATGAGAATAAGGAAGCAGCTTCTATTGGTAAATAAGAATCATAAACGAACACAGATTCTGAATATAATACACTACTGTTTCAACTATATTACAGGCGATCTAGAAGCATATCTAGGGATCTGAGAGCTGCTAAAAGAGACAGGATTAATACTAAAACACCCAGTACTCAAGTCTATACATATCTTTATTTATAAGCGGTTTCAGCTCTAAGACAGTTTCTTTATACAATGATATAAAATACATGTTGAATAGACCCAAATAACAGTTTATGTCATTTTTTCATTGTTTGGCACTTATTAAATATTGAATGCTAATGGTAGATAGGAGGTTAGAAATATAAAAACACTCTTTTTGCAATATTAAGTAAATAGACAAATACAGCAATGCTGAAATGGAGGGCTAATTGATCCCAGCTGAAGGGAGACACTATGAGGGGTGTGGATTTTTGAACCAATAGGATTGCAGATGAGGGTTTTTAAATCTGAGAACTGACAGTTAGTTTTAAGCAGGCTAGGAGTAAGGCAACAGCCGAAACCGGTCAGCCGTTTTTTTCATCTGTTTAACTATATATGTATGTTCTTACCCAAGGGTTAAGACACCCTTTATGTTCTAAATAAAGTTTGACTTTTTATCCATGTACCTGGTGCTCCTGTTATACAATTTTTTCTGATGCTTTACTTATTACTTGGCCAAACAGTGAGCACAGGTTTTGGATACAAATTGCGGCAGGTGGGCTGGAGGCACACTGCATTGACTGTCTTTTCATCCAAGGGACACAGGTGGAGTTTTTCAGGGCCCCAAAAAATGGAATAATGGGCAGAGAGTAACAATCCAGAATCACAGGACACAACTGTTTACACCAGCACTGGACACAGCATCCTGGTCTGAGGGGGAGAGAAAGGAAAAAAACACCACACCCAGGGACTGAAGAGTGGTGAGTCAAGTATATTATTTTTTCTTGTGTATATACACGGATGTCTGAGAGTGGTCCCTTGTGAATGAAACTAGTGTGGGGGTTGTTTTGGGGAACACCGCCACATCTTTTCCTTTATAAACAGTCCAAGTTATGCAGTAGCCCTACAAGGAATTGTTTTCAGGACTATAGATACATTACTTTAATATAGTGCATACACCTTAACCACTTCCCCTATTGTACTTTGAAAATCAATTCTTTACTTGACCACTTAGAGGCCTTTGAAAATGCTTTATCCATAATGAATGTCACAAGTGAACAGTCAAAATTGACTTTCTGCCCTGGGTATTTGAAGGTAAATATCACAAATTATTTGCTTCACTAAAGGATATGAATATTCATTCCTGGAATGAGACAAAACGACAGTGCAGAAAATAATTCAGGCAATATCGCACTAAAACAGCAGCGAAAATAGCTGTATATGGTTTAAAATGTAGTGTGAATCAAAGCCCTATAGATTTCCTTTCTTTACTAAAAAGTGCGTACAGTATGGCTGAAGATTATCCCATATTTGAATGCTCAGAAATTGTGAATTTATTTTTTCAAGCATTGCCCATGCCCATCAAACTTAATTTTGCTAGAGATTTTGATGAGCACTGCTCATTGGACTGGCTGATCAAAGAGAGTACAAAGTTATACTCTATTCAGCAGTCTGGTGAACAGGGGGTTAAAAGGGAACCAAAGCCCAACCCCAAAATTGTGGCAGAAACGAGGGTGTCTCCTAGCCCCCTCAATCTGGAGTCTAAAAAGAAAACCTAAGCGGAGGTGGCCCGAGAAAACAGGCCATCCCCACAAAGTTTTAACTCTGCCCCTCCCCCAACAGGGCCTGAGGTGCAGAGAGACTATACCCAAAATGGGGGGCAGACCAAGGTAAATAATTATTCCCAAAGATATGAACGCCCACAAAATAATTGATATGTTGTGAAAATACTCTCAGGGTAACCAGACACCCCAAGTAAATAGTGCTCCCCAAAATACTAACGCTGAACAAGTTGAACCCCAAAGACAACCATGTCAAAATAGAAGATATAGCTTCTACAAATAACCGATAATAATATAGCTATGATTCTGAGGGATCCCAAGGATCCAGGAATCAATTCCCTGGGACATCAAAAAATCGGTCCATGGGTAAAGATAGCTTGTCCATTCAAGTGAGCCAACTCAGTACGCAAGTTAGTCAATTATGTATACTATTTACTAATATGAGTCAAGCTTTTATGGCTCAGCAACCTAACAATCCTTTTTTAGGGGTACAGCCAGTGGCCAGCAGTGGGCCACAGGCACAGTCATAAATACTGCAGTATTACCTGAAAGAGAGGGGAGAGATACACCAAATGAAATGATAAATGTTAATAATGGTACTAATCCTATTCTCTCCCTACAGACCGGAAACGGATGATTTAGCTGTAATGACGAGCAACCTCAGCCTGGAAGCTCTAACAAATCTTTTTCTTTGCAGCATTCTCTTAACCTTATTTCCACAGATGCAGTACACAGGAACCCAATCAGCCCTATTATAGAGGACATGAATGGTGAGCATGAAAATTCTCCTGCATCAGGTAACGTGGCAGATTCAGGTAACACGTGGCGAAGCCCACAGATGTATGATAATGCCAATTTTATGTGTGAAATGATAGAAACTGCAGGGAGATATTATGTATTAGCTGAGCTCCAGGATTCAGTTTCCAACCCTATCATGGGAGTAATTGATACTGGATCTCAGGCAACTATTTTATCCCACAGGTACTACACACAGCTAAATGAGCTAACACCCCACAAACCTAAAATAAAATAATTTGATGGTTCACTAATAGATGTTGGGGCTGACTCTCTAAAAGTCTACGGTACGGCATGGTTAAAATTTAAACTGGGGAACAGGGTCATAAGACTACCTGTCATCATAGTGGATCTGCCAACTGATCGTTTAATAATTGGTAGTGATATCCTGAAGCAATTAAGCACCATAATTGATTGCATAAATAATGTAATTTGGTCAAAAGTAAAAAGGCCTATTAATTATGAGCGATCCGATATATCTTGCACCCAATATAACTGTCATGTGGTGGAATAGAAGCCAGATGCTGTGGAGCTTAATTTCAGGAATGACTATGCCTGAAATCACTATCCTACAAATAGATGATCAGACTCCTTTAAGTGGCTCTGATGGTAATACTTTTAAAATTTCGCCTGGAAAGATAGCAAATTTTTCCTTAGACAGTGATGTATTAACCATATCTCTCCACAAGGGGGATCATAAAATCCCTAAAGGGGGAGGCCACACTCAATACCTCACATGGATTGAGAGAGTTAAGGATGGCCTATTTATCCCTATGCAAATGCATGACCTTGGTAAAACCAAATATGCTAAATTGAACTTAAAACAGGAAGCTAGCTATATAACCGAAGGCTTATTAGCACAGATAGCTGAACCTAAACTGATTAAATATCTATCTCCCCAAGACCACTGTGTCCACGGCCTGGATGACAGGTCTAAAAGCTATAATATCACAGCTAAATGCTTATTATCTATCTCTATAGGTAATAAATCAGCGAAGCACCTGTTTTTAGTTTTAAATACTCCCCATAATCAAATATACATTGGCAATGATCTCTTACATAGATATGCCATACAAATAGATTTGATTAACTCTTGCCTCTGGAGCAGGTTAAAGGGGGACCCTGAAGTATTTTAGGATGAAAACGCAGCCCTGAAATCGAACCAGCAAATGCCATATGCTGTGAATATGCAGGTGTCTAACGACGTTATAATCCCTGCTGGGGCTGACAGATTCCTCTTACCCTTACAGGTAAAAAGAGGTCAGAAATTAAAAACTTCTGAAACACTAATTTGCCTCTCCCATAGAATGCAAAATCTGGGCATAACAATGACCCATACTCCTATGGTAAATATTGGAACTATTCCAATACATGTTATTCTGGATTCCAGAATAATGTAATTGGGCTATTACCTGAAGGATACTTAACTGAAGAACAATTAATAGAACAATCCTTTGCATCTATGCCAGAGGGACTATTTACAATTCAGTCTATTTATCTCTTCAGCTCAGAGGAAGGCATCTGTAAAATTGAAGAAGCCTCTCTAGTATTTGATCAGCCGATCAAAGATCAAGAATACCCCAATATACAGAGTCATGGGGGCAACGTAAATTATAACCAAGGGGACCTCAACTCTAAGTTGGAAGAAGCCTATGAAATAGGACAGCCTGAAATCTTTCCAGGATTTCAGCAAATAGTCGAAGAGCAAATATCTTTAGCTAATGGCTGTTCCAGCGATGATGAACGCCAACAGCTACGAGAACTTCTGATGGAGCACAAGGATATTTTTGCTAGGAATTCTTATGACTGTGGGACTACAGACTTGCACATTGCAAGAATCCAAACAGATCCCAATGCACCACCTGTCTTTGTTAAACAATACAGACTTCCTTTTGCCTCATATGATTCTCTTGCAGAAATCATAAGGAACTTGGAAGAAAGAGGTATTATCAGACAGGTGCATTGCTCTTACAACAATCCTATTCTAGGTGTTCTCAAGCCCAATGGACAATGGTGTTTGTGTGCTGACTTAAGACAGCTAAACAAACAAGTGTACATGTCTGGCTGGCCTGTGCCATATATTGACCAGTGCCTAGCACAGATGCAGGGATCTAAAATAGTCGAAGAAGGAAGAGGAGGCGGTGCTGCTGCAGTATGCTTCCGTAAAGGACCGGGGTAAACGGACCAAACCAAAACCGGTGTAGGGGTGTGTGGAGCCAACCAAATGCGGGGGACATCCACAGTAAACTCAGCAAAGACGAAAAAATGGTAGGCTACTGAGCAACAGGTAAGAAAAAGATTTATGATTTATTCCATTAAAATGACAAAGAACACAGCAATACAAAGAGGGGTGTTAGCCATCTAACATGTTTCGCGCATGAGAGCGCTTACTCATAGATGCTAAGTGCAAGTAAGAAAGACCAGAGCATTTAAAGGGACAGGCACCAATAGGAAACAGGTTCATCAGGTGACATAATCTAACAGGTGTCACATAAATAATTTCACAAAATTTGTTAAAGTTGTCTGCCCTTCATATATGCTATAGTTTGTATATTAAAAACAAATACGATGGACTTCCGGTGGGCGGAGCTACAGACCGGCAGCATAGTGAAAGAGCTCCTCAGATTGTGCTGCGTTTAAGCCAAAAAACTGCCGGTCTCTGCTACCCACACACGCCATCCTTGTTGGGGTATTATCTGGACCCTAGCCCCAACGGACTAGAAAGTGTGAAGGGCCGAATATCGCCCTAGTCCCTGGAAGGAACGAAAGTGCGCAACGAAGCGCAAACCGCGGGCGCCATCTTGGAGTGCGGCCCACGCTAGCATCGCATTGGAACCGGCTGCTACCCGGATACCAGGGGACATTCTTAGCCGCTGTATGTTACCGGAGGGAGTGAGTACAAGCCCTATTGCATGCATCTTAGCCCCACAAGCAGTGCATAGACATAACAAGTGCAAGAACGGAGGTATTGATTCATGCAGGAGACCGTGTAAAACCTGATACAAGCACATTCACGCACATTCAGAAGTTTTTTATCAGAGGTACACCCCTAAAGACTTGCATTTGTGGGAGGTTGGGAACACTTTTTCTGTCTGGACTATACAGCTCACAATAAAAGAAGTATCATACAATCAAAGGGACATTGTTTCAAAGCATTTATTGTGAAACATATGACATATTATGCTGAACGTTTACTAACAACAGAATAAAAAAAAATGGTTGTCTCATGAAACACTTGTATTAAGATCATCGAAGGGGAGTTTGTTCCTTTTGGCTTGCTGATACGTGGGCTGATGCTGCCACTTAGAGGACTCTCACACTCTTACCAAGAGAACTTTGTCTATATTGTAAGCAAATTGGTGCAGGGTTTGCATGAAGCTAGATCATTACTTTAAGCCTGTATCAAACACACTGGCTGACAAAATGACATCCAGGCACAAGCAAGCAGATAAGAAGAGGCCTGCACCAGAATTACATACTGAATCCCCACCCTCTCCCAAATCCTCACATGTGATCACATCTGACTCCTCTGCTCTCCTCCAGGAACTTAAGTCCTTCTTTCTACCGAAGATGGAATCCCTTCAGGCTGGGGTAGATACATTGACCAGCGAAATACGCCAATTCTCTACCAGAATGTCCCACGTGGAGCAGCGTGTGTCAGATGTAGAAGACAGACAAGAATCAACCTCTACCTCAGTAAGGCAGCTACAACGCCAAAACCAAATCTTGCAAGAAAAGGTAGACGACCTCGAAAATCGGAGTCGGAGGAACAATCTCCGAATGGTGGGTGTACCTGAAACAGTGAAAAACAAAGATTTGCTTGAGTTTACCGCTTTAACCATCCCTAAACTGCTGAAAATGAATCCAGATCACTTACCCCTTGACATAGAGCGAGCCCATCGCATAGGCCCGGATAGAGGCCTTGAGACTTTAAACTCTCGTCCACGCCAAGTGATTTATAAGTGCCTCAACTACCAGGAAAAACTCGCACTATTGCGAGCTTATAGGGCTCATACAGGAGATTTGATTTTTGAAGGAAAGAAAATATTGATTTTTCAGGACTTTTCTGCAGAGGTTACCAAACTCCGGAAAGAATTCGCTCCACTGTGCTCTCGACTTCACAAGGAGGGGAGACAGGCTTCACTGCTATATCCTGCTAAATTAAGACTGCAAACACCAGCTGGTCCCAAGTTTTTCAGTTCCCCCAAAGATCTGCAAGCATACCTTGATAGAGATAAAGATGACCAACGAGATGTACACTGAACATAGAAGAATTTCTTTTCAGCCTCAATTTTCTCCAAGCTCTCCGTTACATAATGGAGGGATGGAGTGCTGCAACATGCCCAGTGGCAGAAAGAGTAACTGGGACTAATCTCAGGCATACTGAACTGCATGAAAGGCTCATGTGGGAACTGCAGAAACTCCCAGGAACTAGGCTATGGGGGCATATACATTATCTCACTTCTTGGTTCATGAAGACCAAACTTATACATTTTGGGGAGATACTGGTTTGGTTCCCCAATGTTATCTTGTTTTGTGTTACAAGTTATGTTCTGCATGCATTTTCGAAGACAGTAATTTATGCTTTTTGTCTCCCAGGTCTGACACTAACCCCCTCCCCACATAAAGGTAGAGGGATAGCATTTTTTCTCCTCCCAGGTTTTAAAACTAAGCCATGCATGGCGTCCCTATCCTCTAACAGGGCTGGCAAGCTTCCCTGCCCTTGCTTTAAACCTTCTATACCCAATATTCAAACAGCCTGGGAAAAGGCCCAAAGTGGCTTTAATTCTAATTACAGTACTCCCAGCCAAGTAGAACCCCACTCCCCCTTAACCGTAACGGAGAGATATTTCAGGCTCCTAGCCCATGTTTGCCTAACCATTTCTTTCTCTCTTTTTGGTACTATTACATGTGTCCTTAGGGATGTTTATGTTTATGCTGAGATTGACATGCTCTTTTTTAGGTGCCAGGCCTGCTACCAGGATACTCTTTTGTTAAAGCAGGGTCTCCAACCGCTTTCTCAGGCTGATGAAGTCTGCTGGTTTCTGGGTGGAATTTGTTTGTTATGTTTATGTGTTTTGCCTACAGTGTCAATGTTATGTGATGCACTAATGCTTTTGTGTCTCTGCCTCCAGCAACAGATGCTCCTCCACTCTGGGGGGTCCCCACACCATGCAATCCTTGACACATGGAAACCTTCTGGTTTGGCTTCCCGACTCTCTCCCATCTGGCTGATTCGTGAGTACAACTCCCTGGCACAAATTGATATCATGCCCTCCCCATACCACATTTTTCCACATACCTTAGGGTACCCATGTTTTATCCTGTTGATCCGCCTGCTCCACAGACCGCACCTCAGAATAGCAGAGCTGCAGGAACATTCCATACTTTCATTAGATAATGGCGCAGCGCTATAATGTAGTATCTTGGAATGTTGGAGGTATCACCTCTCCAGCTAAAAGAAGCAAGATACTCCACTACCTCAACTCAATCCACGCAGATATTGCACTGTTGCAAGAAACCCACTTGACACAGGAAGAGCACGCTAAGCTGAAGGTTAGATGGGTAGGTCAAGTTATAAACACGCCAACGACAGGCAGAAAAAAGGGGGTAGCGATACTGGTCAGGAAAGGGTTACCAATAGTGCTTACAGATACACATATCGACGTGCAGGGAAGGTATATCATCACTAGCTTGCATGTATCTTCCAAAACCTATACACTTTGCAGTGTCTATGGGCCGAATAGTCTCTCTCCCCACTTTTGGTCCCAGATTCAATCACTCCTAACTAAACGTAATAGCTCTCAAATCCTCATGGGAGGGGACTTCAACATGGCCCAACTATCCCCTCTCGATAGATTTATAAACCCCTCACAACCCTCTGGCATAAAACAGGGCTCTCAGCGACAGAAAATTGAATCTAAAATTACTTTAAGGCTTAAGGAGGGCTTGGGATTGGTTGATTTATGGAGATTGCGTAATCCAGAGGTTAGGGACTACACCTGTATGTCTAAATCACACCACACATTGTCCAGGATTGACTACTTCCTCACGTCTCCTGCTCTCACCCCTTTCATACCCTATACTAAAATACAACCCATCACCATATCAGATCACGCCCCTATCACACTGGTGCTGGACTTTACCCCCGCCGATAATTTACATAAAACATGGAGGTTTCCCTCTCATCTTTACAACAATGTAGATTTCCGCCAAAACTTACTTGCACACTGGATAGACTATGATGCAGATAACGCCCAACACCACGACAACACGGATCTCTTTTGGCATGCCTCAAAGGCTGTGCTAAGGGGGAGAATCACAGCATACACTTCACATCATAAGAAACAGACTAAGAGGCTCACTGATCAAATGCTAAGAAATCTCACAGATGCATATAATACATATCTGCAACACCCGACCAGCCAATCGAGGCAACACTATTACAACTTGAAGCAAGAAAGAGACACCCATATCCAAATGGTAGATAACATACACACATTGCACAGGCAGGGACGATTCTACAGGTACGGGAACAAGGCAGGGAAAATAATGGCAAACATGGTCAAAGTGGTCACCCCTAGATCTAACATTCCAGCAATCATTACAGATAAGGGCCTTTGTAATGACACCCCTACGATTATGAAAGAGTTTGTGTCATACTACACTAAACTATACACTAAGCAGGACATATCAGAACATAATAAACAGTCATTCTGGCGCAATGTCACCGTCCCCACCATGACCCAGGAACAATTGGCTACGCTTAATGCCCCTATTCAAATACAAGAAGTTGTGAATACCATACGAAGCATTAAACTAGGGAAGGCGGCGGGACCTGACGGTCTTCCCGCAGAATATTATAAAATCTTATGCCCGGCGATAGCGCCCACTTTGGCAAAGCTTTTTTCAGACTACTTAGCAGGGAAGTCTGTACCGGACTCTAGATTTACCGATGCTAACATATGCGTCATTCCCAAACCGGATAGAGATTCAACTCTGCCGTCTTCTTATAGGCCGATTTCTTTATTAAATGGGGACTATAAGTTAATGACCAAAATCCTCGCTAATCGGCTGGCAGATGTTCTGCCACTGCTGGTCCACCCAGACCAGACGGGTTTTGTCAAACACAGATCATCAGTTATCAATTTACGCAAAGCACTGGCAGTCATAGCACAATACCATCAAGCCCGACATAACCGGTCAGATGCCTCACTACAGGATGCCTGCTTCCTCTCTGTCGACGCCGAGAAGGCGTTCGACAGGGTGGAGTGGGATCACTTATACACTACGCTTATTAACTTTGGTATCACAGGCCACTTCTTGGATGCTGTACGTAGACTGTATAATTCACCCTCGGCATCCATCATTATCAATGGTGGTCTCTCCCCTTCCTTTAAGCTAGAAAGGGGCACAAGGCAAGGTTGCCCATTGTCCCCGCTCCTATTCGATCTTGCCATTGAGCCGCTGGCTTGCTATATCCGACAACACTGTGCTGGCCTTAAACTACACGCACAGTGTCTACATATCTCACTGTTTGCTGATGACCTCTTGTTGTATATTAGCAACCCTGATCTTAACGTTCCTCAAATATTACAAGTAATGACAAAATTTGGTACCTTTACTGGATACAAAATAAACGAAGACAAATCTGAAGTCACTTGGCTTCAAAACCAGGGAGGCAGCTCCCTTCAGAACACGAGTCTTAAGGTCACGGACGGGTCTTTTAAGTATCTGGGGATTCACTTACATGTAGACCCCACAAAGATTTATCAACTTAATATCCCAAAAGTTATACTTAGTTCACAGAACACCATCCGAGGTTGGAGGGGTCTTCCCCTCTCCCTTCACGGTAGAATTCATTTATTGAAAATGGTAATACTACCAAAAATCTTGTATCCCTTGCAAATGCTCCCTCTTCTGCTCCACAACAAGGACATACAGGTAATCTCTTCTACTTTTGCCTCCTTTGTGTGGAACCAAAAAAAGCATAGGATCAACACCACCAGACTCTCTATGCCACTGGGGGTGGGGGGACTTAGGTTTCCGAACATTCAGTGGTACAATTGGGCAACACTAACTAAGCTGGTGCTTGGCTGGTTGGCCGGATCTGAATACTTCAGCCATGCTGTAGAGGCGGACTGTGCGTCACCGCTGAACTTGGCCTACCTCCCACACTCTACCTTGTCTGCCTTACCCCATCACATTTCTCAGAACATACTGTTCAGAGACCTGCTGAGAGCATGGCACAGGCTATGCCGATTCTGGGGTAGTGATCACAAAGTGACCAAATATCTGCCCATACAGGGAAACCCTACGTTCATACCTGGTTTCACCACCAGGGCCTTTCAGAAATGGAGGGCCTCTGGCCTGACCTCTATTGCACAATTTATCAATCCTAACACGCTTCAGGTTCTCCCTTTCCAGGAACTGAGAGAAACCTTTGCTATCCCCGCTGATACCATGTTCGCATATTTTCAGTGTAGGCACTTTGTCAGGGCTCTCATCTTAGACAATCGGCTTACTAAAGTAAGTTCTGGCGTGGACAGACTAGTCCGCATGACAAAACAAGGATCATATTCCATAACCCGTATATATAACGAAATCACAAGTCACTTAGAACAACCTGTCCTGCAAACAATACACAACAAATGGCAAGGGACAAGAGACATACAGATTACGGCACAAGAGATCGAAGATAGCTTTCAGAGAGTAAGAGCAGCTACCCTTTCAGCTTATTCTAGAGAGGCACACACCAAACTAATACATCAGGCATATATCCTCCCTAAACTAAGACTAAGGTGGGCCCCTCAGGCAGTAGATAAGTGTAACAAGTGCTCCTTTGCATCACCTGATCTCACACACTTAATATGGGACTGCCCCAAAATAAAAAGACTGTGGGGTAAAGTTCAGTTTTGGCTCCAGAGGGTACTCCAGCAAGAGATAGCTTTAACTCCCTCCACCATCATTTTTCTGACAGACCAGGGGATTACATCCCAACATTGGAAATTTCTGAACTCTGTGATTCTGCTCTCTAGGCGACTAATCATGCAGTATTGGGTAAGGGATAAGGCCCCACCCTTCAAGAAACTGTTGGGGGCAATACACACTCAGGTTTTGGTGGAGCAGGCGGACATACAGGGAGATCTTGATAAAAGAATAAAATCTTATATATATAAATGGGAACCTTATTTACTGTACATCTCTCCACAAGTAAGACATAGAATACTTTATCCTTTTCGCAATTCAACATTTATCATGGAGGAAAATCTGAGAGGGAAGTGGTGTCTTTCTCTGTCGCCCCCCTCCCCCCCCCCCCCCCCTCAGCCAACCTGACCACATACGCATAGCTTTGTAGTAGCCCTTAAATTCTCTTTGACATAAGTGCCAGGGAGCTCAGTCCCCCCCCCTCCCCAAAATCTATCCCCCCCCCCCCCCCGGAGTGGAAGGACCTGATTCGATTTGATTTGATAGGATTGTTTACTGTTTATGGTTTGTATTAGTTACTTGATGCTTTATAAAAAAAAATGGAAAAAACCAGATTAACATCTCAGTATGGAGATATCTTATTTTGGGAAGACTCTTCCCCCGGACTGTGGGGGAGGAGGGTCGTCGAATTCCCTTTCTGTATCTTAAAATGTAAATTCTGATGTATTACATACTATGACTTCCATGTTGTGATGGATCTGGATTATAAATAAAGTTTATAAAAAAAACAAAAAAAAAAACAAATACATTTTACTTGTGAAAGAAAAAGCAATATTTGGCTCATAAGAATTGCATCAAATGTTTAAATACTCAAATGATTCAGAAACAGTTCATTATAGGAACAATATACAAAAGGCAAATGAAAGAAATAAGTAAAAGAGAGAAATAAAGTATTTGCACAAAACTGAACCATATCAAAGTTGCATAGCAAACAATATATGAAAAATATATGAAAAACTCATAATAATTATATGTTGGAAAACAATTAATATATATCTGCCTACATGTAATAGTGTGAGGAATTATTAACAATTTTTTTGTTGTTTGTTTTGTAATAAAAGTATTTGCCATACATACTAATTATTAAAGAAAACAAAACAAAACAAAACAAAATGAAATAGGGTACACCCAGGGCTTACATATATCTTATATAGACTCTGCACTTTAAAATAAATTTTTATTAAAATTTTTATTATTGCATAAATTCAAAAGTAGAGGTAGTGTCTATATTCACATTTACAACCATAGGTGAGACCCATATGTATATCATAATGTCCAGACAGATATTGGTGTATGCAAAGAGTTATAAGTCCAAGATTTTTTTTAAAAACATAAGTATATGTGGGCATACTAATATGAAAATATATGTATGGACATCAATATACAATGATAGGTATACACTCTCATATCTGTCTAATCCACGAAATATCTCATATCCCACTCTAAGTTCATACCTAGTGGTGATTTAGATCTTAACTTATAGATCCAAAATAATTCCTTTTTATCCAATATTTTAGATAAATTACCCCCACGTGTGGGTACTCTAGCTATGTCTATAACCTTAGTTTTAAATTTGGGTACATTAGTGAGGTGGAAAAGGTTAAAATGTTTGGCCACTGCGGAATCTTTATTAAAATTCTTTACATCCCTAAGGTGTTCCCTAGTACGGTCCCTGAGACTTCTGGTTGATTGACCTACGTACTGGGCCCCACAAAGTTGGCAATCAAGTAGATATACAATATAGGAGGTCAGGCAGGTAGCATAAAAATCAATTTTGAAAGTTTCACCTGTGACTGTACTACAAAAACTATTGGTGTAGTCCATAGTGTCACAAGTTAGGCAATTAGAAAGATGTGCTCTAAAATTGCCCTTACCTCTAAGCCAGTTAGCATCAGTACTGGTCTTAGATTTCACTAGACTAGGTGAAAGCTTGGAAGCTAATGTGGGAGGTTTTTTTGCTACAAATCTACAATCTTTAATATAAGATTGAAGGATTTCATCACTCTTCAATACATGTAGATGTTTTTTAAGAATACTACATATGGAATTGTATTGGAGAGAAAATTCCGTTGAAAATACAATGCTGTCCTCATTTAAATAGTTTCTTGTTTTAGGATCATCCCTAGATATAGCAATACTGCTAGTTGTCTCCATTAAGGGGGGGAGGGGAAACCTGTGTCTTAGGTTTCCAATATTTAATCTCCTCAAATACTTTGGTTAGCTCTTTTTCATTATAACCTCTGGCTTTGAGTCTTACAATTAAGTCTTTACCCCCTTGTATGTAATTTTCAATATTGCTGGCATTGCGTCTGAGTCTGATAAATTGGCTCCTAGGTATTGATTTTACTAGATGATGTGGATGGCAAGAGGTGGCGTGAAGTATGGTGTTCCCTGCCGTATCATTTCTGTATGTACTGGACTGGATCTTATGTGTGGAAATGTCACCATATAGGTGAAGATCTAAAAAGTTAACTCCCTCAGGGTGCAGATCTCCAGTAAATCTTAGATTGATATCATTGTCATTAATAGTGGTCAAGAAATCATCAAAAGGAAAGTCATCTTTCACAATGAAAATAAGATCATCTACAGTATATACCTCATGTACACAAGGATGCCGGACCTGAAAGGTTCCCCAATGTCATATATATGCTGGAGCAACTTTGATATGGTTCAGTTTTGTGCAAATACTTTATTTCTCTCTTTTACTTATTTCTTTCATTTGCCTTTTGTAAATTGTTCCTATAATGAACTGTTTCTGAATCATTTGAGTATTTAAACATTTGATGCAATTCTTATGAGCCAAATATTGCTTTTTCTTTCACAAGTAAAATGTATACATATTAGTATGCCCACATATACTTATGTTTTTAAAAAAAATCTTGGACTTATAACTCTTTGCATACACCAATATCTGTCTGGACATTATGATATACATATGGGTCTCACCTATGGTTGTAAATGTGAATATAGACACTACCTCTACTTTTGAATTTATGCAATAATAAAAATTTTAATAAAAATTTATTTTAAAGTGCAGAGTCTATATAAGATATATGTAAGCCCTGGGTGTACCCTATTTCATTTTGTTTTGTTTTGTTTTGTTTTCTTTAATAATTAGTATGTATGGCAAATACTTTTATTACAAAACAAACAACAACAAAAATTGTTAATAATTCCTCACACTATTACATGTAGGCAGATATATATTAATTGTTTTCCAACATATAATTATTATGAGTTTTTCATATATTTTTCATATATTGGTTGCTATGCAACTTTGATATGGTTCAGTTTTGTGCAAATACTTTATTTCTCTCTTTTACTTATTTCTTTCATTTGCCTTTTGTATATTGTTCCTATAATGAACTGTTTATGAATCATTTGAGTATTTAAACATTTGATGCAATTCTTATGAGCCAAATATTGCTTTTTCTTTCACAAGTAAAATGTATTTGTTTTTAATATACAAACTATAGCATATATGAAGGGCAGACAACTTTAACAAATTTTGTGAAATTATTTATGTGACACCTGTTAGATTATGTCACCTGATGAACCTGTTTCCTATTGGTGCCTGTCCCTTTAAATGCTCTGGTCTTTCTTACTTGCACTTAGCATCTATGAGTAAGCGCTCTCATGCGCGAAACATGTTAGATGGCTAACACCCCTCTTTGTATTGCTGTGTTCTTTGTCATTTTAATGGAATAAATCATAAATCTTTTTCTTACCTGTTGCTCAGTAGCCTACCATTTTTTCGTCTTTGCTGAGTTTACTGTGGATGTCCCCCGCATTTGGTTGGCTCCACACACCCCTACACTGGTTTTGGTTTGGTCTGTTTACCCCGGTCCTTTACGGAAGCATACTGCAGCAGCACCGCCTCCTCTTCCTTCTGTGATTCCGGACAAACTTCGGTGCTTGCTCGTTAACGGACGTTGGACTTTGTTAATAAGAAGACTACTATACTCCACTACATAGGAAATGCCGAGAGACTTATCAGGTACAGCCTTTACTGTTTAATGAATGATTCACGGATGTACAGCATATGAAGTGTGTAATGCTATAAAACTGGCTTTTGCTTTCTTTTGCTTACCCGCTCCTTACTAACGCTGGACTAACGCAAATAACTTTCAATAACTTTCAGTTTGGCTTCAGCTTGGCTATATGATATTCGGGCTTTCCTATTTTTGCATGACAAAGGGAACTTTCAGTTGATACTATGTTTTGATGGTGACATGTGTTTTTCACTTCACCCAGGGTACCGCCTAATCAAATGCCTTTATGTCAGTTTTCTTTGAATTGCAACAGGGGTAAACATTTTTACTAATTCAGTTGTATTATACACATTGGACATTACTATTATTAGACCTTACCGGTATATAAATTTAAATTTGAATCTAAGGGTTAACTGTGTGAGCAGCAACAGGTTAATATTTATACCGTAAGACTTTATTGGACACACAAACATGGAGGGTGAAAGTGGCAATTTGGCTACATTCTTTGATATTCAGAACAGAAAGCAATTTTTTGATACTATATTTTCAAGCTCTGCTAACACTACATGTGATGGTGATTTAAAACAACTCTTCAACACCTTAGAGAAACTACTAATGTCTGATTTACGGTCCATGTGGGATGTTGTTACACTGACACACTATATAGATGTGAAAAGAATCCCCAGGGGCCTCAGAATCAAAAAATATCCTAATTATGATCTGGAAGACAGTGATCTACAGGATGAATGGAACACAGCTCTAAATTAGTGTTCTCTAAAGTTGTTAGGAGTATTGGTAAAAAGCAAAGAACAGAAAAGGAATAATCTGAAAGATAAAATTCTGACCACCAAAGCAGACCTAAAAGCACGCAAAACTGAGGAACAATATGCAGAATTAAAATTACAAATGAAAGAAAAAATAAAGAAAGCAGATGCAGAAATTGCTGAAAAGAAAAAGAACAAATTTCTACGTGACCGCGAAGACTATGATAATAACAGAGTATACGACTGGTCGAGGTTCCGCAGACGCCATAGGAGACCTACAAAGAAACGGTCGAATGATGGGGAGGATAATAGACCCCTCAAACCTATTTTGAAAAAAGATAAAGAACGCAGGGTGGTCTTCTCATCCACTGAACCGGAATCCACTGACCGTGACTCTGATTCCACAGGATCTAGTGATGATACATCTGTTCCAGTGTCTCCCCACCCCTCTTCTCTTTCCTTCTCTTCACAGGTTACATCAAAGAAAGATAAAGCCAATAGTGACAAGGCAGTTCGTCCTAAAACTCGCAACCAGTCAAGCATCCCTTTAGGAGACGGACAAGAAGATCAAGGAAGAAAAAGAGAAACAAACATGGGAAAACAACAGAAATCGCAGAAGAAGAAATAACTCTTAATGTTATTAACCTTTCTGATACTCAATTATCCAAGGAACATGAAAAAGTCCTGAAGAAGGGATTAGGATTCGCACCGACACATACATTTTCAGCATTTAGGACTTTAATTGATGTAAACAGATTTATCAGAAAGTTGACACTTAAAAGGTTTTTTCACAACTCTGAGCACACTATCACATATGATGTATCCAATTCTTTAACTAACAGCATTGAAAAAAATGAAGAAAAAAATGAAAAAAAATGTAGATTGGAATAAATTATTTTCCTTTTCAGATATTTGTCTAATTGAAACTATAGATAATCTAAATGTAGAGATTAATGATTCCAAGAAAGAAACTCTACCAGTTCCAAGGAAATATGAGTCTAATTTCTATCCTAGACAGTTTAGGGGTAATTTTATCAATTCTTTCCACAAACGTGTAGAGGAGGATATTTTGAAACTAGAGGAAACATGTAATTCTGATAGTTATAGATATAAACATAACTTGACTACTTTGGAAAGACAGGCTGTAAAGGATTTAGCTGAGAATGATGACATTGTCATCCGTAATTCGGATAAAGGGGGCAATGTCGTTGTTCTCAATAAGTCGGACTACATGATGGAGGCTGCTAGACAACTATCTGATAACACCACATATAGGAAACTTGAGTTGGATCCAACTGCTGTTTTTTCAAAACAGTTACAGAAATTACTTGAGGAAGCTGTTTCCTTGGGTATTTTCACTACTGAACAATCTAGATATCTTTTGCCTACACATGCTATCACACCGATTTTTCATTATCTCCCAAAAACGCACAAAAGCCTTTTATCCCCCCAGGGCGCCCTATCATTTCAGGCATAGGCTCCCTTTTGGAGCCTATGTCTGAATGGATAGACAGTATCCTGCAACCTTTGGTCAGGGGTTTATATAGCTATATTAGGGATTCCAGCCATCTTCTAGAAGTATTAGAGAATTTTGAATGGCAGGAAGGCTACAAATGGGTGACAATAGATGCCACATCTTTATATTCTTCTATACCTCATGTACATGGATGCCGGGCCTTGGAATTTTTCCTGAACAGAAACACCACCTACGAGGATGAGATTAAACAGTTTATCTTGGAGGTTGTGGAGTTCTTACTTACCCACAATTATTTTAACTTTGATTCAATCCATTATTTACAATGTCAAGGAACAGCTATGGGGGCGAAATTCGCCCACTCTTACGCAAATTTATTTGTGGGTAGGTGGGAGCTCCAGCATATATATGACATTGGGGAACCTTTCAGGTCCGGCATCCTTATGTACATGAGGTATATAGATGATCTTATTTTCATTGTGAAAGATGACTTTCCTTTTGATGATTTCTTGACCACTATTAATGACAATGATATCAATCTAAGATTTACTGGAGATCTGCACCCTGAGGGAGTTAACTTTTTAGATCTTCACCTATATGGTGACATTTCCACACATAAGATCCAGTCCAGTACATACAGAAAGGATACGGCAGGGAACACCATACTTCACGCCACCTCTTGCCATCCACATCATCTAGTAAAATCAATACCTAGGAGCCAATTTATCAGACTCAGACGCAATGCCAGCAATATTGAAAATTACATACAAGGGGGTAAAGAATTAATTGTAAGACTCAAAGCCAGAGGTTATAATGAAAAAGAGCTAACCAAAGTATTTGAGGAGACTAAATATTGGAAACCTAAGACACAAGTTTCCCCTCCCCCCCCTTAATGGAGACAACTAGCAGTATTGCTATATCTAGGGATGATCCTAAAACAAGAAACTATTTAAATGAGGACAGCATTGTATTTTCAACGGAATTTTCTCTCCAATACAATTCCATATGTAGTATTCTTAAAAAACATCTACATGTATTGAAGAGTGATGAAATCCTTCAATCTTATATTAATCTTATATTAAAGATTGTAGATTTGTAGCAAAAAAACCTCCCACATTAGCTTCCAAGCTTTCACCTAGTCTAGTGAAATCTAAGACCAGTACTGATGCTAACTGGCTTAGAGGTAAGGGCAATTTTAGAGCACATCTTTCTAATTGCCTAACTTGTGACACTATGGACTACACCAATAGTTTTTGTAGTACAGTCACAGGTGAAACTTTCAAAATTGATTTTTATGCTACCTGCCTGACCTCCTATATTGTATATCTACTTGATTGCCAACTTTGTGGGGCCCAGTACGTAGGTCAATCAACCAGAAGTCTCAGGGACCGTACTAGGGAACACCTTAGGGATGTAAAGAATTTTAATAAAGATTCCGCAGTGGCCAAACATTTTAACCTTTTCCACCTCACTAATGTACCCAAATTTAAAACTAAGGTTATAGACATAGCTAGAGTACCCACACGTGGGGGTAATTTATCTAAAATATTGGATAAAAAGGAATTATTTTGGATCTATAAGTTAAGATCTAAATCACCACTAGGTATGAACTTAGAGTGGGATATGAGATATTTCGTGGATTAGACAGATATGAGAGTGTATACCTATCATTGTATATTGATGTCCATACATATATTTTCATATTAGTATGCCCACATATACTTATGTTTTTAAAAAAAAATCTTGGACTTATAACTCTTTGCATACACCAATATCTGTCTGGACATTATGATATACATATGGGTCTCACCTATGGTTGTAAATGTGAATATAGACACTACCTCTACTTTTGAATTTATGCAATAATAAAAATTTTAATAAAAATTTATTTTAAAGTGCAGAGTCTATATAAGATATATGTAAGCCCTGGGTGTACCCTATTTCATTTTGTTTTGTTTTGTTTTGTTTTCTTTAATAATTAGTATGTATGGCAAATACTTTTATTACAAAACAAACAACAAAAAAATTGTTAATAATTCCTCACACTATTACATGTAGGCAGATATATATTAATTGTTTTCCAACATATAATTATTATGAGTTTTTCATATATTTTTCATATATTGTTTGCTATGCAACTTTGATATGGTTCAGTTTTGTGCAAATACTTTATTTCTCTCTTTTACTTATTTCTTTCATTTGCCTTTTGTATATTGTTCCTATAATGAACTGTTTCTGAATCATTTGAGTATTTAAACATTTGATGCAATTCTTATGAGCCAAATATTGCTTTTTCTTTCACAAGTAAAATGTATTTGTTTTTAATATACAAACTATAGCATATATGAAGGGCAGACAACTTTAACAAATTTTGTGAAATTATTTATGTGACACCTGTTAGATTATGTCACCTGATGAACCTGTTTCCTATTGGTGCCTGTCCCTTTAAATGCTCTGGTCTTTCTTACTTGCACTTAGCATCTATGAGTAAGCGCTCTCATGCGCGAAACATGTTAGATGGCTAACACCCCTCTTTGTATTGCTGTGTTCTTTGTCATTTTAATGGAATAAATCATAAATCTTTTTCTTACCTGTTGCTCAGTAGCCTACCATTTTTTCGTCTTTGCTGAGTTTACTGTGGATGTCCCCCGCATTTGGTTGGCTCCACACACCCCTACACCGGTTTTGGTTTGGTCCGTTTACCCTGGTCCTTTACGGAAGCATACTGCAGCAGCACCGCCTCCTCTTCCTTCTTCGACTATTTTAGATCCCTGCATCTGTGCTAGGCACTGGTCAATATATGGCACAGGCCAGCCAGACATGTACACTTGTTTGTTTAGCTGTCTTAAGTCAGCACACAAACACCATTGTCCATTGGGCTTGAGAACACCTAGAATAGGATTGTTGTAAGAGCAATGCACCTGTCTGATAATACCTCTTTCTTCCAAGTTCCTTATGATTTCTGCAAGAGAATCATATGAGGCAAAAGGAAGTCTGTATTGTTTAACAAAGACAGGTGGTGCATTGGGATCTGTTTGGATTCTTGCAATGTGCAAGTCTGTAGTCCCACAGTCATAAGAATTCCTAGCAAAAATATCCTTGTGCTCCATCAGAAGTTCTCGTAGCTGTTGGCGTTCATCATCGCTGGAACAGCCATTAGCTAAAGATATTTGCTCTTCGACTATTTGCTGAAATCCTGGAAAGATTTCAGGCTGTCCTATTTCATAGGCTTCTTCCAACTTAGAGTTGAGGTCCCCTTGGTTATAATTTACGTTGCCCCCATGACTCTGTATATTGGGGTATTCTTGATCTTTGATCGGCTGATCAAATACTAGAGAGGCTTCTTCAATTTTACAGATGCCTTCCTCTGAGCTGAAGAGATAAATAGACTGAATTGTAAATAGTCCCTCTGGCATAGATGCAAAGGATTGTTCTATTAATTGTTCTTCAGTTAAGTATCCTTCAGGTAATAGCCCAATTACATTATTCTGGAATCCAGAATAACATGTATTGGAATAGTTCCAATATTTACCATAGGAGTATGGGTCATTGTTATGCCCAGATTTTGCATTCTATGGGAGAGGCAAATTAGTGTTTCAGAAGTTTTTAATTTCTGACCTCTTTTTACCTGTAAGGGTAAGAGGAATCTGTCAGCCCCAGCAGGGATTATAACGTCGTTAGACACCTGCATATTCACAGCATATGGCATTTGCTGGTTCGATTTCAGGGCTGCGTTTTCATCCTAAAATACTTCAGGGTCCCCCTTTAACCTGCTCCAGAGGCAAGAGTTAATCAAATCTATTTGTATGGCATATCTATGTAAGAGATCATTGCCAATGTATATTTGATTATGGGGAGTATTTAAAACTAAAAAAAAAATCTTGGACTTATAACTCTTTGCATACACCAATATCTGTCTGGACATTATGATATACATATGGGTCTCACCTATGGTTGTAAATGTGAATATAGACACTACCTCTACTTTTGAATTTATGCAATAATAAAAATTTTAATAAAAATTTATTTTAAAGTGCAGAGTCTATATAAGATATATGTAAGCCCTGGGTGTACCCTATTTCATTTTGTTTTGTTTTGTTTTGTTTTCTTTAATAATTAGTATGTATGGCAAATACTTTTATTACAAAACAAACAACAAAGAAATTGTTAATAATTCCTCACACTATTACATGTAGGCAGATATATATTAATTGTTTTCCAACATATAATTATTATGAGTTTTTCATATATTTTTCATATATTGTTTGCTATGCAACTTTGATATGGTTCAGTTTTGTGCAAATACTTTATTTCTCTCTTTTACTTATTTCTTTCATTTGCCTTTTGTATATTGTTCCTATAATGAACTGTTTCTGAATCATTTGAGTATTTAAACATTTGATGCAATTCTTATGAGCCAAATATTGCTTTTTCTTTCACAAGTAAAATGTATTTGTTTTTAATATACAAACTATAGCATATATGAAGGGCAGACAACTTTAACAAATTTTGTGAAATTATTTATGTGACACCTGTTAGATTATGTCACCTGATGAACCTGTTTCCTATTGGTGCCTGTCCCTTTAAATGCTCTGGTCTTTCTTACTTGCACTTAGCATCTATGAGTAAGCGCTCTCATGCGCGAAACATGTTAGATGGCTAACACCCCTCTTTGTATTGCTGTGTTCTTTGTCATTTTAATGGAATAAATCATAAATCTTTTTCTTACCTGTTGCTCAGTAGCCTACCATTTTTTCGTCTGATCTAAAATAGTCACTGCCATTGATTGTGCACAGGGATATTGGACCATAAAGGTACATAAAAGAGGACCAGTATAAGCTTGCGTTCTCATTCCAAAAGGTCCAGTATGCATTCCAGAGACTCCCATTTGGATACATAAATTCACGACATGAATTTGCTGTATTCATGCACAAGGTTATGCCTGATGCACTGGAAAGGGGGATCTTATCTTATGTTGATGATGTTTTAATTAAAAGCACAGACTTTGAAAAACACATCACAGAACTTAAACACGTCCTCAGCCAACTTAAAAGGGCAGGTGTCAAATTATCCCTACAAAAAGCTCAATGGTCCAAATTATGTGTGCGACAGTTTTGTTGAATACCTGCCAACTTGAAAAAGATATGGCATGCAGAAAAGTAACAACAAACCAGTCAAGCATGGCAAGTTTTTCTGCGAGATTGATAATCTAGTGGTGTCCAATGATTTAACCATACAATGGAAAAAGACCAAGGGTCATTCCAGGGTTCTAGGTCCTGATAAGGAAGGCAATGATCTTGCGGATTCATTAGCCAAACAAGGAGCCATAACTGGAGAACTCCTTTATATCAACCACTTAATGGATGCAATTCAGGTAGAAGTCATTACCAGAAACCAGGCAAAACAACAGAGTGAGCCTAACCTGGTACAATGGAGTCAGGATTCTCCTAGTGAGGACCTGATCACTAGTCAAAAAGAAGACCCCATTGTAGGCATCTTCTATAAACACATAGAAGATCCTGAAAGCAACCCCATCTCAAAAGATGATTGTATTGGTAAGGAATATCTTAGAATCTTAATGAAGTCCAGATCGCAATTCAAGTTACTGGATGGTTTGTTAATTAGAACCTCCATAACTGGTATCCAACAAATGGGTGGTACCCACCAAGTTCAGAGGTCTCATGCTTCAACATGCCCATGATGCTCCCACATCTGGCCATCGTGGTGCCAAAGTCACATATGAAATATTGCGTGACTATGCCTTTTGGCCACACATGTTTAAAGATGTTCAAACTTACTGTCAAGGTTGTTTAATCTGTCCACAGTTGCAACCCACTGCACCAACGCATAGAGCACCATTGCAGAAAAGGGGGATGGTGATGCCATGGTCAGATATACAAATTGATTTTATTGGTCCAGTAACTAGGTCATCAAGAGGTAATAAATACATGTTAACAGTGACATGCCTGTTCACTAAATGGGTAGAATGCATCAGTGCACCTAACAATAGGGCTGAAACATGCGCAGCTTTACTCATCAACCACATGTTTTCCAGATTTGGTTTACCCCAAAGAATCGAATCCAATCTGGGAACCCACTTCACTAGCAAAGTGATGACCAAAATGTGGAAAATGCTAGGGGTCAAAAGATAGCTCCATATTACATATAGAGCTGCCTCAAGTGGCGGTGTAGAGTGTTACAACCAGTCCATTGTGAAAATCCTCAAAAAGTTTGTGAGTGAAACGGGTAAAGACCGGGATGTAAAACTACCTCTAGTCCTAATGGCATTAAGAGCAACTCTAATTAGTGCTACCAAAATGTCACCTTTTGAAATGATGACTGGTAGAAGAATGGTTCTACCTCAGCATCTACTGTACCGTACATCAGACCAGAACTTGATAAACGCTGCCAATGCACATCAATGTGTGGAGAACCTAAGGAAGCACCTGCAATATGCCTTTGCATTTGCTCAAAGGAACTTAGAGAAAGCTGCAACTGCCACTAAAACCTATTATGATCTCAAAACTTCCAAAAAGGAATATGAAATAAATGATAAAGTTTATCTCTACAACTTTGGAAGAGATCAGGTTAAGGAGAATAAATTTCTTCCATCATGGAAGGGTTCTTTTGTTGTTACTGACAAAATACAGTTTCTCCAGTCGCCTATAAAATTAGGATACCCAAAAATGATCCCAACTACAAGTCATAGAGGGAGAATGAAGTGTCATATCCCCAAATGCACTAAAGAATTATTATAGTTTAAAGATGCCTAACCAATGAGCACAAGGGCTCAAAAATAACGGACTCTCTTCATAGAAGACTGTCCATGATGCATATGGTCAATACACTCACCAAGTACCGCTGACTTTAAGCCAATTCAAATACATGTGTCCTCCATCTATTTCAAATTGGAAGGGGGAATTATGTCAGGGTACCTGTAAATGTCAGTGGATAATACATATCTAAGTATTAAGATATGTATCAGTATGCTATCGATAAAATATTAAGGTTGAGCATGTTTAATACCATTTGCTGGGTGGATTCTGTGGGTTGCAGGTCTGAGGTTCAGACATGGGAGACCTTGCTGATTGCATTAGGATTCAGTTGGAACTTTTCCTACCCTCCCCACTCAATATGCTAAATTATACAATTATTCAATCACAAACAGTCCTTTGAAGATTTCTCACCACTTCTTTTTGATCTGAGAGAAGCATATGCCAACAGACATTTAACACCAGTCACTGCAATTCCTTTGAAGCCTAATTGTATGCAAGTTAAATATCTCCTTCTGACTGAATACACAAAATATCCCACTTTCCAGACTTGGTAAAAACAAACGGCTAGATTACGAGTTTTGTCGGTAAGGCTTTGTGGTGCTAACGCTTAGTTTATGCTCACCGCTCACCTACAAACAACGCTGGCATTACAGGTTTTTTTAAACCCGGAATTAGCCGCAAAAAAGTGAGCGGAGAGCAAAATTTAGCTCCACATCTCACCTCAATACCAGCACTGCTTACGGTAGCGGTGAGCTGGCTAAATGTGCTCATGCACGATTTCCCCATAGGAATCAATGGGGCAGTTTCGGCTGAAAAAAACCTAACACCTGCAAAAAAGCAGCGTTCAGCTCCTAACGCAGCCCCATTGATTCCTATGGGGAAATACTTTTTATGTCAACACCTAACACCCTAACATGAGTCTAAAGACCCCTAATCTTACACTTATTAACCCCTAATCTGCCGCCCCCGACATCGCCGACACCTGCATTATATTATTAACCCCTAATCTGCCGCCCCCGACATCACCGACACCTGAATTATATTATTAACCCATAATCTGCTGCCCCCGACATCGCCGACACCTGCATTATATTATTATTATTATTTTTTTTTTTTCAAAAGAAATTCAATACAGTGTGCGGTGTCGCAGCTCCGTGGAGTATACATACATTGGCTGATCATTTTCCACAGTCTAGGGGAGCACACGATCGGTTTTAGAAAGTCCCCAATGTTCTTGGTCTTGTGCTCCTCCAAGAAATATCAAGTTGAAACAGAACAACATAAAACAATACATTAACAATGGTAAATCGTAGCCTAGTAATGAACAAATTGCAACAGAGAAACTGAATTCGTTACAGCATTTTGTAATTTCAATACAATACAAGCGTGGATAGGTGAAACACTAATGTTATCACCTCAGAGTGCTCTCCGAAATGCCACCCCGTGTGTGAGTGTGTCGAGTTACTATCTCCTACTCCTCCCCTAGAGCATTGGGTTTGTGTCCATCCTCCTGTTTAGATTTAAGGTAGCTTTCCCACATTTCAACTATTTCTGCGTAAAGGGCCATTTTATCGTATTTTAGGTAGTGGGATTCCTCCATCTTTATTAGATCTGATGTTTTTTGTACCCATAGCAGCATACAAGGAACCTCTGTCCCTCCCCAATTTGTAGCTATCAGGAATTTAACGCTGTTTACCATTAAGGTAAGGAGTTTTAGTTTGGGTTTATATTTCAGCTTTGGAAGTTTATTTAAAAGCCATATCAGAGGGTCTAGAGGTAGCTGTGTTTCCATAATTTTTTCAATCTCTTCGATGACCTGTCTCCATAAATTACGTATGGAGGAGCACCACCACCACATGTGTGCCATGTCACTTCCGACATGGCCACATCTCCAACAGCTGTTCCCCGAGCCTTTAAATAATCTATGGAGCCTCTTTGGTGTATAATACCACCTATGCAGTATTTTGAAATTTATTTCCAGAACACTCATGGAAATCGAAGATCTCATGGTGTGTTGGAAGATTTGTGAGCACGTTTGAGGGAGTATAATTTTCCCAAGTCTCTTTCCCAGCTCTCCATATAACCCAACACCTGTCCAGGTCGATTTTGTACCAACAGTTTATATATTTTGGAGATTGTGTGTCTTGAGGGAGGGACCTGTGTAAATAGGGATTCAAAGTGGGTAAGGGGTCTTGTCATGTTTATGGCCTGTGGGTTGGATCTTAAGAGGTGGTGTAGCTGAAAGTAGGTGAACCAATAAGCAAAGCTTTGCAGTCCCTGCTCTACTAGCTCTTTCTGGGTTTTGAGTTGTTCTTTATCTATAAGATGGTATATAGGTAGATCAGTGAGTGAGTGGATTGATGTTTGTAAGATTGTAGGGCTAAGGTCCAATTCTCCATTTCTAACCAATGAGGTTAAGGGTGAGGGTCGAGATGTAAGAAAAGGAAAGTGGATGAGTGTCTTGTTCCAGTTGTTAAGAGTCTCTAGAGTGATTGGGTTAGTAGTGGTTATAGTAGATATGGTATCAAATGACCAGCACCATTCACTAATGCGCGTTGTACCCAGATTATCTAGGTCTATATCCACCCATCGTTTATCGTATGGGTGTATGTATAAGTCGAGCATTCTCTGTAAGAAAATGGCCGTTCTATAAGCTTGTAGGTCTGGCATGCCGAGCCCGCCCTGATCTCTATGCTTCATCATTATTGCTTTATTAATTCTGGGGTGTTTCCTATTCCAAGTAAACTTGCTAAAAGCTGTTTGTAGAGATGTGACATAAGATCTAGGAAGGGGGATCGGTACCGTCTGAAAAAGGTATAATATACAGGGAAATATATTCATTTTTAACAAATTAATACGTCCCATCCACAAAATTCTTTTGTTTCTCCATCTAGATAAGTCGTTTATGATTGTATCCTTCAGGGGTTTAAAATTGTAATCGAAAAGCAGATCTAATGAGGGGGTGATATAAGTTCCCAGATATTTGAGAGATTTTGAGCGCCATTTAAACGGGGTAACCTTCTCAGTTTCTGTTAGTGTGTTGTGATCTAATGTTATATTCAAAATTTCAGATTTATTAAGATTTATTAGAAAATTTTAAAGGTTATGGAAGGTTTGAAGTTCTGTGATAATAATGGGGATAGAGTGTACTGGGTTTGTTAGCGACAGGAGGACATCGTCGGCATATAAAGTGATTGTGTAAGGCTGGTGATTAATTTGGACGCCTTGTATATCTACGTTGTTTCTAATTTTTGTGGCTAGGGTCTCAATTATACATGCAAATAATAAGGGGGAGAGCGGGCACCCCTGCCTGGTACTGTTTGTTAATTGGAAGGGTTCTTAGAGGATCCCATTAAGTTGGATTTTTGCAGTCGGTTGTGCGAACACTCGGTGTAAGATACTATCCAGCCCCATATGTTGCAGTGTCGAGTGTAGGAAGTCCCAGCTGACAAGGCCTTTTCCGCGTCCATAGATAAAAGGACTAGCGGTATCTGATGTTCTTGTGCATAATGAGTAATATTTAAGGCTCTGACCGTGCCATCTTTCGCCTCCCATCCCGGGATGAACCCTATCTGGTCTGGGTGTATCAGGTCGGAGATGACCCTGTTCAACCTTGTCGCCATGATCTTCGCAAATATTTTTACGTCGGTGTTCAACAGGGAAATCGGTCGATAGCTGGCAGGGTCATCTAAGGGTTTCCCTGGTTTGGGTATCAAAATAATGTGTGCTTCTAGGGCTGTTTTGGAAAAGACGTGAGTCTCGTCTATGGAGTTATAATATGTGAGGAGGTGGGGGGCTAACAAGTCTTTAAATTTGGCATAGTAGGAGTAGGAGAATCCGTCTGGGCCCGGTGCTTTGCCCGTGGGCAGATCCTTTAGGGTGTTAGAGATTTCATCTATATTGAATGGTTCAGCTAATCTATCTGCTTGGTCTTGCGTAATTTTGGGCAGATGTAATTGTGTCAAGTAGCGGTCTATACTTTCTGTGTGTTGTTCTCTAGTCCGTGTGTCATCTGTATTTTAGTTATATATGCCTTGGAAGTAGGATCTAAATACAGAAGCTATGGAATGAGATGTGTTATAGTGGCGTCCTTGCTTGTCTTTAATGTGTAATATGTATGCCATGTTTGATTTTTTCCTTATAAGTCAAGCCAGAGATCTGCCCGGTTTGTTATGTGAGTCATATATTTGGCATTTCAGGTGTAAGCTTTGTCTGGCAATGTCCTTGTTGAGTATTGAGGCTAATTCTTTCTTCTTGTCAGAAAGTGTTTCTAAAAGTTGTGCATCCTCCGGGTCCAATTTGTGTTGGGATTCTATATTTTCTATGAGTGTTATGAGGTTATTTATGTTTTTCCTTTTTATTTTATTCTTTCTGGCCTTATAAGCAATAAGTTCCCCTCTTATGATGGCTTTATGTGCTTCCCAATTGTTCTGGGGTGAAGTGTCGGCTGCTGTGTTCAACTGAAAATATTCAGTGATGCGTTCTGTTAGCTTATCTTTTAGTTCTATGTTGTGTAACATGTACTCATCCAGCCTCCATATAAAATCTTTGATTGGTTTTGAGGGCCAGTTAAAAGAGCAATGTACTTAGTTATGATCCGACCACGTTGTTGGGATAAGTTTAGCTGACCTGAACATACACATCCCCGTGATATCTGTAAATATGTAATCTATGCGTGTATAACACTTATGAGGGTAGGAGAAAAATGTAAAGTCTTTGGTGTCTCCAGACGTCTTTTGCCATGAGTTGTTTTAGAAGTAATTGTGCCTTCTGTAGTGTACGGGAGGGAAGATTGTGTAGAAGAACAGTCTAGTGTAGGGTTCAGTGCTATATTCAAGTCCCCACCCATCAATAGAGTGCCGCTTGAGAACTCTAAAATTTTGTTTGTCAATTTTTTAAGAAACGGTATTGTTTCGTTGGAGGGGCATACATAGATATAATAGTAACTGGGCGACCATATAAAAGACCTTTGATCGCTATATAGCGACCCTCCCTATCCCTGAGTACCTTATTATCTTGGAATGGCACACCCTGTTTGATGAGGATTCCCACACCTTGTGTTTTCTTTTTGGGGTTTGAGGCATAATAACTGGTGCCGAATTTGTAATGAAATGTCTTGGGCTCCTTTCCTTTCAGGAAGTGGGTCTCCTGTAGGAGGATTATGTCCCCTTTCAACCTTTTAAATTCGGTTAGAGATATGTTTCTTTTTTTGGGGGAGTTAAGACCCTTTGCGTTGATTGACAGTATATGCATTGAGGTATCAGTATTATGTACTATCATGTGGGCAGCGTGTACTTACAGATCTGATGCTTGCTGAGGTGGGGGGCATCGAAGGCACTCAAGGCTTCACCTATAGATATGGCTATAGCTGTAACAAGAAATAAACTTGACCATTTCTTAGGCAAAATAAAATGGCAATAAACAACTTACATAATAACAATAACATGGAACATATTTTATAACTATAACTATAACTGTATAACTCTTGCCAGTGCAGGGACGAAATGAGTGTTTAGTCGACACGCAGATGCAATATGGGGGAAGAGAATTAATCCCCTCCATCCGGACTGTGGCAAATAGCAAATGGTACAAGTGGAGAATGCTGCATGCATTTCTTTATAAAGTTCAAACAGAACAGGTATTAAAGTAAATGATCTAGACAGTCATCTAGGCCAAACATTGTGTTTCTAGTGCCCCCCTCTAGGGGGAGCCTGTATAAAAATAAAGTCATATTGCGTAATGTACATTAGTAAGGGTCCCACGTATGGGCCCCAGAGGTTAGTGTCCTTAAATCTAAGGTACTTATCTGGTTCTCTGAGGTGGGGTTAAATGTAAAGTCACAACTTTGTCATCTTTTCTTTTGTTTTTTCCTCCCTTTTCTTTCAATCATGTCCGGGGATCTCGGTTTTCTCTGGGAGGGTGTGAGTGTTTCTTATGATGATGAAAGGTTGAAACAGGTTAGTATTGTAATACGCCACCTATCTCCTTCTTCCTAAATTATTCTGGTCACAGCTGCAAACCTGTGAATATTTATATGTACCACTGACTGTAAAGGCAACTATTATCTTAGATAGAGGCCTGTTTAGTTAGTGGAGTTGATAGAGTGAAGATTCTAACTGTAATAGTATTTCTATTACGAGTATATAATAGGTGAGATCAGATATAATTGTGCGATAAACTGTATTGCTTGTGAGGATAGTGCAGTTCCGGAAGATCTGTGGTGAGACTCTGATATAGCTTTGGGTATTGAGGACAGGACTACCTGTATTCCTCCTTCAGCGTGAGCTGACAGAATTGATGCAACAGAGTTGGGAGTCTCTGTGATTACAAGCGTAAACTGTGAGAGCGGACAGCTGCTCCGATGCTGCAGCGTGTATCTGGGCGTTTCAGACGGCCTTCAGTTTGAGTGACTGGTGACGTCACAATTCTCTGCTGCCGCTGCTGAGCAGCGGTTTATCTAAACAAACGCTTACTAACACAGCGTTAAATAACCGGCTTCACAAAGATGACTTTCTGAAAACAGGATTCCCTTTTGTGAGAATGATGAGTCTTTTGGTAATTGTTTCAGGAAGCTCCGGTTAGGTAGGTGATGCTGGATAAGGAAATAAGAATCAAACGTTGCTGTAAGTAAAGATTCAGCCTAGAATCAGCAAGTTGTATTCCATATAATTAAAGTTCAGCCTTGAATCAGCAAGTTGTAATCCAAATAAGGCAGGGTAGACAAAAGGTGAAAATCTCTTTTCGAGATAAGGCAATATATAATTTTCTGTGAGGACAGCAGCTTAGGATAGTCTGACTTGCTAGTACAAACTCAAAATTACTAAGCACTAGGAACAGGGCGTAGTCAGGATATAAAGGTAAGGTGGGAGGGGTTACCAAGGTAGGCAGGTATACAGAGGAATACCTGACATGTCTCCCCCCCAAAGAGAGACAGAGGTCAGGGACCAGGACGGTCCGGATGTCGCAGATGGAACATGGAAACCTTTCGTGGAGCATGAACATTCTGGGAAGGTTCCCACGAATCTTCTTCAGAAGAGTATCCAGCCCAATGTACCAAATACTGGAGTTGATGATTTACCAATCGAGAGTCGAGAATCTCTCCCACTTCATACTCATCCAACTGAGAAAGAGTAGGGGTAGGAGGTAGGATGACACCCTGAGCCCTAGTAGAGGTGTGCGGTTTTAACAGGGACACATGGAATGTCGGATGAATCTTTAGAGAATCTGGAAGGTGTAAGGTAATTGCATTAGGATTAACAACCCTGGTAACTGTGAATGGTCCAATGAACTTGCCCCCTAATTTCTTACAGGGTACATTCAGTTTTAGGTTTTTGGTCGACAACCAGACTAGATCACCAATCTCATATTTTGGAGCAGGACGTCTACGTAAGTTGTAATAATGCATTTGTCCTTCTTGTGCAGAAGCGATATTCTTTTGTAGAGTCTGGAATACAGGTAAGCGATCAGATGCAAAGTCGTTAGCAGTCGGACAAGGAGAAGAGGTGTGTTGGGGTAACCCTGAAGGTGGGAAAGCATTTGGATGGAACCCATAATTTGCATGAAATGGTGACATCTTAGAAGAGGAGTTCTGAGAACTGTTGAATGCAAATTCCGCCATTGGAAGATATGCTGGCCATTGACTCTGTTGATAAGAACAGAAACAACGAAGATATTGTTCGAGCCATTGGTTAATTCTCTCTACCTGGCCATTGGTTTGCGGATGGAAAGAGGTTGTGAGACGGTGGTCGATCTTTAATTGGCTTATAAGGGATCTCCAAAATCGAGAAGTGAATTGGGTACCTCGATCAGAAGTAATAATCCTTGGAAACCCATGTAAGCGAATAATGTTATCCAGGAATAACTCAGCAGTCTCTGATGAAGTCGGTAACTTATGGTAGGGTAGGAAATGAGCCATTTTAGTTAAGAGGTCTACTACTACCATAATAGTGTTTTTTCCGTTTGACTGAGGTAAGTCCACAATAAAATCCATAGAAACGTGCTGCCAGGGAAGTGTAGGGATGGGTAAAGGCATGAGCAAACCGTATGGAGGAGCTTTAACTGTCTTGGAAGTAGTGCAGGTGGCACATGACTTCACATATATCTTAACACTGTTTGTCATTGAAGGCCACCAGAAAGTCCTTGCTATCTTTTCGTAAGTTCTCCTTATACCTGGATGACCTGCCAGAGGTGAGTCATGATGTAATTGCAGAATCTCCAATCTGAGACTTTCTGGCACATAAATTTTATTATGATGGTATAGCAGTCCTTCCAATCCATTTTCTAGTTGCTGGTCGGGAAGTTCTTGGTCGGTGGAATATGACTCTTTTAAAGCCTTGATGAAATAAGGTGTCAAGCCGATAAACTTGGTCTTTGGAATGATTGAAGTAGACTCTGGAGGGTATTGCTGTGGAAGATCCTTTCTTGAGAGAGCGTCTGCCTTGCCATTCTTTGAGGATGGTCTGTAGACTATATGAAAATTAAAACGTGTAAAGAACAAGCTCCAACGAACCTGTCTGGAGGAGAGAGTTTTATTACGTTGTAGAAATTCGAGATTCCTATGATCAGTATAGATGATGATGGGTTGAGCAGTGCCCTCTAACAGATGTCTCCAGTGTTCCAATGCCCTCTTTATAGCCAAAAGTTCTTTTTCGCCCACTGGATAATTACACTCAGCTGAGCTTAGAACCTTGGAAAAGAATGCCACAGGATGGAGCGGTTCTGTCGCTGAAGCCTTTTGAGACAGAACGGCCCCCAAGGCGTAATCTGATGCATCCACCTCTAAGATGTACTGTAGCGTAGAATCAGGGAATCGTAGGATTGGTGCTGCTGTAATTTTGGATTTCAGAAGATCAAAGGCTCTTTGTGCTTCAGTGGACCATTGAAACTTAACAACGGAACTTGTGAGTTGGGTTAAGGGTTTAGCTACTTTTGAGAAGTCCTTAACGAACTTTCGATAGTAGTTCGCAAATCCAAGGAACCTCTGTAATTCCTTCCTTTTAGTTGGAGTTATCCAATTCTTGACTGTCTCAACCTTATCCTCCTGCATACCTATACCCGTTGGAGTGATGTTGTATCCAAGGAAAGAGATGGAATTTGAATGAAATTCACATTTCTCCAATTTCGCATATAAGTGATGTTTTCTTAATCTGGAGAGCACCATGCGTACATGTTTGATATGATCTTGGTAGGTGTTGGAGTAAATGAGTATATCGTCTAAATAAATAACAATAAACACATCAAGAAGATCTCTGAACACGTCGTTGATGAAGTGCTGGAAGGTGGCTGGGGCGTTACAAAGCCCGAAGGGCATGACCAGGTACTCAAAAAGACCGTACCTGGTTCTGAAAGCCGTCAACCACTCGTCTCCTTCACGAATTCGTATCAAATTATATGCACCTCTAAGGTCCAATTTGGTGAAGATGGTTGCATCCTGGAGGCGCTCTATTAATTCTGGGATCAGAGGCAGTGGATAACGATTTTTTATGGTTCGCTGGTTTAATTCCCTGTAGTCTATGATGGGGCGTAAGGAACCGTCTTTGTTCTTCATGAAGAACATTCCTGCACCAGCTGAGGAGGTAGACGGTCGAATAAAACCTTTGCGGAGGTTCTCCTCTAGATAGGTTTTCAGATGGTCTAACTCCGGAGTTGATAGGGGATATAATCGTCCAAATGGAATAGAGGAACCAGGTTTTATATCGATAGGGCAATCATAAGCACGATGGGGTGGTAAAGTCTCGGCTTCATGTTTGCTGAATACATCTGCATAATCCGAATATTCCTGAGGAAGGATGGGTTCTTCTGAAGTGGTTTCTAGTAGAGGTTGTGTGGAGAAGCAATTCTGAAGACAGAATGTCGACTGGAAATCAATTTCGAGAGTCTCCCAATTTATTACTGGATGGTGTTTTTTACACCAAACAGTTCCTAAAACAATTGGGAAGAGAGGAGATGGTAACACGTCAAATTCAATAAATTCAGAATGACCTGAAGGAGTTGTTACTAACAGAGGTATAGTCTTATGAGTAATAGGACCACTAGCGATGGAGGAACCATCAATAACACGAATTGATACTGGAGTATGCTTTAACACACAGGGAATTTTATTAGAATTTACAACAGCTGAGTTAATGAAATTTCCGTAGGCTCCAGTATCTATGATCGCTTCACTGTGTAGTTTTCGGTGATCCCACTGTAAAGAGATTGAAAGCATGCAATAAGCGTGAGTTGGATTTGGAGAATGAGTTGCAGAAATAATAGGAGACTTACTTTTCTTTGATTTCTGAAGGATTGGACAATCTGTGACAGAGTGCGAAGGATCGGCACAATACATACACAATTGATTCAATCTCCTGCGGGTTCTCTCCTGCAGGGTTAATGGAGCCCTGGCTAAACCAACCTCCATTGGTTCCACTACTGATTTGGAGGCTGGAGGGGGAGTAGGAATAAAATGAGGTTTTGATGTTGGTTCAAGATGATACTTTTCAGACCTCCTCTCCCTCAAACGCCTGTCGATTTGAATAGCAAGACTCATCAGTGATTCCAGGCCTTTTGGCTGATCTACACGGGCTAGCTCATCTTTTATATTGTCAGCTAATCCCAATCGGAACTGATTCCGTAGAGAGATGGGATTCCATAGAGAGTCCCGAGCATATTGTTTAAATTCAGCAATGTAGTCTTCCACTACACGTTTGCCTTGTTTTAAGTTGCGCATTGCTATCTCAGCAGTCATCTGAGAATCTGAGTCCTGATATAACTCATCCATCTGGGAGAAGAACTCATCTAATGATCTTAAGACTGGTTGATTGCTTTCGAATGATGCGTCAGCCCACACTCTGGGTTCTCCACGGAGAAAAGAAATGACTGTGAGTACCTTCACTCGTTCAGTACAATAGGTTTTTTGTTTGAGGCTAAAGAGAAGAAGGCAAGCCGTTTTGAACTGACGGTACATCTTTCTATTCCCTGAAAAGGGTTCAGGCAAGGATACTACTGGCTCTGGAATTGGTTCTGGTCTTGCTGTTAAGGATTCTCTGATTACTCTTCTCAGAGTTTGGTTTTCTATTTCTAAATCTCTTAGGGATTGTCCCATTAAATCTACACGCTGTGAAAGATTAAACACAAATTGAGGCAGGTCTACTGGATCAGATGCCATGGCTTAGTAATTATGTAAGGTTGAAACAGGTTAGTATTGTAATACGCCACCTATCTCCTTCTTCCTAAATTATTCTGGTCACAGCTGCAAACCTGCGAATATTTATATGTACCACTGACTGTAAAGGCAACTATTATCTTAGATAGAGGCCTGTTTAGTGAGTGGAGTTGATAGAGTGAAGATTCTAACTGTAATAGTATTTCTATTACGAGTATATAATAGGTGAGATCAGATATAATTGTGCGATAAACTGTATTGCTTGTGAGGATAGTGCAGTTCCGGAAGATCTGTGGTGAGACTCTGATATAGCTTTGGGTATTGAGGACAGGACTACCTGTATTCCTCCTTCAGCGTGAGCTGACAGAATTGATGCAACAGAGTTGGGAGTCTCTGTGGTTACAAGCGTAAACTGTGAGAGCGGACAGCTGCTCCGATGCTGCAGCGTGTATCTGGGCGTTTCAGACGGCCTTCAGTTTGAGTGACTGGTGACGTCACAATTCTCTGCTGCCGCTGCTGAGCGGCGGTTTATCTAAACAAACGCTTACTAACACAGCGTTAAATAACCGGCTTCACAAAGATGACTTTCTGAAAACAGGATTCCCTTTTGTGAGAATGATGAGTCTTTTGGTAATTGTTTCAGGAAGCTCCGGTTAGGTAGGTGATGCTGGATAAGGAAATAGGAATCAAACGTTGCTGTAAGTAAAGATTCAGCCTAGAATCAGCAAGTTGTATTCCATATAATTAAAGTTCAGCCTTGAATCAGCAAGTTGTAATCCAAATAAGGCAGGGTAGACAAAAGGTGAAAATCTCTTTTCGAGATAAGGCAATATATAATTTTCTGTGAGGACAGCAGCTTAGGATAGTCTAACTTGCTAGTACAAACTCAAAATTACTAAGCACTAGGAACAGGGCGTAGTCAGGATATAAAGGTAAGGTGGGAGGGGTTACCAAGGTAGGCAGGTATACAGAGGAATACCTGACAGATGAACTGTGGTCCACTGCAGTCTCTGTTCTTTGGGTAGATTGGTTTTCGGTGTAGGTGACGACACGTCATCCTCAGTATCCGTTGTAGTCGTAGGGTGCTGGACTTGGATGTTGAGTGTTCTATTTATCGATGTCAGGTCTGCTGGGTCTTTATAGATGAGTTGTTTTCCAGCGTGAGATATGATGATACTAAAGTGGAATCCCCATCTGTTCTTGATCTTGTGTTCTTGTATGACAGTTGTGAGAAATTTTGCTGCTTTCCTCTTTTCAATCGTTGCAGGGCAGAGGTCTTGATATACCTGCAGTTCCTGGTCTTTGTATTTAATAGAGCATGATGTTCTAGCTGCTGACCAGATCAGTTATCTGTCCCTGAAGTGAAGGAGCTTCACAATGACATCCCTGGGGTTTGTAGTTGGTTTGGGGTGTAGCGCCCTGTGAGCCCTTTCTATGGAGATCTCTGATATTTGTGTGGAATTGGTCAGGTAGTTAAAAAAGTCTATAAGGTATGATAATAAATTACCAGGGTCCACTGTTTCCGCTATCCCTCAAATCCGTAAATTGTTTCTTCGTCCTCGACTTTTGAGGTCCTCAACCTTTTCTTGGAGGGAGTGTATACAGGTAGCGTGTTGGGCTAAGCAGTTCTCAGCAGAAGAAACTATTGTATTAAGAGTGTCTTGTCCTGCCTCCAAATCATCTATCCTAGCACCCAATTCATTAATGTCCCTCCTGACTGCTAATAGTTCTGTCTTTATAAATGTCTTGAGGTCTGCAATGTCGGCTTTAGATGATAGGTTTTGAATTGTGTCCTGAATATTGAGCAGCTGCTCCTGTGGTAGAGGCTGCGATTGTGGGTTCTGATGTGGGTCTGTGTCCATTTCAGCATTAGGTTGCGATGCCTTTTTATTCTCTTGGTCTGGTTGCTCTTGCGGGGGAAAAAAGGCATTAAGTTTGCTGGAGTGAATAGTGTTTTTAATGTTGCTGCCTTTCTCCCCTTTGGTAATTCTTTTGGAGGCCATCACTTTTAAATAGAGGGATCAGTACGTCCAGTGCAATTGTTATGTGAAGCAGAAAATAACTTATAATAATACTCCAGTGCTGTATTGAGGGTTTTCTTGTCAAAAGTTTGTCAAACTGTCACCGCAGTCTCTGTGGAGTCGTCAGGGCAGTTACCAGCACAGGCCTCAGTGATATGCGGTCCACGTGGGTCAGCGGCGTCTGAATTTATTTCTCACTTACGCTGTATACCTGTTTGCAGCCCTGCGGTCTCTCTATTAATCCGCTCTGTGAGATTGTTCCGGCAGCGTGTGCGAGCAGGTCTCTGATTCTCGTCACAGCAGGGTCTAACTGGTCTGGGATAGTGTGTATAGCGCTAGCGTGATCATACCAGCATGGCGTCTGTCTGCGGTGCAAGATGCGGCCCCACAGTGAAGTTCCGGTAGCTCCTCCGTTATGTGCGGTAAAACATTTACTCAGGTATCCGTTTGTTCTGTGAGCCTTGAGCAAGTTCACGGTCTGTTTGGGTTACATGCAGCTGTCTGTTAGTCCGGTGGCAAGGGAGAAACTGTACGGAGCTAGGGTACTACCCGTCCATGTTCCTGCATGGCCAAGCTCCGCCCTGCACCTGCATTATATTATTAACCCCTAAACTGCCGCTCCAGACACCGCCGCCACCTACATTATACTTATGAACCCCTAATCTGCTGCCCCCAACATCGCCGACACCTACATTATAGTTATTAACCCCTACTCTGCCGCCCCCAATATCGTCGCAACCTACCTACAATTATTAACCCCTAATCTGCCGCCCCCAACGTCACCGCCAATATAATAAAATTATTAACCCCTAAATCTAAGTCTAACCCTAAACCTAACCCCCCTAACTTAAATATAATTTAAATAAATCAAAATAAAATAACTACAATTAACCAAATTAGTCCTATTTAAAACTAAATACTTACCTATAAAATAAACCCTAAGATAGCTACAATATAACTAATAGTTACATTCTATCTATCTTAGGGTTTATTTTTATTTTACAGGCAACTTTGTATTTATTTTAACTAGGTAGAATAGTTATTAAATAGTTATTAACTATTTAATAACTACCTAGCTAAAATAAGTACAAATTTACCTGTAAAATAAACCCTAACCTAAGTTACAATTACACCTAACACTACACTATAAATAAATGAATTACCTAAATTAAATTAAACTAATTACAATAAAATAAAATAAACTAAAGTACAAAAAAAACACTAAATTACAAAAAATAATAAAATAATTACAAGAATTTTAAACTAATTACACCTACTCTAATTCCCCTAATAAAATATAAAAGCCCCCCAAAATAAAAAAAGCGTTAGATTTTAAATAGCAGAATGTATAGTTAAAAAGTCATATAACTGATTTATTTATAATTTTCAAATCTATTTAAAATACTCAAATGAACATGTATATTTAGACACATATTAAATATGAACATGAAAACCTGAGAGTTAAGATTTTAACATGTCTTAACCTATATATATATATATTTTTAAAAGCATAGAATTTCTTAAGGATTCAAAATGTCTCAAAATTAATAACACTTTTCTTTTCATTTCAGACCTGCATCTGGTGTTCCATGCATTCAAAATTTATTAGAAATATTAAATATATTGCATTCCTATTGAGATGCAATGCTATGTCAGGATGTTGAATGCTGTGATTCTGGGGAGAGCAAATGATTGATAGTGTAATTGTTTATTAATATGATCACTAGGAACATCCTTATATTTGGTATTGGAGTAATCAGAAAAATTACATTATATCATCCCATCTATAATTAAAATTGTAAATGATTAATACAAGGAAGTAAAGTAGTTTAAATAATCACTTTATAAGGATATATTAAATTGTTAGCAATATTGATGGTCAAGATATTTGCGGTTGTCTGCTGCCCCCTAGAGGATTTAAACTGGTATGACAACCAAATGAATTATCTATTAGAACACATGCAAATCCAAAATAGCCAATTAAATGTTTCAACTCTAAGGGCAGACCAATGACAAGCTCCGTTAGGGCCAATCCAAGACAAGCACCATGGAGCGTAACCAAAAACAGATCACCAATGATTATATATAAGAAAAGCTGAATGCAAGGAAGAGAGAGGGTCTTTAATCTGCTGAAACTTGTGATTGAATAACTGGCTGCCATACTTGGGACACAATCGCTTTAAGCAAAAAAGCTGAGACAAACTTCTTGATCTATGCAATAACTTTTCTTCATATGAGGTGATCTGAATATACTTGAAAAATATTGAAATACTAAATTGGCTCATGTTGGTAATGTATGAATTCTATAATTTGATATTTTAAAGCAAATACATTCATTATTGCTGCGGTCTAATTACAGTTAGTAAATTTAAAAGGGCCCAAGTTGTATTTTAAACTTGTGCTTCATAGCCCTGTGTATTTTAAAACTAATCATTGATTCTAAGTAATTTATCTTTGCAAATATATAAACTTATTTTAGAATTTGTCTTAATTGTAGATAATCAAGAATTTATTTCAGCTTAGATAAATCGGCATATAAACTGACTGTTTACAGTAAGAATATATATAACTTCTGGTGTTTTAATTAGAGTTGCATAAAATCATTTGTGGGCTAAATAGCTTAAGTATATTTGTTCTGGAAGCTAGGGACCCATACTGTGATATTTCATTGTGGTATTTTAATGCAATTCAATTGTGAATAACATTAATTCTAAAGGTATATTTGGTTTGCTTGGTAAAGAATATTATAACAGTTTTAAACTTGTATAGGTTGATTCATATCTGATTTTCTATAAATATAATTCAATGTGTCTATAAATGTTAACTAGTATAAAGAATTTAGGAATTTACATTAATCTTTTTGTTTTGTATATGCATTTTATTGGGGGTTTGTTTAAAGAATAATTTTTAAATATATTGTATTATAACCCAGCCATATACTGACAGGAGGTTCCGCTATGTGTCTTCCTATCCCTACAAGGGTCCCAGACCAGGTTACAATCCCCTCCTATGAAAACATGGCCTTGTTTAATTTTCTCTACTCTTCACAGCAGCCTACGAAGGAAACTGGTTTGATTAGCGTTAGGTGAGTATAAGGCCACCAGAGTACACAGCACATAATTTAAGCGGCAAACGTTTATGACATAGTGCCCCAAGGGGTCTACCTCAACATATATGGATTCATAGGAAATGTGTCTGCTTATGAGTATAGAAACTCCCCTAGCCTTTGTGTGAAAAGTGGAGGAGAGGCATGTTGGGTAATCTTTATATTTGAAGGTGGAAGCCCAAGACTCGACCTAATGGGCCTCTTGAATAAAAGCTACTTATATCTTGTGTGTGGTAAGAAATCTGAGGAGTAGACTCATTTTAGAGGGGGAGTTAAGGCCCCTAACGTTAAGCCTGCTTAACCTCATTTTGAGAGGGGGGGGGGGGGTAGGGAGAAAGGGAAGGGGAAGAGAGAAAAAATAATAAGAACAAAATATAAAAATATATATATATAATTTGCAGTCAATCAGAGGCTCTTCAGACTAGGCAGAGACTGCGGAACTCTGCCCAAAATTAATAATGCAGAGGACAATCTACTTACCCCTTACCACACAGGAGGGGTGAGGGGGGCAGAGAAGAGGTCAGAAACAATGTTCCCCTCCTCAACCAGTGTATAAGACAAACAGCATAACAAAGTAGGTTATATTGTGATTAACAGAATACAAGCAGCCTTCATTTATACACTAATCCTTTCAGATCTCTGGGGTGGGACATAGAGGAACATATAAGATGAGGAAAATATGAAAAGCGGTGTAAAAATAAACATGGGGTCTAATCCATTTAATATCCCTTTAATCCTTGACCATTCTCCCATATGCTGTGAGGGAATTTCTTTGAAAATATTGGGGAGGGTGCATGACAGCCCTAATATGGGGATTATGGAGGAAGGGTATTAAACTAGGGAGTAAGTTCATACCCACCACATACAGTAGCCATTCACTCAAACATAACATGTATATGAATCATGGCCCTGAGAGTTATAAGGTGCATTTAAATTATTACAGTGATAGAGGCAGCCTTTTTTCCCCCCTCTTTTCTTTCCTTTTCTTTTTTTCTCCTTTCGCCTTCCTTCCCTTTTTTTTTTTTGCATCTGACCCTAACAAGTTTCCATAATTAATGAGATAGCAAGTAAGGAGCTAGACATGTGTGCGGGATACAAGGGAGAAGAAGTGCAGAACTAGGCAAGGGGTTTGAAAAGACACAGCGGTCAATTGGTACTGAGCTAGATCCACCTCGATAGACCCCTCCACTAAAAGGCTACCTCCCTATCTATTGACCTCTATCATGCAGTAGGGAGAGGACTTGTTCCCCCGGGATATGGAGAGGGAAGTATATGAGTTCAGGTAAGGGATCAAAGTGCATGCAGGTTAGAAGGTGAATGTGCATTCAGAATATAAGTGCAAAATTGCCACCAACATAAGTGTCACAGTAAAGGCAGGGACCTAGGTATCGTAGTTCTACAGTGATATAGCACCTACATCTGTGACATCAGGCTTGCTCATAAATAGGTTACTAGCAAATAAGCATTACAAATCAATACAATATCTAATACAGACAAGATATATGATTGAACCAAAAGAACAGGAATATATCAATCATTCAAAAACTATAGAACATTTGTCATTGTTTCATCTTACCTTTTCCTTGTAGAGGGAAAAGAAGCATCAGGACAACAAAATCAAACATATCTGTTTTCAGGTAACTAAAATATGGACAGTAAAGTCAACTTTAGAGTTCAGCTGGGTGCCAGAGGGCAGTTTAACAGGAACCTCCCAGCTTATCTAGATTCAGCTGGAGGGTAACTCATGGGTTAGGATCCTGCCGGCTTGGGTTCCAATCTGGGGCCCCAGCCCTTAGTGCGTTGTTGACTTGTGGATGTTGGTTAAGGTACTACATATCTCCTGGTCACAGTTGCCATTTCCTCAGTAACTCCTGGCCCTGTCTAGGGGAAAGGGCTGTATGTTGTGTCCCATCCTTAGTGATGATCAGCTTTGTGGGGAAGCCCCAGCGAAACCGGATCAGATGAGATCTTAAGGAACTGGTGACTTCAGCAAAAGATCTCCTCTGCTGCAATGTATGAGAGAACAAGTCAGAGAACAACGTAACATCCTTGAACTGACCCGAGAGGGTGGGCTGCTGTAAGAGAGTCCTCAATAGATTCTCCTTATAGGAGAAGTAGTGCAAGCATGCTATAGTGTCCCTAGGCTTATCCATAGAGAGGATCTTTGGTTTGGCCACCCTATGTATGCAATCAATTCTGCCCTCCTCTCCACCTGAGGATCCCAGGATGGCTTGGAACAATGATTGCGCAAATTTTTAAAGATCCTGTTGATGTATTGACTCGGGGACACCTCTTATTCTTACGTTGTACCGTTGTGAACGGTCCTCCAAGTCAGCCAACTTGGCTTCCAAGGTGGATACTTGGTCAGCGAGGTTTTGAGTATAACTCACCCAGTTGGTGTTGTCCACCAGCAGGTCCTCCTGCTTTCACTCAATAATATTTGTGCGCTCATTGACAGTAGAGATGTCCTTACGTAGATTATCAGAAGACCTTTCAAGTTTGTTGAATCGTTTTGCAAAAGACTGGCTCTGTCTATCTAGCAATTGCTTCATAAAATCGGCAGTGATCATCTTTGCGCCCTGGTAGAGGGAGAGTGTCTAGATCTGGGCCTTTCTTCTGACATGTCAGTGGAGAGAGATCTCTCATCATTAGACAGACCAGGATTAGGGTCTCGAAGTGGCTGAAAGTGGTCACGGACACTATTTTTGGCAGATACATTTGACTTCTGCTTCCTTCTTGCCTGTTGCGATATTGTGGAAGCTATATGTTGTATGCTGGTAATTCTTTCTGTTCAGCAAAAGGCATGCAGGAGAAAGGAGAAGGGCATATGTCAGTCACAATGTGCTCTCACCGGCAGGGAGGGGAACTGTGGTCTTTTTAGGCCATCATAGTGTGTTTAAGCATACCTTTGCAGAAATGGTCAGAAGTGTCTCAAACAATCTATTGGTAAACAGGAAGGACAAAGCAGCATGTAGATCTCACACAAAATAAACAATTCTCAGATTGGGAACGTCTCTGCCAAATCTCTCCCACACACCTATGTGCCAATAGAGTATTATGCCTTAGAATGGTTACCAATTCACTTTAGGGCCTCAGTTGCAGATGAAAACTTTCTTTTTACTACAGGGAACAACTAGGCAGTCTTATGTAGTCCCAATACAAGGACTTTAATACCACTGCTGCTTCTGGGAAGGGCTTTGTGTGAATGAATCTGACTCCATAGTGGGGTGCTGTACCTTAGTAATTCTCTGCCGTCCAGAGGGTTTACTCCGTAGCCTAGGTGCTGCAGTCTTTATTGAAGGATAGGGGAGGCCTGTTCTTATACTTGAAGGCTGTGACCGAGTATATAGGCAACTCTTTGTTATGATAGCTAGCCCAGTCTGGGCTATTACCTCTTTACAGCTTCCAAGGCCTATTTTAGTGGTGCGTGGGAAGCGCAATTACTACCCTGTTTGTGTGTCCCAAAACGGCATGGCAAAGGTCTCTATTTCAATGTGCTACTTCCCCTGCATATGTCCTTGTATATACTATTTTACTGCCACAGGGTCGTCGCAGCAGCACCGCACAGTTAGGCCTATTCAATGTAGTTAGTGTATGCCTTGTAGCACTAATGTGGTTTAGGCTGGGAGCAGTGATGACATCTATAGTCTAGATCTCTATTAGCGGGATATACCTCTCTCAGTGGTGCGGGTAGAGTTCCAGGTGAGCGCTCCATTGCTCCTCTCCAGCTGTTGCGCACTTATCTTTAATGGCGGCCGTTCGCGCCACAGGTAAGGCGCTTCCTCTCCGATTACAAATTCACTGCTGTCTCGCCGTAAGTTGGCAAATCTTAAGCTGGTCTCTGGAAAGCTCAGGGTGCACTCCGCTGATATGCCTGTCTCTCCAAGCGGACCGGGATCCAAGGCCCAACCTCTCCCTCCAGGACCAGAGGTAAAAGGTGCGATATGTGCAGAATGGTCTCACCGTCACTGACTCCTTAGGCTAAGGATTAATGTCACTGCTACACAGTGTGGGTTTCTCAGCGGTTTTCTACGTTTTTATCCCTCTGGGCCCTAACTTGTGCAGGAGCTCTCTCTTAGCTAAATCTGCCCCCCCCTATATTTTTGTTTTATGCACTTGTAATTACGTGTCTGTCCTGTTGCACAGGAAAAAAAGAAAGAAAAATTAATAAAAAACATTATTTTTTTTAAAAAAGTTACCTTTCTTTACTTTATTTGCATCTGCCATCCTTGTTGGCCTCAGTTGTACCTTTGGCAGCCACGTCCTAGATTAACCTAGAGTGTTGGGACAGTGCTATTTTCAAGATCAAAACAGACATTTACTCCGGCCTGACATTGCTACATTACCAGCATACTTTATCTGACATCTAGTTTTGCATACATGTCTTTTCCTGTCATTGCATATTTAAAGACAAATTGCCAGCTTACATGTAGTGATATATAACAGCAAGACTGCAGGGGTAAAAATACTTACAGGATACAATAAGACCTATGAGAGAACTTCAGACACACCCAGGGAACACACTTATTCAGCCCACTTTCCAAAGGTATGAGACACATTTTAGTGAAACAATGTTTTAAATGTTGTACTTTTTAACTTTGTGTTTTGAAACTACATTGTACATAAAAGAACCTTGAATCCAGAATGATCTAGATGTGTTTGTTTAGAATCTATTGGTTGTATCTGTAATAAAATAAACTTGGATTAAGGAATAGACCCCTGCTGTGACAAGCATTTAAATTCCATTAAAAAAAAAAATCAGTAATATCTAACTCAGATATTGCCTGTAGTCTGAAGACTTCTTTCTCCGTTTTCCTCAATCCTCCTCTGTCCAATATAATCTCAAGGAAAATAGAGACAGAATATAGTGTAGTACATAAAAACACAACACCTACTAAATTAAGCTTCTTTAATTCATAAAACTACCCACAGAATAAAATAGCTCACAGAGTAAAATTAGCTTAGTATATCTCAATGATTATATATTGTCTTTCTCAAGAGCAATATTTTACACATAATATGTTCCATAATTGAATGCTCAGTCTTGCCGGCATTTAAATACCAACACCAAGTTGTCCAATCCAAAGGTTTGAGTAGGTAGTGGTTTACAGTCATATCTGACCCTCCCATTTACTAATCAGAGTACATTTTTTATCCTCCAGGGTGAAAATGAAAAATATAAAAACTTATAATTAATTCTACCAAAAGGCTGGCCAAATGCCAACCAAAATATAACTAAGCTTTTTGCACTCATCGGGTTGTGCTCGTATTATGAGTTGAAAATAAACTGTTTTTGCTCTTGCTCTAACCGGACGCGCGCAAAAAGCCGAACTTAGAATAGTGTGTGTGCATTCACTTATTTCCCCATTGAAGTCAATGGAGCAAAAAAATTGGAAAAAACCCCAATTTGTTTGTAAACCCGATCGCATATTCTTCACTCCGCACCTCCGGGATGAAGAAAAAAGGTGGTCCCGCGCTGGATGAAGATGGAGTCGCCTGGAAGAAGACCTTCCCCGCCGGACTTCAGGAATGGTGAGTACCTATTTCGGATTAGTGTTAGCTTTTTCCTTGGGGTGTTTTTTATTTTAGATTAGGGCTTCTTTTTTTTTAATGGGCACTAAAGAGATGATTACCCTTTTATGGGCAATGCCCATAAAAATGCCCCTTTAGGGGCAATGAGCAGGTTCGATGGGGGGTTGTACTTTTAGGGGGTAATTGGTTTATTTTAATGCTAAAGAGCTGTTAAACTTAGGGCAATGCCCTACAAAAGGCCCTTTTAAGGGCTATTGGTAGTTTATTGTTAGCTTAGGGGGTGTTTTATTATGGGGTGGCTTTTTTGTTTTTATAGGGGTATTAGATTTGGTTTAATTTTTTTATTTTGGATAATTTTGTTTATTATTTTCTGTAAGCTTAGATTTTGTTATTTTTCGTAATTTAGAGTTTGTTATTTTGTGCAGATAGGTTTTGTTATTTTGTTTAATCTTAGATTTTGTTTTTTTGTGTTGGTGATGTGTTTGTCCGGCATTTAGGGATTAATAGGTTTATTTTAGTAGTAGCAATGTGGGGGGTTTGTGGTTTAGGGGTTAATCGCTTTATTGGGGGTTGGTGGTTTAGGGGTTAATAGCTTTATTTAGTGTTGGCAATGTGGTTGGCTGGCGGTATAGGGATTAATAGATTTTTTTTAGTAGTAGCGATGTGGGGGACGCTGGATTAGGGGTTAATAACTTTATTTAGTGTTGGCTTACTGCACCATACAGCACAACAAAAGAAAGATTTTTTGTTACTTGCAATGGCTGTGGTATAGAAATAGTGGTACGGACCCATTTTGCGCGGTGTGTACGCTACGGCTATACCACACAACTTGTAATCTCGCTGTATGTGCTTAATCCCTTCAAATGTGTATTAAACACAAAGGGCTATATTCCAAGTGGCACTGTGTTTTTTTACCGTGATCACGAATACTCCTCAAGAGTTAAGCTTTTTGCGCTAGTCGGGTTGCATTCGTATTACATGTTCCAAAAAACGTATTTTGCACCAGTGGTAAACAGTGTTGGTTATGCAAAACTAGGGAATGGGTAATAAAGGGATTATCTATCTCTTTAAACAATAAAAATTTTTGGAGTTGACTGTCCCTTTAACCTTTTTTGATGCAAAAAAATATTACTGCTCTTTTGTATGCATGACATTTTAGTGTAAATGTTACCGATACATAATTTGTATATTGAAAGCACAATCTTTTGAGCAAATGGATTCATTTTAACACAACCATGATATATTTTAGATTATACAAACAAATGAAAAAACAAAAGTATACTACACATATCACATTTTTTTTTAAAATGAATTTAAACTAAACATTCGTTCACACATTGAATTCCCAAATGTTTCACTTTATTATCTATAAAGTAATGGGGGCTGCCATCTTGAAACCTATGTTTTCTTTATATAATATTGGTGCTGAGGACAATTTGGGACATATTCAGTGTGCAAACAAAGGCTGTGTGGAAAATAGCACAGTACCAGTTACTATTGCAATATTACACACAGTTATGCTCTTGTTCTTAATTGTGGTTTCAACATGATGGTGCCCATTATTTTATAGAAACTCTTGGAATGGCTAAACCCACACTTTTTAGAGCTAAATTACAAAAAAAGGAGACAATATAAATAATATAAGCATAATACACATAATTAAGCATATTATTTTACAATTGCAAAGTGTTCAGTGACTCTTTAAAGCTACATACTTTGCTGAATATCATGCTAAATATATTTTTGGAATTATACATTAGTCTATGGAAAGTTCTAGCTACACAATGTAAATAAAATAAAATAAATTAAATAAATTGTACTTCTTATCAACACATACATAACAGTCTTTAATAAAACAGCAAAAAAATTAAATTGTATTCCATTTTGAAATATCCTCAGTACATGGAATATTATATGGCTACAAATTCTTCATAAGGCAGAGCAAGCATTCTCAGAGTCCCACTGCAGCAAGACATAGAAACTATGTGCTGGTTTTTAAGGGACAATAAACTGAAAATTAAACATTCATGATGCAATTTTGAACAACTTTCTAATTTACTTCTGTTATTTTATTTGCTTAGTTATCTTGGTATCCTTCTTTGAAAAGCAAACTTAGGTAGGCTGAGTTGCAGCAATATACTACTGGGGTGGCTGTACATATATATGGCTCTTGTCATTGGCTCTCCCAGTGTGTTCAGCTAGCTCCCAGTAATGCATTATTACCTCTCCAAAAAAGGATACCAAGAGAATCTAGCAAATTTGTTATTAGAAATAAATTGTAAATTTGTTTAAAATTGTATGCTTTGAGTCACGACAGAAAAATATTCGGTTTCATGTCCTTTATGTTCCTGAATCCCAGTGGCTTTTTAAAATAGTCCATGTAAGGGGAGGGAGGTCATCGATTTCTTTGTACTTAGACATAAAAATGTGCATTCCATTGTTTTTATCCCCAGCACCATGCAGACCAAAATGGTACAAGTGAAGGGGACCCCACTGTGCTGCACCAACAATGCTACAAGAGTTTTACAAACTCACACACAAATACAAATACATACATCAGATGAATGATTAAAAGGTAATAAAACCCCAAAATATTCTTTCACTATTCAATTCACAATTTTAAACAATTTTCTAAAATACTTCTATTATACATTTTTCAATTTTGCTTCGTATCCTTTACTGAAGGAGCAGCAATGCACTACTGGGAACTATCTGAAAAGAGGAATATATTGTAACCACCAATCAACAGCTTGCTCCCAGCTCCTGGGCATAACTAAGTAAACTTTTCAACAAATTATATCAAGAGAACAAAGCAACGTAAATAATAAAAAGAATATTGGAAAGTTGTTTAAAATTATTTGCTCATCAGAATCATGAAAGAAAATTGTTGGGCTTTATGTCCCTTTAAGGTTTCTGTACATAAATAACAATCTATATTCTATTAAATTGAAATATTGTATTAGATTAGATATGAATAATAAATATTAATAAAACACACCATAGCTAGCTATTTTATCATGTCTCTATAAAACAAGAAACAGTAAGGGTAAGGTATGTAATTTGTTAACTCAGACACACAAAAATACCTTTCTACAGTTGTATTTGTACTAAGGCATCCAGTGATTGTTTCGAAAAAAGGTTTGTAAATTTAAGTCTGAAGTGAGGTTGAACTTACAATATTTAAAGCTGCTTCTAATTAATGTATAGTTTTATTATAGCATATTTAAATAGCATCTGCTTTAGGTACAGTTTATGGATCTTGAGATAGTGTTTCCAATTATTTTTGATGCTATGCATATGAATTCAGTACAGAGACGGCCTATCCTGCTTAGACACAAATGATAATAAGCAATGAAAACATCAGTGCAATCACTGATTATGAGATGTAAGTTAACACTATTTTGGCTGAGAGTAGCAGGATATAGGGCGGCATAAAATTTTGGGGTAAATCTATGGCGCAATGAGATAGGGGGGATGTTATAATGACAACACAGGGGATTTTTAGAGGGGCAGCAGATTTATCAGTGCCTAGGGCAGCACAAAAACTAAATACACCTGTGTGAGACATAATATTATAAAATATTATAGCAAACAATCTCTTGCTATTTAATACAGAACCAAATAGAATGTGCTATATGGCTCACACCATAGGCTCTGCTATTATTGCAGTAGTCAAATTTTTGTCTTCATAGAGCCCACTGATAGGTTCTAACACAAAGCAATTATTTCCCAGATCTCAGAGTCCTTATCCTATGTACCTTGAGATAAGTTGGAGTTTGCATTTCACATACTGACCCCACAGTATCAGACCTATTTCACATCCATAGTCTTTCTTCTTGCAGTCTTTAAAGAACATCCAGATTCTATACAATCCACATACTTTGAAAAGTTCCATCACTCTTTATGTGCACCATAACGTATCTCATGAAGTTGCTATATGCTCATTGGTATTTCTGTTTGTACATCATCCTAGGCACCAACAAGTGTTGATTGTAGAATTTTCTCGAAAGCAATAATGAAATTCTTTGCTGTATAGACTGAAAACTAGCTTCAGTACTAGGGGAATGAATAAAAGCTTCAAAGATTTGAATGAAACAATCATGCAATAACCAGCCATGGAACTTACAATGTTCACACTACCTATGGTAAAGTTATGCCTCTAAACTAAGCATGGTGCTGAGTAGAGACTTTTGCCTTTCTCTTCTCTAGTCTGTCAAGGTTCTTGCCATGTTTTTCCAGAGCGTTTCCGTAAATATCTGATTGCTGAAATGGCGCCAAGGTTTGCTATCAGAGCTGGAAAATAAGAAAATCAATGAAATAACAAAAGCCTCATCCTAATAGCAGCCAAAAAGTAAACTATGAGTATTACTGATGCAAAGTGGTGACATTAATTTTTTTATGTGTGTTACTGGCACTGAGTAAAATCAGTGAGTTGCATGTGTAATTGTCAGCTTGTTAGAAAACTTTGATCTGTAGGTGTTAAGGAAAGCTGGGACAAAACACTAATCTTTATATGTCGCTGACAGTTTGGTTTTAAAAATACCTGATCTATATGTACCTCACCTTGAGTAAGCAGTGCAGTACCAGGGACCAGTTTTAAAAAGGACATAGTAGAATTGAAAAAAAGTTCAGAAAATTCTAGCCACAAAAATAATAAGAGGAATAGAGGATTTAAACTATGAAAAGATGTTAGCCAAATTGGGTCTGTTTACTTTACCCATATACAGAGTTGACAGAAGCGCTGTTTATTCCAAGACAAAATTTAACGCTAGAACTTAAGGAAAGGAGATTTAATCCAGCACCGTAAATGTTTTTTTTTCATGGTAAGAGCAATCAAATTGTGGAACATCTTGCCTAAGGAGGTAGTGAATGCCAATACAGTAGATACGTGCAAATACGGATTTGATACACTTCTGGCTAAAATAGAATTCAGGAATATGATTGCTTGTGTCAAATGGGTTAGCTTTCTAATTGTTAATATAAGTTCAACTGGTAGCTACTTTATATTAAATCAGGCAGGTTCTGTATAGGTTAAACTCAATTGACTTCTGTCTTCTTTCCACCTCTTCTACAATGTTACTGTGTGTTTCTGGCAGCAAACAGTGTAAAATAACAGATGTGTGTATTACAGACTTACAAGGGTGAAATAATTGGTCTACATGTGCTACTGGCAAACTTACGCCTAGATTTAGAGTTCTGCGGTAGCCGTCAAAACCAGCGTTAGAGGCTCCTAACGCTGGTTTTTACCGCCTGCTGGTATTTAGAGTCAGTCATTAAAGGGTCTAACGCTCACTTTGCAGCCGCGACTTTTCCATACCGCAGATCCCCCTACGCCAATTGCGTATCCTATCTTTTCAATGGGATCTTTCTAACGCCGGTATTTAGAGTCTTGGCTGAAGTGAGTTAAGAACTTTCTGGGCTAACGCCAGTTCATAAAGCTCTTAACTACTGTGGTCTAAAGTACACTAACACCCATAAACTACCTATGTACCCCTAAACTGAGGTCCCCCCACATCGCCGCCACTCTATAAAAATTTTTTAACCCCTAATCTGCCGACCGCACACCGCCGCCACCTACGTTATACTTATGTACCCCTAATCTGCTGCCCCTAACACCGCCGACCCCTATATTATATTTATTAACCCCTAATCTGCCCCCCTCAACGTCACCGACACCTACCTACACTTATTAACCCCTAATCTGCCGACCGGACCTCACCGCTACTATAATAAAGTTATAAACCCCTAATCCGCCTCACTCCCGCCTCAATAACCCTATAAGAAATAGTATTAACCCCCAATCTGCCCTCCCTAACATCGCCGACACCTAACTTCAATTATTAACCCCTAATCTGCCGACCGGACCTCACCGCTACTCTATTAAATTTATTAACCCCTAAAGCTAAGTCTAACCCTAACACTAACACCCCCTAAGTTAAATATAATTTAAATCTAACAAAATAAATTAACTCTTATTAAATAAATTATTCCTATTTAAAGCTAAATACTTACCTGTAAAATAAACCCTAATATAGCTACAATATAACTAATAATTATATTGTAGCTATTTTAGGATTAATATTTATTTTACAGGCAACTTTGTATTTATTTTAACCAGGTACAATAGCTATTAAATAGTTAAGAACTAATTAATAGCTACCTAGTTAAAATAATTACAAAATTACCTGTAAAATAAATCCTAACCTAAGTTACAATTAAACCTAACACTACACTATCAATAAATTAATTAAATAAACTACCTACAATTATCTACAATTAAACCTAACACTACACTATCAATAAATTAATTAAATACAATACCTACAAATAAATACAATTAAATAAACTAACTAAAGTACAAAAAATAAAAAATAACTAAGTTACAAAAAAATAAAAAAATATTTACAAACATTAGAAAAATATTACAACAATTTTAAACTAATTACACCTACTCTAAGCCCCCTAATAAAATAACAAAGCCCCCCAAAATAAAAAAATGCCCTACCCTATTCTAAAATTAAAATAGAAAAGCTCTTTTACCTTACCAGCCCTTAAAAGGGCCTTTTACGGGGCATGCCCCAAAGAATTCAGCTCTTTTGCCTGGAAAAAAAAACATACAATACCCCCCCCCAACATTACAACCCACCACCCACATACCCCTAATCTAACCCAAACCCCCCTTAAATATACCTAACACTAAGCCCCTGAAGATCTTACTACCTTACCGGGTATCACCGATCGGTCCAGGCTCCGATGTCTTGATCCAAGCCCAAGAGGGGGGCTGAAGACTTCCATCCTCCGGCTGAAGTCTTGATCCAAGCGGCGGCTGAAGAAGTCCATCTTCGGGCAGAAGTCTTCATCCTATCCGGGCAGAAGAGGACATCCGGACCGGCAAAGATCTTCATCCAAGCGGCATCTTCTATGTTCTTTCATCCGATGACGAGCGGCTCCATCTTCAAGACCTTCGGCGCGGATCCATCCTCTTCTTCCGACGACTAGACGACGAATGAAGGTTCCTTTAAGGGACGTCATCCAAGATGGCGTCCCTCGAATTCCGATTGGCTGATAGGATTCTATCAGCCAATCGGAATTAAGGTAGGAAAATTCTGATTGGCTGATGGAATCAGCCAATCAGATTCAAGTTCAATCCGATTGGCTGATCCAATCAGCCAATCAGATTGAGCTCGCATTCTATTGGCTGTTCCGGGTTACTTAGGAGGGTGTTAGGGTTAGGGTTAGACTTAGCTTTAGGGGTTAATAAATTTAATAGAGTAGCGGTGAGGTCCGGTCGGCAGATTAGGGGTTAATAATTGAAGTTAGGTGTCGGCGATGTTAGGGAGGGCAGATTAGGGGTTAATACTATTTCTTATAGGGTTATTGAGGCGGGAGTGAGGCGGATTAGGGGTTAATAACTTTATTATAGTAGCGGTGAGGTCCGGTCAGCAGATTAGGGGTTAATTATTGTAGGTAGCTGGCGGCGACGTTGTGGGGGGCAGATTAGGGGTTAATAAATATAATATAGGGGTCGGCGGTGTTAGGGGCAGCAGATTAGGGGTACATAGCTATAATGTAGGTTGCGGCGGTGTACGGAGCGGCAGATTAGGGGTTAAAAAAATATGCAAGGGTCAGCAATAGCGGGGTCGGCAGATTAGGGGTTAATAAGTGTAAGGTTAGGGGTGTTTAGACTCGGGGTACATGTTAGGGTGTTAGGTGCAGACTTAGGAAGAGTTTCCCCATAGGAAAAAATGGGGCCGCGTTAGGAGCTGAACGCTGCTTTTTTGCAGGTGTTAGGTTTTTTTTCAGCTCAAACTGCCCCATTGTTTCCTATGGGGGAATCGTGCACGAGCACGTTTTTGAAGCTGGCCGCGTCCGTAAGCACCGCTGGTATTTAGAGTTGCAGTGTCGGTAAATTATGCTCTACGCTCCCTTTTTGGAGCCTAACGCAGCCATTCTGTGAACTCTAAATACCAGCGGTATTTAAAAGGTGCGGGGGGGGAAAAAGCATGCGTAGCTAACGCACCCCTTCTAACGCAAAACTCCAAATCTAGGCCTTACTGATTTATATGTGTTACAGGTGGATAATTAAAATAATTTATCAATATTTTTGTAATATATTTTACATCAATAATATTAAACACCACTTGCTTTTTTGTAAGATTGTAACTTGTCCTATGTTCCCAGACCCAGATTTTGCCTTAAAGGGACACTAAACCCATTTTTTTTCTTGCATGATTCAGATAGATCATGCAATTTTAAGCAACTTTCTAATTTACTCCTATTATCAATTTTTATTCATTGTAAAGCTTAAGAGACGGACAATTTTTGGTTCAGAACCTGGGTTATGCTTGCTTATTGGTTTGCTAAATGTAGCCACCAATAAGCAAGAGCTATCCAGGGTGCTGAAACTAAAATGGGCTGACTCCTAAGCTTTAAATTACTGCTTTTTAAATAAAGATAGCAAGAGAATGAAGAATAATTGATAGTAGGAGTACATTAGAAAGTTGCTTAAAATTGCATGCTCTATCTGAATCATGAAAGAAAAAATGTGGGTTTAGTATCCCTTTAAGGTCTCTCTAGGGAGTGTGGAACAAAACACGTTTGAAGAATAACAAAAATAAGGTAGTGCAAGACCTAAAATATAAAGCTCTTACAATTTTATTTTTGGTTTCCAAGTTATTTGAATTTTGCACTTTTATATAATCACACATAATGCAAAATATATAGGTTCCTGATCTCCAGATAAGAGGAACACCAAATGACTCTCAACATCAGGAAACATTTGTATAATTATAAGAGAGACTAAGAGGTTGATCACAATCCTTTAGAAAAAAAAACAACGTATCAAATGACTTATCTACAAAAAGCCCTAGGCTAAAGGTGATTTTCTGTAGAAAATGATTAGATCAATTGTTCTAAAGAATTTAGATCAACACCTATTTTTTTTTTTTTATTATTATTATTATTATTATTATTATTATAGGCATTTATAATTGTCATTCCAAAAGAGGTACATTAAGAAGACTTTGATAACTTTTAATTTTTAAGCAACTTTCCAATTTACTTCTATTATAAAATGTACTTAATTCTTTGGTTATCCTTTGCTGAAGGGACAGCATTGCTCTAATGATAGCTAGAAGAACACATCTAGTTAGCCAATCTCAAAAGACAAATGTGTGCAGGCACCAATCACCAGCTAGCTCACACTAGTGTAGGATATGTGTATCTTCTTTTTCAACAAGGGATACCAAGAGAACAAAGCACATTTAAAAACAGAAAATAATTTAAAAGAGTCTTAAAATTCCATGCTCTATCTGAATCATGCAAGCTTAAAGTGAATGTAAATTTTGATGCTAAAGTGCCCGGTTTTTAAAATTCGATTAAAAACAGGGGCACTTTAATTCATCAAAATTTACATTTCACTCCGTTTGTGAAAAAAAACTTACCTTTTAATCTTCACAGCAGCTCCAGCTTCCTCCTCCCGTTGCAAAGCCTCTTCCTGGGTCTAAAATGAGGAATCCGGCTTCCTCCAATCACGGCGTTGAATCAGACACTGATTCCCCCGGGGGGAAGCTGTGATTGGAGGATGACCTATCCATCATTTCTGACATCAGAAATGGCTTGCGACAACCGGAGGAAACTGGAGCTGCTGTGAAGATTAAAAGGTAAGTTTTTTTTCACAACAGGAGTGAAATGTAAATTTTGATGAATTAAAGTGCCTCTGTTTTTAATCGAATTTTTAAAAAACGGGCACTTAAGCATCAAAATTTACTTTCACCTTAAATTTTGACTTTCCTATCCCTTTAATACAAATCAAACTATGTTGTTTTCCTTAGTGTTTTTAGTATTTTGGTGAAAACTCCCCACTTTTTAACTTGCAACAAAAAATAGTGAGAACTGTAGTGCAATTTTTTATATAGAATTACGCTGGGATTTAAGAGAAAATGTCATATATATATATATTACGCTTTGTATTTTGTACTTTTAAGTAGGAATTTCTTGTTTTTTTTTTTCACATCCGGTGTACTTAAATTACGATTTACGCAGTGCATATTTAATACAATTTATTCTGTAATTTACCTAACATTTTAAGTTTTTTATAAAATACGATTTTCGGTGAACAATTTCATCACGAATTTTGATGGGAATTTTTTCCCAGTGTATTTTTGCGTTAATGATTCAATTATTAATTTTGGAAGATTTTAAAATTACAAATTTTATTGTGCACTTTAGTAATATATGCATTACTTCTCATATAAAAATGCAGTAATCGCCCCTTAGCGAATCACCTTGTTTTCAGGGTAAAAAGTGGATTTATGTCATTCCAACAGGGTAATAGAATTTTGGCGAGCGTTCTTATAAAGTATCACTAGCCAAGGGACCTTTTTAGAATTATCTTTCGCAAAACAGTTAAAGGGACACTGAACCCAAATTTTTTCTTTCGGGATTCAGATAGAACATGCAATTTTAAGCAACTTTCTAATTTACTCCTATTATTAATTTTTCTTCATTCTCTTGCTATCTTTATTTGAAAAAGAAGGAATCTAAGCTTTTTTTTTATTTAGAACTCTGGACAGCACTTTTTTATTGGTGGATGAATTTATCCACCAATCAGCAAGGACAACCCAGGTTGTTCACCAAAAAATGGGCCGGCATCTAAACTTACATTCTTCTCAAATAAAGATTCCAAGAGAATGAAGAAAATTTGATAATAGGAGTAAATTAGAAAGTTGCTTAAAATTTCATGCTCTATCTGAATCACGAAAGAAAAAAATTGGGTTTAGTGTCCCTTTAACCACAGCTCTGAAATTGCGGTAATGATTCTAGTGTAAATCGCGATTGTGCTCAACTTGTAATATCAGCGCAATTTACATACTTTTTAAATTATATTGAAAGTATTTTATCATGTGCATGTCACTTTTTTCTGCAGGGCAAGGCAGCAACACTCTGGTTGGTAAAAAAAAAAAAACATGAACCACTGGATGCTTTGCAAATAGTTTGAAAATATTTCCGAAGCTTTCACAGCATGTTTAACCAGATTTGTTAAAACATAACAAGTAATGGGCTTAATCTCAAGGGACATGATTCAGAGATTACAAGTGATTTTCCAAAAACTTTCCAATTGACTTCTATTATCTAATTTGTTTTGTTCTTTTGGTATCCTTTAGTTGAAAAGGAAATCTAGGTAGGCTCAGAAGCTGCTGATTGGTGGCTGCACATATGAGCCTTGTGTTATTGGCTCACCCAATGCCTTCAGCTAGCTCCCACTAGTCCATTTCTGCTTCTTCAACAAATAATACCAGGAGAATGAAGCAAATTACATAATAGAAGTAAATTGGAAAGTTGCTTAATATTGTATGGTCTATCTGAATCATGAAAGAAAAATTTTGGGTTTCATGTTCCATTAAAATGGTAAAGGGACAGTAAACACCCTGTAATTAAAATACATTTCTGTTTTTGTGTTGCTATAGAATAACATAAGTCTTTATGTTGAAAAAGTCTTGCATCCTGTAGTATCTTTTTTTTCCAATTTTTTTTCAATAGCTAAACCCCACCCACCATTTGCCTTATTTGGAGGAGCAGATCTAGCCTTGTGGTTGTCAGCCGCACTTGTCCGGATGAATACCACATGTCGTCATTCACACTTAAAGGGTTAAAAATGGGTCAGATATATTTCTGTGTAAAAACAGAATTCAGAAATATCATTAGTTCAATTGGCAGGTTCTTTATTGTAAATCAGGTAAGATCTGTATAGATTGAACTAAATGGACTTCTGTCTTCTTTCAACCTCATCTACAATCTTACTATTTTACTATGTTTGGCAGTCTAGGGACACCCCCCTTGAAACTTTTAAAGTTAGGGACAGATATAAATAATCTCCTGCACACATCAAGCAATCACTGTTGAGCCTGAGTTCTACATTTCATAAAATGCTCTTGTTCCTTTTTTGGGGAAGTAAAAAAGCTACATTTTTAATATTTAAATTATAGCAAAAAACAGGAAAACAATACATAATAAAAGCACACTGAAAAGTTGTTCCTGAGAACTGCACTCCATACTCAAGGTGAGGTCTTACCAGGGATTTATACAGTGACATAATTATGCTTTCTTCCCTTGCATATATTATTATTATTATTATTATTCTTTATTTATAAAGTGCCAACAGATTCCACAGCGCTGTCCATGGTATAAAAATACAGTACAATAAGAGACACCAGACAAAATGTAACAAACCAATACAGGGGGAATTGGGGGCCCCCTGTATTTGTTTGTTAAACAAATATATGCCTCTTTTAATACAAGCTAGTGTCTCATTAACCTTAGAAGCTGCTACCTTGCATCACACACTCATTATTAGCTTGTTATCTATAATTATGCCTTAATTATTTTCCTCTTTTGCTAAGTCTAGTGCAATTTAAATAATAGGTAGCTTGCATATTTTTACTTTCAAAATGTACAACCTTACATTTATCAGTACTAAATCTCATTTGCCATTTACCAGCCCATTCCTTAATTTTCTGTTTAATCCCCAAAGCAATTACATCCTGTACTGACATTATAACTTTGCACAAAGCTGTATTAATAGAGATGCTGCTATTTAATTTCTTTAAGTCATTTATATTTTTTTTTAAAAGAACAAGACCCAGAACTGATCCTTGGGGGACCCCACTAATTACTTTTGTCCAATCTGTGTATGATCCATTTACTACAACATGTTGCTTCCTGTCTTTTATCCAGTTATTTGTCCATGAGCTAACATCTTCTAAATGAAAAAGAGGGATGGGGTAAATTGTAATAATTAAACACATAAAGACAACACAAAATGGCAATAAAATTGATTTTTCTATTTATTTTACTTAATTTTTTTTTACTTTAATATCCCTTAAATCTGCAATATCGATGATGTAAGCAGGAGGGTTCCACATACCTGTTTTCCAACCATCTGGAGACCCCAAGTCTGAAGATTTTACAGCCCAAGATGCAAAGGCAAGAAACAACAAGCACATTTCACCTTTGCCAGAGGATATATTAGAAATTGCAGACTCTAAAAAAACATAAAATCTTAATGTTAGAAGTTAAACTTTAAGTCACTGTTGCTTTTTGGATATGTAGCACTTAACATTAGTACAAATTATTTTCATATCACAATAGAAATATTGTGATAATATTTTGATTAATGATGTACAACAAGGAATAGATAGTAACATCTCTATTTTTGCAGATGATACAAGGGTGCAAAAGGAAATTGCTTTAAAAGCGGATTTACAAAAATTAGAAGTATGGGCAGGAAAATGGAAAATGAGATTTAATGCAAGGTTCTACATTTTGGAAGGAAAAATATGCAGGCAATGTATTATTTAAATGGGACTAGACTTGTCAAAACCAAGGAGGAAAGGAATTTGGGAGTAGGAATACATAATAAGCTAAAGATGAGTGCACAATGCAGGGCAGTGGCTTCTAAGGCTAATAAGATACTAGAATGGAAGGAAAGCATAATTCTGTCATTATATAAATCCCTGGTAAGACCTCACATTGAGTATAAAATCTCAAAAACATACATTGCAGACTTAGAAAAAGGTCAGAGAACGGCCACAAAACTAATAAGGGGAATGGAGAATTTAAGCTATAAGGAGAGGTTAGCCAAACTGAGTCTGTTTTCTCTAGAAAAAGGTTCTTGAGAGGTGACATGATTACTTTATATAAATATATAGCAACGTAAATGTTTTTTTACTGTAAGAGCAATGAATTTGTGGAACTCATTACCTAAGTAGGTAGTAAATGCCAATACCTTAGATACATTTAAAAATTGTTTAGATACATTTCTGTCTAGAAACAGAATTCAGGGATATGATTGCTTGTGTTAAATGGGTCACATTTTTAATGGGATTATTGTAAGCTCAACTGGAACTTTTATTGTAAGTATATTAAGATTTGTATAAGTTGAACTCAATGGACTTCTGTTTTTTTTTTAACCTCATCTACTATGTTACTATGTATACAATTTTGATCAGAGGTTCCTCTAATTTTGACAGTATGTTATTCATAGTGGTTCCATATTATCAACACCAAACAACTTACACTGCTATTTAGCACTATATATGTGACTCACTAAATAATAGCGACTTGTTTACATGACCAGCTGTCAGGGAGCTTCTATTGTTATTACATTGATACCTATTTTACATTGGAACAAACATTAACAAAAAATGCTAATCTTACTGTCGTGCTCCCTTACAACAGTTAATTCTAACTGGAACATTAACCAATGACAAGAAATCCTGAAGGCTGTGTTGACCCGATACCGAACTACCTGCTAATATCCTAAATATGATTCCCCCATTGCAAACCTTAACTCTAAACAGCCCTCCAAAAATCCTCTCATTGATTAGTCCCTCACAGCTGCTGCAAAAAAATAATAATAATAATAAATAATTATATATATATATATATATATATATATATAATGTTACGAGTAAAGTCAGAAATCCTGACTCCCCAAGGTTCACTTGGGGTGGATGCCAGAGGATCGGCGGGGCGCCTTCCTTGAAACCCCCACACCCAGGCAGAGGCAACAAAATTGTGTAGATGGGGGAATTACATTGCATCTGGCTTTACCCACAGCCACTTGGGTAATGTCAGGTTTACCCGGGTAATGCTAGGATTACCCAATTTCTTACTTTATCCTCAACATATATATATATATATATATATATATATATAAATATCCTATATAATAAAAGGCCAAGTGTGTTTGTCCGAAGCTGTCATGCGCAGTAGAGACTGCGCACGAGGACACACACACCTGGCCTTCTAACTGTCAGTGTCTTCCTCCTGGCGTCGCGTGTGGTGGAGTGGGCGTGACACGGACGGGGTCGATCGTGATGTGGGGGGGCGGGGCCGAGCATGACGCAGGCGGGGCTGAGAGACAGCAAAAGAGGGAGAGAGACAGCAAAATAGAGGGGGGAGAGAGAGAGCAAAAGAGAGTGGGGAGAGAGCAAAAGAGAGGGGGGGGAGAGAGCAAAAGAGAGGGGAGAAAGAGAGAGCAAAAGAGGGGGGAGAGAGAGAGAAAAAGAGAGGGGGGAGAGAGAGAGCAAAAGAGAGGGAGAGAGACAGCAAAAGAGGGAGAGAGACAACAAAAGAGGGAGAGAAACAGCAAAAGAGAGGGGGGAGAGAGAGAGCAAAAGAGAGGGGGAAAAGAGAGGGGAGAAAGAGAAAGCAAAAGAGGGGAGAGAGAGAGAGCAAAAGAGAGGGGGGAGAGAGAGCAAAAGAGAGGGGAGAAAGAGAGAGCAAAAGAGAGGGGAGAAAGAGAGAGCAAAAGAGAGGGGATATAGAGAGAGAGCAAGGGGTGGGACCGCTGTACTGCAAAAAAATGGCCCGTGTACACGGGCTTTAGGACTATATATAAACATAGCCCCTTTACATGATCCCTTAGCCCTTAGAACATCCTAAGGGGGTTACACAAAGGGGTGAATGTGTTTAAAATAGTATTGCGGGTGGCAAGTTAACCAAGTTTATTTGTATTGGGTGGAATATTGCTGTTAGCAACTGGAAATCAGGGCAGCGATTAGTGATACTTAATTATTTTTAAATTCAGATGGAGCATATCATTTTAAACAACATTACAATATACTTCTACTATCTAATTTGATTCATTCTCTTGGTATCTTTTTTTGAAAAGCTTACTTACCCTCAGGATTACCAATTGACTACTGGGAGCTAGCTGCTGATTGGTGTCTTCACAAATATGTTAATTTGTCATTGGCTCACCTGATTTGTTCCACTACTTTCTAGGAGTGAATTTATGCTCCTTCAACAAATAGCAATAGAGCAATAGAATGGAGCAAATATGATAATAGAAGTAAATCAGAAATGTGTTTAATATTGTATGCTTTATCTGAATGATGGTAGAAAAAGGGGTCTATGTCCCTTTAAAGCAATTGTAGAAGAGCTTTTAAGATGTCACAGTCAGAGAAGGGTCAGTGGGAGCATTGTGGGCTGCTGTACATAATAGTTATGGTCATAAGATACTGTTTTTATTATGTTCTAGTAGCTCCCATACAAGCTGATAGCTGTCACTATTACTAGGAAGCTGTTGCGGTGTTTGAACTGCTTGGGTTTGATGGTTTTCCCATTGCTATAAATTGCAGTAGGGCTATTGCTATTTGCCTTGTGTAGGATTTAGACCTTTTGTTTTTCTGCCACACGTCTGATGCAAATAAAATGAGTAACTAATATTAAACTGGAATCATATAGATTAATTCTCTGACCAGATAGATTATTTTAACAAAATTCTTAAAGGGAAAATCTAGTCAGAATTAAACTTATTCAGATAGGGCATGCAATTTTAAAAAACTTTCCAATTTACTTTTAAATCAAATTTGCTTTGTTCTCTTGGTATTCTTTGTTGAAACCTACACATAGGTAGGCTTGAATGCTAGTTTCTAAGCCCTTGAAGTCCATGTCTTATCTCAATTGTATTTTTGACAGATTTTCTCAGCTAGACAGTGCTAGTTCATGTGTGTCATATCAATAACATTGTGCTCACTCCAGTGGAGTTACTTATGAGTCCGCACTTATTGGTTAAAATGCAAGTCTGTCAAAAGAACTGAAATAAAGTAGCAGTCTGCACAGGCTTAGATACATGGTAATCACAGAGGTAAAAATATGTTAATATAACTGTGTTGGTTATGCAAAACTGGGGAATGGGAAATAAAGGGATTGTCTATTTTTTGAAACAATAAAACTTCTAGAGTAGACTGTCCCTTTAAATAATGAAAACATGCTAAGAACGTGTAACAACCTAACCAAACATTTTAAAAATGTGGCAAACTTCTTTGCACACTACGGGCTAGATTACAAGTGGCGCTGTATTTTTTTTTCTGCGATCTCCAAATCTCTGCTAGAGTTAAGCTTTTAGCACTAGTCGAGTTGCATTCATATTACAAGTTAAAAAAAAACACCTTATTTTACACTAGCAGTAACCAGAATAGCACAAAAATCAATTTTTCGTCTGTGCGTGCATGTATTCCCCCATAGAAATCAATAGAGAAAAAAAATGAAACAAAACCCTAACAACCAAGATCGTGCAAACACCGTCACAATCGCATTTTCAAATTCCCCATAGAAGTCAATGGAGAAAAAAATATATGGTGAAATAAACACCCATTGCGCAAACAACATAGCATATTCGCATTAGCAAATATGAAATATTTATAGTACATACATAGATAAAATCTTTATTAAATATGAATATTGCATATATATGTTTTTACATCTTTTCATCTACTTAGTGACAAATTGCTCTAATGCACTTATATATATATATATATATATATATATATGTGTGTGTACATACAGTATATATTTATGTTTTTTTATGTGTATATATGTCTGTCAATACATAAATACATATATACACATATAAATACATTAATATATATGTACACAATACACACACATATATGTATATATATATATATATATATATATATATATATATATATATATATATATATATATATACATACAAATACATATTTAGCAATGTATCTATATGTATCTCTATGTTAAAGTACTTTGGCTGCTTTTTTTTTTCTATAAGCTTTTTTTTCATATCTTTGAGCGCTTATAACTTTTTGTGCAATATTTTAAAATTATTTTTTTACTAGACAGTGTTAATATGAGTGTAACTGTACTTTGTAATGTATTTTTCAAGTGTTTTGTGCAACTTTTTTGTTTCAGAAAACAGTTAACCACAGCTCTGAGATCTTGGTAAGGATTGAAGCGTAAATGGCGATTGTGTTAGCGCAATCCCAATTTCGCTCAACTTGTAATATCTGCACAAATAAAAAGGCTTGCAAAAACACAATATCGCTTGCACAAAACAGTTTGTGTCTCACTTGCAATCTAGCCCTACTTCTTCTGGCATGTAGTGCCACCTGGAATGTATACCTCTTGTTCTTGGTATTGCTACAGTTGTCTCCTTTCTTGGCCCCATCGTCCTAATCCTTTCGGGGACACTAAATCTTTCATTCTTGTTTTTCATGTGATGGGTCTCTCTGACAGCTATGCCTTTTCTTACTCTGCACAACCCTTGAGGAAGGAACGTCTGGAGAGCTTCAGCAGCATTTTTTGCTTGGAAAGCTGGTATACCGAACAAGATTTGCTTGCCACCCTGCTGGTCATCGTCCCTCTCAGCAAAGAAGAATTCATATGCCTCAGGCACACAAAGAACTTCTGATGTGTCTTTACCTTCCTTCTTCCTGACTGGACTGAGCACCAAACCTATGCATGAACCTTTTCTTTTTTGTCTTAATGCAGGCAAATTAGTTCTGATCTCTTCCTCACCATTTTCAATGAAAAAGTATTCATACATCTCGGGTGTATACATAATCCCTTCCCCTTGTTTTTTTGAGGTTCTAGGTATTTTTTCAGTAATCATTCCCTCTGATGTATCTCTGTAAAAAAACTCATACATTTCAGGAATGGTAAGGATGGTGTTCTGAAAGTGTTCTGTAGAGAGTGGTACAGATGAGTCCATGATGTCTACAGTCTGATTGGATGAAAGTCTGACTCTTAGGTTTGTATCATCACCAGCAGACAGTTTGCAGCCTTCACTGCCAGTCTCATGGGTTGCTATGTGGATCACATTGGCTTCTTCTGGAGCATGAATATTTAGTCTTTCAGTCAAAGGTGCTGTGTGATTTCCCAAATTGCTATCCCAGTTTATATAACTATCACTTCCTGATTTTTGCATAAAGGTTCCATCACCTACATCACAGACCACACTTTTGCTTGTGTTATTACATCTGGATTCAAGAGATTCTACCAAACCCTGTATGTTTTTGTCTTTGCTGGTTAGCAGTTTGTTGGTTTGACCTGTTACATTTAAGCATCCATACTCTTCCTGGCTCCACCTTGCACTGATATCTACTTCAGGCTCAGATTGGTTTATCTTTACTGAATTTACATTTTCATCAATATTGTTATACTCCCACGGTACAGATGTCATACAGTCCTCAGGTAAACTGGAACTACTGATATTCTCACCTGGATTACATCCTTTGTAAAGAAAACTATTTATTGAATGAGGTGGTTGAGTTTTAAATATGGCATCATCCGATGAGTTATTACCATTGGGTAAACAAAATGACCCAGTTTTGGGTTTGGAATACTGACGCTCACTTGGTGCATTTCCGTTAGTGACATGTGGTGCTTCCTTCTCTTTGTCACTCATATTATTTATGTTTACTATATTTCCCGCTATATCTTGTGAGGTTTCCATCTCATTAAACAATTTTCTTTGATTGTGGAGGCTCTTTAGATGTCCAGCTAAACATTCATTAACTGAATCAATTGATGAGATATCTTTATTGTCTGTTGTCTTTGGTAGAAGAATATCTGCACAAGGCAATGCCACTTTCTCCTTGTGAGAAGGAGTGTTTCTTTGACAAAGAAATTTTAAAACAGACCCCAGTTCTTCCTCATCTTCACTCCCTGAAAGCACATCTTCACTTTGGCCAATGAAGTTGACCTTTGAGGGCTTTGCAGGTAAAATGAGCACTGATTTGCTCTGAACTGTAGGATGCTCCTCCTGTGTGGGACATAGGCTTACCCGAATAAGCTTTGCACTAGAAGTAGCTGAGGGAAGTGGTTTGGAATCTTCAAGTTCTGGGTCACTCAGTATAAGTTCCTCTTCTGTAGCCAAAGCAACTTGCATCAAGTTACATTCCTCTGCTGCGGCGTAAAACTCTGCCCAATCACGGTCATTAATCTGGATACTGTACTCAAAGTTATCCATAGCTGTAGGTAGGAAATATAGGTTCATTATTAACCACTAGCAGTATGTTTTTCCATTATAGTTATATTAAACTCAAAGTATACTTCTAATGTATGATTGCACTTATTATATCCAGTTAAAGGAACACATTAATCAAACATTTCATATCATGTATAGGAAAGATTAGCAGTAAAACATATTATTTTGCATAAAAAATACGTAAAAGCTGTTTAAATGTAATGTTAATGTGAATCTAACAAAGAGGTACATGATTGTGTACAATATCATTATCAGCTATGCATATTTTTTCACAACTGATCAATCATTTTACCCTTTGGCTGCCAGTAACATACAAATCAATAATTTAGGTCTTTGGCTGACAGTAACATACGTAAATAGAAGTGATTTGAACCCTCCTTGACTGCTCACCACTTTTTTCTGCTCCATATTTGTTTTGTGTTGAGGCATAGGAGGCCTTTTACACTTAACTATCACTCTAAAGCTTAAAACTGGGCAGAGGAAGGGAAGTCTCCTCTAAATGCCACTGCAATAAAGTAGTTGTTTTTGGAAGACTAGAGAGTGCCTGCCCTTTGCTTGATGGATATAACTTTGCTGGCACCCTGGTAGTTGAGATATATATATATAAATTGAAATGTTATCTCTTTGTCCCAGCATGATTTCTTCTAAACCTTCTTGTTTGCATAGCTTTCCTATAACCATTACTTAACAGCTATTTTAAATGCCAAAATAAAGATAAAGGGTAAAGGGTTATACCTTAGTATACCTTAAAATGAGACAATATGAATCCTGGTTTTTAAGTCATATGAAAACACTTTTCCAAGATTTTTATTTTACTTTTCCAAAACATTAGATTTGATTTTTATAGAATGGCATTTTGTGGCTATTTAGATAACTCGCTTCCATGTTAAGGTTTTTCTGCATGCTGAGTTGACATTTAATTAAACACAAAGTTTAGACATTCATTTTAAAATCACTCAAAATTATATGAAATTATTAATTGCACAAATGTGATAAATTGATACTAAAGAGTTTCTCTCTCTCGCATGAATTTTGTTCTTATGCCTGTGAGATATGCTATTTCCACTTATTTTTTTGTGGGAGTGTTTTTTTATCAGCCAGTAAATGTCTATTCCACAGACAAACTGTGCACTGTTATTGCCCCATTTACTATACTGTGGGTGGACAACATTCCCAGGAGCCTGCCCTCTCACATTAGCGGGAAGCAAGGAAGTACCTGCTGCCAGAATTTAAGATTGCACAAGCAATCACTTGTACAGCCCCGTCTCCTGCTCTCTCACAGCCAATTACACAAGAGCATGGTTCGTCACTCATCACAGACATGAGTCCAGGATGTTTTTGGTCCACCACATGTGAGGTTTTAAAACTGCTGCTAATTAAAGGGGCACTAAACTGCTGAGCACAACTACAATAAAATAGTTAAAGGGACAGTCAAGTCCAAAAACATCTTTCATGATTCAGATGTATGTAATTTTAAACAACTTTCCAATTTACTTTTATCACCAATTTTACTTTGTTCTCTTTGTATTCTTAGTTGAAAGCTAAACCTAGGAGGTTCATATGCTAATTTCTTAGACCTTGAAGGCCGCCTCTAATCGAAATGCATTTTGATAGTTTTTCACCACTAGAGGGCATTAGTTCATGTGTTTCATATAGATAACATTGAGCTCATGCACGTGACTTTACCATGGAGACAGCTCTAATTGGCTAAACTGCAAGTCTGTCAAAATAACTGAAATAAGGGGGCAGTCTGCTGAGGCTTAGATACAAGGTAATTACAGAGGTAAAAATGTGTATAATTATAACTACTGTTGGTTATGCAAAACTGGGGAATTGGTAATTAAAGGGATATTCCAGCCAAAATTGGAAACCACATGGGTGCATTTTGGTATTGAACAGAAGCAATTTTGTAATATACATGCATTAGCAAAAATACTTCTAATAAAAGCTATAGCTGTTTCAAAAGTGTATTTAAGTATGCACCGTGCACCAGCATTTTAAACACAGCACTTGCTCAGAAAGCCTAAGGTGCTTGTGCCATCTGTTAATGACTCAATTTGTTAATTGCTGACATGATACAAGCCCCAGTGATGATCTGAGCAGCTGCAATATTTAAAATGTGCAGTAACAATATCTAGCTATGCCTCACATGCACATGCAGAGAAAAATGTCAACACTAAAACAGTGATAACTTTTACTAGAAGCATTTTTGCCAATACTTGTATATTGCAAATATGTTTCTATTCAAAGATGTAATAAATCTATGTACATTTATATTTTGACTGGAATATCCCTTTAAGGGATATTCTATCTTTTTAAACAACAAAAATTCTGGTGTTGACTGTCCCTTTAAGGGGATATGAAACAGTCTGTTTCATTGTTGTAATAAAAATCACTAAGCAGTGGCTTATACTTAATAGAAATCATTGCAATTTGTATTCTACTCTTAACCTCTCTAAACAAGATTACTTCTCTACTCTTATCTCTACTTTTTCTTCTAACCCAAAACATCTGTTCTCCACTTTCAATACTCTTCTCCGCCCACCACCACATCCTATTACAACTTCTCTCTCAGCTCAAGATTTTGCCGGCCACTTGAACAACAAAATTTATTCCATCAGAAACGAAATCATCTCTCAACATAGTAACAGTCTCCAACCCCCTCAAAAACTCGCAATCATCCAAAACCCACAAAGCAATTAATTCAGCTCTTTTGCACCTGTTACTGAGGAAGAAGTTTCTGCCCTTATACTGTCCGCTCATCTCACTACCTGTCCCCTTGATCCAATCCCCTCACTGCTACTCCCCTCACTTTCTCCTACCCTTAACCCTATCCTCACACACATTTCAACCTCTCCCTCAGCACCGGTATATTTCCCTCATCTCTTAAACATGCACTGGTTGCACCTATCCTCTCTCGAACCAACCTCTCCATCCAACTACTGCCCTATTTCCCTATCTGGATTTTGTTCCACCACTCCACAGAGACCAGTAGTTAAAGTTACCAATGACCTACTTACATCCAAAGGCCACTTTTCCATGCTAATTCTCCTTTACCTGTCTGCAGCCTTCAATACTGAGTGTTGACCATCCTCTTTTGTTCCAAATCCTCTAATCCTGCAACACAGCCCTCTCATTGTTCTCCTCCTACCTTTCTAATTGTACCTTTAGTGTAACCTTCTCTGGTGCATCACCTGCCCCTTTACCACTTTCTGTACATCATTATTAGCTTCCTTAATAAAATCCCACAGGTTTCAATGTCATTTGTATGCTGATGACACCAAAATCTACCTTTCTGCAGCAGATCTATCCACCTTCCTTGCTAACTCGTGTCCCCAACTGTCAACTCATCTTTGATCTCCTCTTACTACCTTAAGCTAAATCTCTCCAAAACTGAGCTCCTTATCCCCCCTTTTTCTTCCAAAATCTCCACCCCCCATTTTTCTATAACTGTTGATAATTCCATCATCACCCCAACCCTGCATGCCGATATCTTGGGGTCACACTTGACTCCACCATAAAAACATCTCCATAATTTGTCATTTCCTCACACAAGACACAATTAATATTTTAATCCACTCTCTCATCCTGTCCTGCCTTGACTATTGCAACTCCATCCTCTCTGGTCTCCTTAGCTGCCGTCCATCTCTTACAATCCATAATGAATGCCTCTGCCAGGCTCATCTTTCTTACACGTGTCTCTTTATCTGCTGCACCTCACTGCCAATCCCTTTACTGGCTTCCTCTAGTCTCCAAAATAAAACATAAAATTCTGGCTCTGACATAAAAGGCGCTCAATAGCACTGCTCCCCCTATATCGCAGACCTTGGCCCATATTTATGAAAGTCTGGCGGACCTGATCCGACAGTGCAGATCAGGTCCGGCAGACCTCGCTGAATACGGCGAGCAATACGCTCACCTTATTCAGCATTGCACCGGCAGCTCACAAGAGCTGCTGGTGCAGCGCCGCCCCCTGCTGACTCACGGCCAATCGGCCGCCTGCAGGGGGTGTCAATCAACCCGGTCATACTCAATCGGGTTGATTTCCGGCGATGTCTGCTCTGAGCAGGCGGACAGGTTATGGAGCAGCTGGCTTTGTGACCGCTGCTTCATAACTTGTGTTTCTGGCGAGTCTGAAGACTCGCCAGAAACATGGCCCTTCAAGCTCCGTACGGAGCTTGATAAATATGGGCCCTTGTCTCCAGATACTCTCCCTCCTTTTTCCTTCGCTCTGCTCACAATCTCCTCCTTTCCTTCTCTCTCATTACCTCCTCACATTCCCGTCTACAGGACTTCTCCAGACTGGCTCCTATCTTGTGGAATGCTCTGCCTCGCTCCACCAGACTCTCGCCTAATTTTGAAAGTTTCAAGCTCTCCTTAAAAACTGTACTATTCAGGGATGCATACAATATACGCTAAAGTTTTGCTACCTCAGTTCCTCTCCGCCTTTTTATCCCCTTGAACCCCCTTAGCATGTAAGCCTATGAGTGCAATTCTTGGCAGCGCCCTCTACCCACTTGTTCCTTATAAATGTTACCTGCATATCATATATATGTTTATAGTGCTGCAGAATCTGTTAGCGCTCTAGAAATAACTGATAATAATAATTATTTTAATTAATTTGTGCAGTGTCCATTACTTCCTGTTATATCGTGGCTGGGGCCTCTGCAAGAAGGTTTATCTAGCTTGATGTCTTAAAACTTCTAGAGTAACATACTCAGAACAGACAGAATGCAATCTAAGTTGCCAATATGCCTGCTCCCTTATCTAGCTGCAGGCAGTGACTGAGAATGTCTATATGCTAATTTTGAAGAAAACAAGTCAGTTGTTTGTTTTTTACACAATCTGTTTTTGATGTTTAATTTCATTGAGCAGATTTGTTTATAATAAAGGAGCATTTTTTAATATCCCTTTAATAGACCATGCTATTGTATTTCCTCCTATGTTTACAACTTTCTTCAAAACAGTTCTCCTATTTAAAATATTAAAGTGTCAGGTGCTGAAGCTCCCCTTCCTCATATTGGGAACCAGTGTCATTTGATTTGGGTTACTATGCATAACACAGCTTGTGCATTTTACATTATTGTATTTTTTACAGAAATAAGTGAGGGACAGTCAAAAACACTTCTGTTTATGTGTGTTACTGGCAGCCAAGAGGTAAAACATATTTACTGTATGTTACATGCAGCCAAGGGGTAAAATGACTGCACATTTGTGAAAAATATGCATGTTGGGACCTTAGCAGGGGCTAAGGTAGAGCTTTTGGGGGGGCATTGTGACCGGTCGCCGAGAGATTGTCCAGCACTTTTGTGGAGGACAGCTGGCAACCCTATTCAGGGGTGGCATATGTACATAGCTGACAAACATCAGGGTCAGAAGAGTATTTAACTCTGTGTTTAAACACATTCTTCTATTCAAGCAATAGTACAATAATAAAATGCTCTTCCACTATAAAGCATTTTTTTATTTCTGTTAAAAGTGAGTTTAGATAACCTGGATAATGAGGAAGATATAAGCAGATGTTCCAGGACTGCCTTGTCAGGTTTATGTGTGGTGGCAAACATCATGGTTAGGGTTAATTGTGGTGTCTCATTAGCATTACAACAGTTCAGTTTGTTGTTTTTTGTTGTTGTGGGAGAGGTCATGGTCAGGGTTAAATGTACTGGGGATTAGGTCAGCGGATGTGCTCATAGGAGAAGCTATAATTTAGTGAGCCACATATATATTTCACTAAATGTCACTGTGTATAAGCAGGCTGAGAAGATGGAGGAGCTAGGTGAAATCTGTTGTTGGTGTTATTTTTTTTTACAGCAGCTCCATTATAAAGTTTGTATAGTTTAGTCCAAAGTTTTATTTTGCATTATGATCAGTGGTGTATTTAGTTTTTGTGCTGCCCTAGGTACTGAGAAATCTGCTACCCACATAGACCCCACCTCCATAATTTTGTATCATATCTGCTTTATATATTTCTCACAAACAGATTCCAAAAATCAAGTGAGAGATTATTCCCCCTACCAAAAAAACAGGGATTATTGATTTGCAATTAAATAATTCCCCATAGAAATCCTACTGCCCTAGGCACAGGCCCAGTTGACCTAGTCCTAAATATACCAGTGAATACAGTAAATTCTCAGTTAAACTACATTTCAATAAGATATCATTTGCATTAGCAGAGTTAGTAAAGAAAAAGTAAGAAAAAAACCCCAACTAATCTGTTGATTACTTTTGATAAGTGGATTACGTTCATGTCATTTCAACTTCAACTGATATTAACCTTGAAGAATGACCTTGGGAATTTCTTTGCAACAAAACATTAACGTTCAAGGGGTTTTCGATAAATCTGTATATACATAATAAATAGCAGACTCATCTGGAATGCTTTTATTTAAATAATAGATCATCTGTTGTTATATGTCTTGAAATTACTGTGTAAGCAAAAGGCCAGACAAGTATTATGGTGCATTTTACGGGGTCAAACCAGGGTTATTAGTGAGATACATAGGAATCTTGATGCATTCGTATGGAAAACTTTCTGTTTCGGTTATTCTTCCCAGTGATTAGAGGTGCTATATGACTCTGCCAAATATACTAAGTCATCACAAAGGCAGATAACATTCTCTCACCCTATCAGATGCACAGAAATGTAGTAGATATCTCTGTAGCACACAAATTAATATATTTAGCACTATTTCAGATATTTGAATTGCAGAAAATAGCTTGATATTTGTATTTAATGTTTTACAGAAAATGTTATTTGATATTTTTTTAAAATATCTGACAAAATATTAATGAACAGATAAGTTTAACGAACACAGAAAATGTTAAGACAAACTTTTTTTTTACTGAGTATTTTCTATTCCTTACTCCTTTGCATTGAAAATATATGTTTAAAATAAATGTATGACTATACCAATACGAAAATGTAATGTTATGTTTACAAAATAATAATAAATAAATAAATAAAAACTCTACTTGTTGGTACTTACCTCTCTGCAGTCCTCTAATAGCATGCTGGTGGCTGGTATGAAATGACTTTGTTACTCCAAAGAGCTACGTGCAGAGAGTCAAGCAAAGTTACCTATCACGACAATGTTGTCTGTGCAGGTGCTGAAAATAGGTCTCCTCTGAGTCCCAAGTTCCTCACTAGCATTGCAAAGTATTCTGTGAATACACATCTATTAATAGAGCCTGAGACAGCAGCCTGACCAAGGAATTAATAGACTCCCTGACAGTGCTGACAGGGGGTGTGTTGTACCCTCCTCTTAAACATTGTTAAGGATCTAGTTCCAATTAGAGTAAATTTGTGTTTCTTGACGCTAATATTCATTTTATTACTGTATATCACATTATCCAAACAACTATTTATATTAAACATTTATGGTTATATTTAAAGCACCAATCATGTGACACCAAAACAGCTGCATTTGTTTGTTTGTTTTTGTATAGTTGAATAGTGTTTATAGTTGATCACAATCTATAGTTTGATAAATATCAGCATGGCCACAATCAGAGATTTTGATTGATTATTAAAAGCTTTTCTTTTACTATTGGTTTGTTAAAATGATAATAAAGACTGTCATTTAAAAGGTATGCATTTAAAGGGCCAGTAAAGTAAGAAATAAACATTCCTGAAGTCAGAGCATGCAATTTCAAATAACTTTCTAATCTACTTCTGTTATAAAATGATTTTTTGGAAATATTTGTTGAAGAGTAAACTAAGGGAGGCTTATAAGGGATAATGAACTTGCACGTGTGTTTAGCACTCTATGGCAACAGTGTTATACTTTGTCAGCAGAACTTGCAACAGAGGGATAGAGTGAAGCGCTGTTTATATATATATAATATATATATATATATATAGTTATATATATATATATATATAGGTATAGCTATATGCATATACTTTATATGTTGAGATATCTATTTATAAATACTTAGAACAAATTCCCCTATGTGAAGAACATTGGAATGTGAAATATTTACACCAAAACAAAGTATAACACTTTATTAAATATGAGAATTGCATAAATATGCTTTTACATGTTTTCAGCTAATTGACTGCAAAGGGCTCCAATGCACTTATATATATACTAGGTAGTAAGCCTGCCTGGAGGGCAGTCTATTGTTGTAGAATGAGGTTTGCAGGAAATAAAAATCCACCAGGGCAGTGGATGTGGACCCCCTTCTGCGTTCTGGCCCATTTTATTTTAAATTGTGGTTTTGTGAGTCTGTCTACTATGAGTAGATTTCTTTGAACAACACCCCCTTCATAGATTTTTTTTTTTTTTTTAGAAATTCAAAATACATTCATGGATATGCGTTCAAATACATATAAGTGATATATACAGACATTAATTAGGTTTCATCCAAGTATTATAGTCCAGGTTGTGATTTATTAATGGTGTTCAACCATTACTTGATTAGTATATCTGGCCTTCCTTCTTGTTTATATTGTAATGTTTTGGGCTATGGGGTAGAGTGGCAAGACGGAAGCCTTTTCTTACAAAAAAAACCCATCCAAGCCCGGCTAAATTTTGCAAAAACACATCTGAAGTATCCCAAAAGCATGTTGCAAAAGGTGTTCTGGTCTGATGAAACCAGTTGAACTTTTTGGCCATAATTCCAAAAGATATGTTTGGCGCAAAAACAACACTGCATATCACCAAAAGAACACCATACCCACAGTGAAGCATGGTGGTGTCAGCATCATGCTTTGGGGCTGTTTTTCTTCAGCTGGAACTGGGGCCTTAGTCAAAGTAGAGGGAATAATGAACAGTTCCAAATACCAGACAATATTGGCACAAAACCTTCAGGCTTCTGCTAGAAAGCTGAACATGAAGAGGAACTTCATCTTTCAGCATGACAACGACCCAAAGCATACATCCAAATCAACAAAGGAATGGCTTCACCAGAATGGCTTCATCCAAGCCCGGCTAAATTTTGCAAAAACACATCTGAAGTATCCCAAAAGCATGTTGCAAAAGGTGTTCTGGTCTGATGAAACCAGTTGAACTTTTTGGCCATAATTCCAAAAGATATGTTTGGCGCAAAAACAACACTGCATATCACCAAAAGAACACCATACCCACAGTGAAGCATGGTGGTGTCAGCATCATGCTTTGGGGCTGTTTTTCTTCAGCTGGAACTGGGGCCTTAGTCAAAGTAGAGGGAATAATGAACAGTTCCAAATACCAGACAATATTGGCACAAAACCTTCAGGCTTCTGCTAGAAAGCTGAACATGAAGAGGAACTTCATCTTTCAGCATGACAACGACCCAAAGCATACATCCAAATCAACAAAGGAATGGCTTCACCAGAAGAAGATTAAAGTTTTGGGATGGCCAAATCAGAGCCCAGACCTGAATCCAATTCAAAATCTGTGGGGTGATCTGAAGAGGACTGTGCACAGGAGATGCCCTCGCATTCTGACAGATTTAGAGTGTTTTTGCAAAGAAGAGTGGGCAAATCTTGCCATGTCAAGATGTGCCATGCTGAAAAACTCATACCCAAAAAGACTGAGTGCTGTAATAAAATCAAAAGGTGCTTCAATAAAGTATTAGTTTAAGGGTGTTCACACTTATGCAACCATATTATTTTATTTTTTTATTTTTATTTCCCTTTACCTAAAAGATTTCAGTTTGTTTTTCAATTGAGTTGTACAGTTTATAGGTCCCATTAAAGGTGGAAAAAGTTCTGAAATTATTTATCTTTGTCTCATTTTTTTACATCACAGAAACCTGACATTTTAACAGGGGTGTTTAGAATTTTTATATCCCCTGTATATGTTGAGATATCTATTTATAAATACTTATAACATATTCCCCTATGTGAAGAACATTGGAATGTGAAATATTTACACTAAAACAAAGTATAACACTTTATTAAATATGAGAATTGCATAAATATGCTTTTACATGTTTTCAGCTAATTGACTGCAAAGGGCTCCAATGCACTTATATATATATATATATATATATATATATATATATATATACTAGGTAGTAAGCCTGCCTGGAGGGCAGTCTATTGTTGTAGAATGAGGTTTGCAGGAAATAAAAATCCACCAGGGCAGTGGATGTGGACCCCCTTCTGCGTTCTGGCCCATTTTTTTTTAAATTGTGGTTTTGTGAGTCCGTCTACTATGAGTAGATTTCTTTGAACAACACCCCCTTCGTAGAATTTTTTTTTTTTTTTTGAGAAATTCAAAATACATTCATGGATATGCGTTCAAATACATAGTGATATATACAGACATTAATTAGGTTTCATCCAAGTATTATAGTCCAGGTTGTGATTTATTAATGGTGTTTAACCATTACGTTATTAGTATATCTGGCCTTCCTTCTTGTTTATATTGTAATGTTCTCAATTGGTAAGTCCACCAGATGATTATATCTTTTAGCAACATTTCCTCTATTTTCCCAAACAAGGTATAAACATTCAATCTAAAAACTTTAAAAACTCAACATTTAAACTAAACATAGAACAGGTTATCTGACTCTAGTTGCTGATCTAGGTTAGCTTGCCTTATTGTACCAGTATTTTCCAATCACTCTCATCTCCTCTTTTTTTTCTTTTATGTCATATTTTATAGCGTATATGATTATTTATCAGAAACTTAGTGTTGTTTTTGTGAATGATTCCCAATAAAAAATCATGTCATGGAAAATAACTAATTGTCCCCTTTTAAAGTAATGGAATCTTTCCATTAATAGAGTGGATTCTACCATTTTCCTCCAATCAAGTGCTTTTTAATATTACATGTGACACTGATTAATGCTCCCTCATTCAGTAACACAATTTCTGGTGATAGATGTATCTGTGTTTGCAATGCTGAGTTGATGTTTTTTACTATCATTATGCAGAAAGGTTTTATTTTCTCACAGTGCCACCATATATGTAGGGGATCTCCTCTTATTCCGCAATCTCTCCAACATCTATCAGTTGCTGTTGGGAACATTTATTTAATTCTAGTTGGGTCAAATACCATCTCATGATGATTTTGATGTTCGTCTCTAAGGCTTTGGCTGAATGTGCAGATTTAGTTAGTGTTCTAAGTTTTGCTTTCCAAGTTTTCTCAGGTGCTTGAGCTCCCAAATCTTTCTCCCATCCCTTAACATACCCTGGGATTGTCGGATTTCTACCATTCATTATTAATTTTATATAGCGTGGATATGAGTTTTTTAGGTGAAGGTTCCTTTGTACATACAGTATTTGTTCAAAAGTTGTAAGAGTTCGTATCAGGTTGTTTTTGTTTTTATTTGTGTAAATGAAATGTGACATTTGGTGATATCTGATCCAAGGTTTCAGATATCCATTATTTAAATGTTCAATTTGATCTTTTGGTAGTGGTCTTCCTTCTTGAGTCACAAGGTATATGGGGATATAATGTGAATATCTGATTGCAGTCCCTATTTCGACTTCCTTTCCCGCGGGGAAATCTGTTAGGTTGAGTATAGGTGTAACATAGAAACATAGAATTTGACGGTAGATAAGAACCAAAAAGGCCCATCAAGTCTACCCATATTACATGTTACTTTTTCCTTAGGATAGGATAGTGTAAGTGGAGAGTATTTTGTTGTTATTGTGGGTTGCTTTTTATGTATTCGTGTCCAATCTAGCCATGTCTCATTTACAATTGAGGATGCAGAAATCATGGTTTTATGTGTGTTTTCAGGATTCCAACATTGTACTCCTAAATGTGAAGTGTTTGATAGGTGCGTTTCTAATTGTACCCATCTTTTGCAGGACTCAGAGGTATATGTTGACCATTCTACTACCCTTTGCAAGGATATAGCTTGTTTGCATGCCAGAAGATCTGGAACACCCAGGCCTCCCTCCGCTGTTAATCTATATAATATCTATTTATATAAACTTGGAGGCCTGCATCTCCAAATGTAATCATTTATAATGTTTTGCAGCCTGTGTGTGTCCTGTGTAGTTCCTGTGATTGACAGGGTTTGTAACAAGTAAAGCGCTTTGGGTAGAAGTGTCATATTGACTGCCTGTATTCTACCTATCCTTGAAAGATATTTCGAGAGCCACTCAGATGTGAGTTGTAGAAACACTTCTACTAGCTTGCTATAATTGAGTTTGCTTAGTAGTGTAGTGTTAGGAGTAATATGTATGCCTAGATATTTTAAAGACTTTTTTTGGTTTTGAAATGGGCTAATTTGTATTATGTAATTTATTATGTTAGGAGGGCTATTGATAGGGAGTAATTCTGATTTACTAAGGTTAACAGAGAAATTGGAGGCTCGGCCAAATTGTTACAGCTCGTCCAGCACCGCAGAGAGAGATGTCAACGGATCCACGAGAGTCATTAAGACATCACCTGCAAACATTGGCAATTTGTATGAATTTCGAACAGATCAGACAGGCACCCGTTAACTTTGATTTGTGCCGTAGGATTTTGATATAAGGCCATAATTTGTTCAATAAAACTTATTGGGAATCCAAAATGTAAAAGAGTAGATTGCAGGAATGTCCAATCTAAGCGATCAAATGCCTTCTCTGCATCTGTAGATAAAAATATGGCTTTTTTTCCCGGGATGAAGTGTATTCTAACAGATCTAATACTTTTATGGTGTTATCTTTAGCCTCTCTCTGCGGTACAAATCCAACCTGATCTTGGTGAATTATGTGCGGAAGTATGTAGTTCATACGCGTTGCCAAAACGTTGGCATATCATTTTAAATCCACGTTTAGTAGGGATATCAGCCTAAAATTAGCAGGGAAGTTAGGGATTTTCCCAGGTTTAGGCAAGACAGATACATGCGCCTGCAGCATTGTGCCTGGGAAGTGAATTAGTTGTAGGATATTATTAAATAGTGAGGTAAGGTGAGGAATTATCTGGTTTATGAATGTTTTGTAATATGATCCGGAAAAGCCATCTGGGTCAGGTGACTTATTAGGTTTTAGATTTTTAATAGGCTCTCTGATTTCTTTTTCCGAAATGGGTTGAGTGAGCTTAGTTTTTAATTCTGGAGGTATAGTTGGGACAGGGATCTCATGTAAATATTTTTCGCATAATTTTCTATGGGATTCCTCATTTTTGTTAGGAAAGAGATTATACAAGTTGTGATAGAACTGTTTAAATAAATTTGCAATATTTGCTGTGTCTTAAATAGGAGGTCCAAGGGGGTGGAGCCAATGACCGAAGCAGCCGGACGTGTCCCTGTAGAGATCCCAGCCTAACACTTTATTAATGGGGGATATAGGATAAATTTCGACTAATAATTGTTACTTAAATACTAAATACCCTAAACCTTCCTTGTGGACACTGTGGGAGACAAGAAATTTGCTTTAACATTACTGTATTCGCAGTCGGTAATGCCATGCAGTAAGTGTCTCCACTCAAACTAACAGAAGCTTGCTCTAAATTTATAGTACCTCGCCTATGTGCTCAGTCTTTAACATATTACCCTTTCCCCCGGGAACTCGGGTTTCTTAATAGCCTGCCAGGTTTTTTAAAACATCCACTAGTCATGGAGGAATCTTATTCCGCCATCAGGGCGGCTCTTCAAGAGTTTGAGGCTGACTTCTGCAGTAAAATGGAGGACTTGATCGCTTCTCTCCATTCTGAACGGGCCATATCAGAACGCTCATTTCCGGATACAGACCCACGCATGGGGATCAAGAGTCTGAGTGGTGATTTATGTCTCTCGAGAATGCAAGCTACTTCTCTGCAGGATCTTCCTACAGACACGGCACTAGTGATTGAATCTCAGGCTACACAGGGCCAGGGGTTATTGAGTTCTGGCATACCTACTACAGCAGCTGGACTCCAAGAACCTCAAACAACTGTACGAGCTCCTGACAGACGCCCTCCCGCCCTGCTAACTATGACTGGAAGGGATAATGGCGATGCTCGCAAAAGTTCTAAGATCAACAATCCCACCTTCTCCTGGATGTCTCCACTGGGGGGAGCGGCCGACCCTCCTATGGTTTACATGAATTTATGTTATAGCCTTGAGATCATGGGTCAAAGAATACCACTACAGAAATGGTGGTGGATGCGCACATTACAGAAAATAGCTGACTACAAGCAAGCAGGTCCCTATCACTCAGCACCTCAATCCAGGCTCCCTTGTAAGATTCCCTCTGTCCACGAGAGTGTGGTAGGACTTCAGATACAAAAACTTGGAATAGGTTAGAGGGGACTATCTTAATAAGGTTTTTGCCTTATTCATCTATTAATTAAAAGATCAGGTATATTAAATGAAAAAGAATTCCAATTTCTAACCCCTCAAAATCCACGAATACCGATCTTTTACTTTCTACCAAAAATTCACAAGAGCCTCACTGATCCCCCTGGTAGGCCCATCATATCAGGGATTGACTCTATCTCCTCCAATCTTTCAAGATATGTAGATGGCTATCTGCAAAAATATGTAACAAACTTAGGTTCCTATTTGAGGGACTCCACCCAAGTACTTAATATCTTAAATACTTTCCAATGGGAAGATGATATGTTTTTAGCCACCTGTGATGTAACGTCACTGTACACAGTGATAGACCACAAAAAAGGTATGGAGGCAATTAACCACTATCTAACAAAAGACACAGACATGCCAGAAATACATAAGGAATTCATTTTGAGTAGCATTAAATTCATTCTAGAAAACAATTATTTCTCTTTTAACAACAAGTTCTATCTCCAAATAGAAGGAACTGCCATGGGTACAAGGTTTGCACCTAGCTACGCCAATCTTTTTATGGGTCTATGGGAAGATAATTTCTTTGGACCCGGCGGCTATGGTGCAAACCTTGTACTCTACAAAAGGTACATTGATGACCTTATAATAATTTGGAAAGTGCAAGAAACTGATCTAATCCAAATGTTTGAAAAAATGAATCAAAATAATCTAGGTTTGCATTTTACACATAATCAAAGCAAAGAGACAATCACTTTCCTAGATTTGGAAATCATGGCACTGGGCAACAAGTTAGAGACAAAAACATATTTCAAACAAGTTGATTGTAACAATTATCTACACGCCAAAAGTTGTCACCTGGATTCCTGGAAAGACAACATACCATTAGGACAGTGTCTAAGAGTCCGAAAAAACTGCTCTAGGTTGGCAGATTTTGAAGACCAGGCAGGAACACTAATTGAAAGATTTAACTCAAGAGGATATAACACATCTCATACCAAAAAAGCATTAGAAAGGGCAAAAAATACCAATAGAGAATCATTGCTAATATACAAAGAAAAAACAAATACAGACGAAAATTTAATAAAAATTCCTTTCATAACCGATTACCATGTTGATCATATGGTGAAAAAAATTAAAAAAAAAACACTGGCATCTCATAAAGGAAGATAACATTTTGGGAGAAAAAGTAACAGACAACCCCAGTTTTGTTTTCAAAAAAGCAAGTAATTTAAAATCAGCCCTTGCACCCAGTGAACTAAAAAAAAACAAAAATAATAAATTAATACAAAAAGATCTTCATGGACAGAAGCTAACAGGTTTCTTTCCATGCCACACATGTAAGTCATGTAAGCACAGCAATAAATCCAATATGATCCAGATAGGTCCAAATAGCACCATACTAATTAAAGAACTCATAAGATGCTCACATAAAGGAATTATTTATGTCTTAAAATGCACCTGCAACCTTTTTTATTTCAGAGAAACTAAGAGAACTCTGAGAGATAGAATCAGGGAACATCTCAATAATATAAAGAATGGAATAGAGGACACACATCTGTATAAACATTTCAAAACCATACATAAGGGTAATACAAAAGATCTATCTTATTGGGGCATATATAAAGTAGAAAAACACTGGAGAGGGGGGGACATACAGAAAAAACTGTTTCTAAAAGAGGCCGAATATATCTTTAAATTTGACACACTATTCCCCAAAGGTTTAAATTCAGAACTGGACATCTCACCATTTCTTCTCGATTAGGGAATATATATATATATATATATTCTGATGCATGATAAATATAATTAATCTAATTTCCCCATAACCTGTATCCTTTAGGCATTCAGACACATTTTTTAAAGACATTTGGTCTATTTTAACTATATCTCTTTTATCGGTCTTATAGAAAAATGGTTTATGGCTCATTCAGGATCTTAAGTATGTTTAGCTGATCCATGTTTAACAATAGAATGGAGCAATGTATTAGGAGCAAGTGCAAAGAAATCATACCACCTTAAATATGGGATTACTATGAACCAATGGGATTCAGGATACACCTATTAAAGAGAGGAGTCTAACAGTCCAAATCATTCTTGATAAAGCTCCTGGAGGGAGTGAAACGCGTAGAAGCTAAAGACTGTTTTTTCTTGACTCCACTATCCTATCAGCTGTTTGAACCAACCCGGGTTGACTGTCAACAAAGGACACGAAGGAGAAATTGCATCGGAACCTGCGTGCTAACAGCACTAAGTGCAGGTAAACTTACTCACAACGGATACTTCTTTGCTGATTGGTGCCTAAATAAGTACAGATATCAGACAGAAGAAAAATTGTGAATACACAATATCGGACGTGAAAAGGCATTTCGGATACTCACAACTGTCTAAGCAGCGATTGGCCGACGCAAGACAAGCCCCCGCACATCGGGTGTGACGTCAGACGCCAACAACACGAGGACACTGTCAGAAGAACTGAGCCGCAGGACGCATAGGATTCCCTGCTGCTATTCAAGCTTACTATAAGGTACCATCTGCTTTAAGATTGCGAACTGTAATCCTAAACTACTAGCAGTATATATTACTGGACATTTCTCTTGGTTCATACGTATGGACATATCAATAAGTTCGCTGAGAATACAGATATAAGGATTGACATAATCTGAGCTAGAGCATAACCCTATATAATTTTCCTCTTATGCACAGCTCCTCTTTAAGCTCCATTATAATTTTTTGTGTGCAATATATAGCCTTTGCAGAAGTTTTATCAAGCCGATATCGGTATTTTAAATATTTTTATGCATAACTGTATACAGACTTAATAACTCACGAGAAATCTTGGCTAACTGTTTAGTCACACCCCAAAAATTTTCTCTGTGACTACACTATTAAACAGTAATCTAAATTTCTCATGAAGTACTAATCAGTACCACTTTTTATCATTTTTTATGCTATATTTCATCATTGTTTTTAATTGAATTGTACTAGAGACGTCTCTATTTTTTCAAATCATATTGTAACCAAATAAATCACTTGTTATCTTAGATACTGTTCTTATTTTTATTTTACTTTTGTACACATATTTATCACAAGTAATATTAATAATTTCACATAAGTATCTTCAGCTATTAGCGCCCTTACAAGACCTCCTTTTTCTTTCATCTATTAATTAACCCCTGTAGAACTTCAAGTGACCCTAGTAATTCAAACAGACTAGCCCCCATAACTTCTTTTGACTCTTTCATCCATACAGTACAGCCATTAGCTTTACTAAGTTTATTGATCTGTATGACTATTATTCACCTGATATTATTTGCAGTACTCTGTATATCAATATTGTACTTACATTGTTTTGTCTAATATATTGCATTGTATGTCAAATTCACAGCTAGGCGTAGATAAAACTTTGATAGCAGGTTAAGGAATAAATAGCTCTATTATAATTACTCCACACACTATTGCTACCCCTCTCATAGCTTGGTGATATAGAGTATATATACTCTCATACTTATATTATCACATAGTTCGTTATGATACTGTAATGCAGATAACCGCTTTTCCCAGATGAAATTGCCTATGGCTGGAGAAATAAGACATTTTCCTCTTTTACCTAATTGACGCCAACTACATTATGTAGCTAGATTTTGTGTTGCTACCATTCAGTTAATTATTTACCCAGTTGTGTTACAACCACCACCAGTAACGTTAAGTTTCCACACACACACTGTCAGCATATAAACTAGTTACTAGTGTCTCTTATAGAAATATACTTTTAAACTATCAAGTGATTTTCCTACACAAGTTATGGATGCTGGATTCTACTAGCACAACATATAAGACCACACACTTTAGTTTACTTTTCTTCTATATTCCTAGCTCACATGGTGTTAAAGCACCATATTCAGTATAGTAGTAATTTACGAATACAGCTTGTATAGAGTGGCTTTCAATGTGTGTTTTTGAGGGATTCCAGTGGGATTGTTTTGCTTTGGGGGACATAGTATCAACAAGCAGTGTTCCTCTTGCCCAGAGTTTTGTTGGTCTGGGCACATATCCCCAAGCAGCTTAATGCAGTCAGATTCTGAGTATCTATTATATTAAAAATAAAATAAAAAAAATCTCCCTATTTAATTGCCAAAATGATATCTACATATTTTTGTATCTATGCCTGAGGGTGACCTAAAACATCATTTTTTCTTCATGCAATGCTATTTGTATTCTCTTAGTGCCTTAAATGAGATTTATTACACTAAAGAATCCCCCATTAACCAACCCATACATACAAAGACTTGATCACTCCCTCAGATAATAGCCATTGCTACAGATACTTTAACTGCTGTGGTCTACATAGCACTTACTTTGGCTCAATGGTAACTCTTTCATGCAAGCCTGCCTCAACAAAATTATAAAGATGAATAGAGACCCTCCAGTGCTCAGACACCTGTTTGGTATTTAGCTTAGGAGATTAACCATATCTCCTCCCTCCTTAGTCCTATTACATGGTTTTCTAGATGTGTACTATACAGGTGGCCCTCGTTTTACAACGGTTCAATTTACACCGTTTCAGAATAACAACCTTTTTTTCCAGTCATGTGACTGCTATTGAAAAGCATTGAGAAGCAGTTCATTTATTAAAATAGCCAGTAGGTGGAGCTGTCCGCTTGTGTTGCAGCAAAGACAAACAAGCTGAAATTAATCAGTTTAACCAGACGTGAGCTATCGAGCAGATTTCAAAGGAACAAGATATTCCTGTCTATAAATCAGTCCAGACTGGAATGCATAGAACGAACTGTTTGCAGAAAAATGCAAGTGAAGTCTGTGTTGTGTGATTATTTTATTAGGTTTATAATGCTGTTTAGCAAATGTTTTTGTTTATTTAACTTAGTTTAATTATATATTCTGTGTTGTGTGATTATTTTATTAGGTTTATAATGCTGTTTAGCATTTAAAGTCTTCATTTCAAACCTTTAAAAATAATGTATTAGGTGTTACTTATGACAATTTTGAGAGGGGCCTCCCTCACTTCCCATTGACTTACATTATAAACTGGGTTTCAATTTACAACGGTTTCGATTTACAACCATTCCTTCTGGAACATAACCCCGGCGTAAACTGAGGGCTACCTGTAAATTGAAATAACTTTGCCCTGTTGGTATTTTTATGCATGAGTCTTATATATGTTATTCATGTTTCTGTTTTACCTATTTTTTCTATACTAAGACCCCAAAGAAAATCTGATATCTTGGTGTTTATATATTATCTTGGCGACCTTACTACTTATTTTATTTAAATTAAGGTTCCAGATGCTCAAAGCTCGGATCCTAACTACTATCTTCTTATATTAGTGATTGTATTTAGGTTGGTGTGTATAGTCATGATGCTATTTAGCTATTTCCCTAAACAATTTAGGTCACTATTTTAAAACCTACAGTCCCATGACACTTTGGTTTTTCTCTATAGTTATCTTAATAGGCTCCGCCCCTCCATTTTCCCCTCTTTACTGAGCGGCGCTTGCCTGCTGAATTCCCCCCCCCCCCATTTGTTAAATATAACTATAAAGTCCAAAAGTGGCTACTCACCTGACTACCATATATCTTTCAATCCCTGCAACCATCTGGCCTAAAAATGGCCTCCCAACTAGTCAGCCTACTAAGCTATATTATTATAAAATCGAGGTTTCATAAGCCTATCTTTTGTTATACATTGTTGTGTTTTTTTTTCTTTTTTAGTTTGTCTTGTTTTTTTCTTTCTCTTGTTTTTCCTACAACTATCAATGTACCTTACACAATATTATATGCATACAAAGAGAGAAGCGCTCTACCAGGAACGAACAACAGCTCAGTGGCTTGTTCTATGGCGATTTACCACCTGGAGGCAGCCTCTTTTAGACCAGTGTGCTTTTCACAGAAGAAAACTTTCCTGAAGTATATCAGTCTGATCCCGCCAAGTAAGGTCAGTCCAGCCCCGAAATACCAGGCAATTCTCCTCTGAACAAGGAACATGACAACCCCAGACGATCGTTTCGGCCTCCTATGGGCCTCGTCAGTGAGGTGCAGCCACATTCCTCTAAGCACACTGGGCAAGGAATCCACGTCTGGTTTCCCCCATCACCCATAGGGAGACTTCCCCAGGGTCATAATAATTTGCATACAAAGAGAGAAGCGCTCTACCAGGAACGAACAACAGCTCAGTGACTTGTTCTATGGCGATTTACCACCTGGAGGCAGCCTCTTTTAGACCAGTGTGCTTTTCACAGAAGAAAACTTTCCTGAAGTATATCAGTCTGATCCCGCCAAGTAAGGTCAGTCCAGCCCCGAAATACCAGGCAATTCTCCTCTGAACAAGGAACATGACAACCCCAGACGATCGTTTCGGCCTCCTATGGGCCTCGTCAGTGAGGTGCAGCCACATTCCTCTAAGCACACCAGGCAAGGAGTCCACGTCTGGTTTCCCCCATCACCCATAGGGAGACTTCCCCAGGGTCATAATAATTTGCATACAAAGAGAGAAGCGCTCTACCAGGAACGAACAACAGCTCAGTGGCTTGTTCTATGGCGATTTACCACCTGGAGGCAGCCTCTTTTAGACCAGTGTGCTTTTCACAGAAGAAAACTTTCCTGAAGTATATCAGTCTGATCCCGCCAAGTAAGGTCAGTCCAGCCCCGAAATACCAGGCAATTCTCCTCTGAACAAGGAACATGACAACCCCAGACGATCGTTTCGGCCTCCTATGGGCCTCGTCAGTGAGGTGCAGCCACATTCCTCTAAGCACACTGGGCAAGGAGTCCACGTCTGGTTTCCCCCATCACCCATAGGGAGACTTCCCCAGGGTCATAATAATTTGCATACAAAGAGAGAAGCGCTCTACCAGGAACGAACAACAGCTCAGTGGCTTGTTCTATGGCGATTTACCACCTGGAGGCAGCCTCTTTTAGACCAGTGTGCTTTTCACAGAAGAAAACTTTCCTGAAGTATATCAGTCTGATCCCGCCAAGTAAGGTCAGTCCAGCCCCGAAATACCAGGCAATTCTCCTCTGAACAAGGAACATGACAACCCCAGACGATCGTTTCGGCCTCCTATGGGCCTCGTCAGTGAGGTGCAGCCACATTCCTCTAAGCACACTGGGCAAGGAGTCCACGTCTGGTTTCCCCCATCACCCATAGGGAGACTTCCCCAGGGTCATAATAATTTGCATACAAAGAGAGAAGCGCTCTACCAGGAACGAACAACAGCTCAGTGGCTTGTTCTATGGCGATTTACCACCTGGAGGCAGCCTCTTTTAGACCAGTGTGCTTTTCACAGAAGAAAACTTTCCTGAAGTATATCAGTCTGATCCCGCCAAGTAAGGTCAGTCCAGCCCCGAAATACCAGGCAATTCTCCTCTGAACAAGGAACATGACAACCCCAGACGATCGTTTCGGCCTCCTATGGGCCTCGTCAGTGAGGTGCAGCCACATTCCTCTAAGCACACCGGGCAAGGAGTCCACGTCTGGTTTCCCCCATCACCCATAGGGAGACTTCCACAGGGTCATAATAATTTGCATACAAAGAGAGAAGCGCTCTACCAGGAACGAACAACAGCTCAGTGGCTTGTTCTATGGCGATTTACCACCTGGAGGCAGCCTCTTTTAGACCAGTGTGCTTTTCACAGAAGAAAACTTTCCTGAAGTATATCAGTCTGATCCCGCCAAGTAAGGTCAGTCCAGCCCCGAAATACCAGGCAATTCTCCTCTGAACAAGGAACATGACAACCCCAGACGATCGTTTCGGCCTCCTATGGGCCTCGTCAGTGAGGTGCAGCCACATTCCTCTAAGCACACTGGGCAAGGAGTCCACGTCTGGTTTCCCCCATCACCCATAGGGAGACTTCCCCAGGGTCATAATAATTTGCATACAAAGAGAGAAGCGCTCTACCAGGAACGAACAACAGCTCAGTGGCTTGTTCTATGGCGATTTACCACCTGGAGGCAGCCTCTTTTAGACCAGTGTGCTTTTCACAGAAGAAAACTTTCCTGAAGTATATCAGTCTGATCCCGCCAAGTAAGGTCAGTCCAGCCCCGAAATACCAGGCAATTCTCCTCTGAACAAGGAACATGACAACCCCAGACGATCGTTTCGGCCTCCTATGGGCCTCGTCAGTGAGGTGCAGCCACATTCCTCTAAGCACACTGGGCAAGGAGTCCACGTCTGGTTTCCCCCATCACCCATAGGGAGACTTCCCCAGGGTCATAATAATTTGCATACAAAGAGAGAAGCGCTCTACCAGGAACGAACAACAGCTCAGTGGCTTGTTCTATGGCGATTTACCACCTGGAGGCAGCCTCTTTTAGACCAGTGTGCTTTTCACAGAAGAAAACTTTCCTGAAGTATATCAGTCTGATCCCGCCAAGTAAGGTCAGTCCAGCCCCGAAATACCAGGCAATTCTCCTCTGAACAAGGAACATGACAACCCCAGACGATCGTTTCGGCCTCCTATGGGCCTCGTCAGTGAGGTGCAGCCACATTCCTCTAAGCACACTGGGCAAGGAGTCCACGTCTGGTTTCCCCCATCACCCATAGGGAGACTTCCCCAGGGTCATAATAATTTGGATACAAAGAGAGAAGCGCTCTACCAGGAACGAACAACAGCTCAGTGGCTTGTTCTATGGCGATTTACCACCTGGAGGCAGCCTCTTTTAGACCAGTGTGCTTTTCACAGAAGAAAACTTTCCTGAAGTATATCAGTCTGATCCCGCCAAGTAAGGTCAGTCCAGCCCCGAAATACCAGGCAATTCTCCTCTGAACAAGGAACATGACAACCCCAGACGATCGTTTCGGCCTCCTATGGGCCTCGTCAGTGAGGTGCAGCCACATTCCTCTAAGCACACTGGGCAAGGAGTCCACGTCTGGTTTCCCCTATCACCCATAGGGAGACTTCCCCAGGGTCATAATAATTTGCATACAAAGAGAGAAGCGCTCTACCAGGAACGAACAACAGCTCAGTGGCTTGTTCTATGGCGATTTACCACCTGGAGGCAGCCTCTTTTAGACCAGTGTGCTTTTCACAGAAGAAAACTTTCCTGAAGTATATCAGTCTGATCCTGCCAAGTAAGGTCAGTCCAGCCCCGAAATACCAGGCAATTCTCCTCTGAACAAGGAACATGACAACCCCAGACGATCGTTTCGGCCTCCTATGGGACTCGTCAGTGAGGTGCAGCCACATTTCTCTAAGCACACCGGGCAAGGAGTCCACGTCTGGTTTCCCCCATCACCCATAGGGAGACTTCCCCAGGGTCATAATAATTTGCATACAAAGAGAGAAGCGCTCTACCAGGAACGAACAACAGCTCAGTGGCTTGTTCTATGGCGATTTACCATCTGGAGGCAGCCTCTTTTAGACCAGTGTGCTTTTCACAGAAGAAAACTTTCCTGAAGTATATCAGTCTGATCCCGCCAAGTAAGGTCAGTCCAGCCCCGAAATACCAGGCAATTCTCCTCTGAACAAGGAACATGACAACCCCAGACGATCGTTTCGGCCTCCTATGGGCCTCGTCAGTGAGGTGCAGCCACATTCCTCTAAGCACACTGGGCAAGGAGTCCACGTCTGGTTTCCCCCATCACCCATAGGGAGACTTCCCCAGGGTCATAATAATTTGCATACAAAGAGAGAAGCGCTCTACCAGGAACACAATATTATATGTACCCGTTCTCTATAATCATTTAGCTGTGTTAATATAGTGTTATCCGTGTGGTGTCTTATGTAGGTAATCTAGATAGACTAATTTTTGGGCAAGAGTGGAATATTCTAGCCTGTCTTGTTTGTTCTTGTTTGCCTTTAATTTTATGAATCCCCCTCTCATATAACTTTTGTGAGATTCCCAAAGTACACCCATGTTTACCTCTTGGTTATTGTTAATATCAAAAAAGATATCTAATTGCTCTTCGAGTTTTTGTTTATTTTTGTTGTCTAAGAGAATGAAATCATCCAATTTCCAGTCAAAACTTTTTAAAGGAATAGAAGACCACCTGATATCACATGTCGACATCGAGTGATCCGACCAAGTTGTGTGTTTGATATGTGCATTATCTATATATGAAAGAGCGATATGGCCTACCAGAATGTAGTCTAGTCTAGAGTAACTTTTCTGGGGATGTGAATAAAAAATATAATCTTTTTTTTGTGGATGAAGGTATCTCCATGTATCATGGAGGGTAATGAGTCAGAGATTTTGCCATATAGATAATAGTGCCCCTTGGGAAACTGGAATGGGTCGTGGAGCAATCCATGACAGGATTTAGTGTTATATTTACTGTAAGTCTCCTGCTAAAATCAAAGGTCCCTTTATCAGCTGAAGTATTAGAGAGGCAATTTTTTGAACAAAAATGTCTCAATTTTTATTTGGCATGTAGAGGTTAACTATAGTTATTGGTTTGTCCTTACCTGATTTCAATAGTGTTAAAGGGTAAAGATTTATTAATTAAAATGCTAATTTAAAAATAATTTGAGCTATGATAATTTAGTGTATAGTGCGATGATAGATATTTGGGTATGTTTCTTGTTTTGAAATGTGTCTCTTGAAGCATGAATATACCCCTCCCCCATTGCGTATATCTCGTAGTGCCATCCGTCTTTTGTTTAGACAGTTAAATCGCTTCACATTTTATTTTATTAAGGTTATCACATTCGTTTTGGTATCATCCATCTGTTGAGTGAAGGATTTTGTGAGAGGAGAATAGTATAAGAGCTTAGTTTTGGTATTTTGAGAAAACCTGTTCATTAAGTATAACACTTTATAACTTAAAACTTTATAACTAGAATGAGAAAAACAATTATGAACCTTAATTGGTAAAGTAACAATAATTGAGGATACACATCATCCTCACTATGTAAATCTATTAAATTTAACAGGAATAATATTTGTATACCTTCTTAAACTAAATTCTGAACTGGGAAAGAGAGCAATCTGTTGCATGCGTGATTACTATATTCTAGATCTCAAGTTGCGATTAGCTCCCACCCCCAGTTGTGGGAGAGCTATATAAGCGCGCCCTTAAGGAAAGAAGAAGAGTACGTAATTCTAATACATGTCTACATAACTTTTCAAACAAATCATTGACTTTTTAATAAAGGATATGGATTTATTTTTTCAAGTGCCGTTAGTTGGTGATCTGGCCGCTTGCTTGCAAAGATTTTTGGCTTGTGATTGTTGCCACTCAGGTCTCTGTGGCAGCGGGGCAATATCCTGATGTAGAGACTTAGATCCCTGCTTCTGTTTGGGTATCGATAGGTGTAGGTTTAGGTATCTCCAAAACCTTGCATATTTCAAGGATGTCATCTGGCGTTTTACAGACTATTCGCTTGCCTTTCCAATTGATCAGTAGGTGAAATGGAAAGCCCCACCTGTATGCAATATTCTTTTTTCTGAGCATTGTTATGAGGTGTGACAGCTTCTTTCTCTTTTGTAGAGTTCGGATTGTGAAATCCGAGAATATCTGCAGGTCTGCGTTGTCATATTGGATAGGTTGCTTTTGTCTTGCAGCTTTCATGATGTCTTCTTTAACAGAATATTTTGTAATTTTGACAATAATGTCCCTTGGTGGTTGTGTTTCTATGGGCTTGGGACGTAGGGCTCTGTGAGCTCTATCTATTTCGACTATAGCTGATGAATCATCTTCTTTCAAGTAGTTGAATAGGCCTTGTAGATACCACTCTATGTCAGGAGCTGTGATGGTCTCGGGTACCCCCCAAATTCTGATGTTGTGTCTCCCGCTGCGGTTTTCGATGTCATCAATTCTATTTTCCAGCTCTTGGATTCTTTCATCTCTTTGTTGCCTTTGGGACTATACTGTGGAAATAGCTGCATTATGAGTGTCTTGGTCTGTTTCTATTTTTTCAATTCTATGGCCCATCTCTGTGATGTCTTTTCTGATTTCCAAAAGTTCCTCTTTTATGCACTGCTTGACTTGTGAAATTAAAGAAGAAAAGTCCTAATTTGAAGGTAATTAATCCAGTAGTGCTTTTGGTATGGTTAGTATTTCAGTGGTGCTTTCTTCCTCTGATTCTGAGGATGTCATGGATTTTTTCAATTTTAGAGCTGTTTTTTGCGCAGCAAGAGGAGTTGAGGGCTCCAATGCCTTTAAAAAAACTGTTAACCGATGGTGTGGCTGCTGGCGCAGCTTTTCCTTCGCAATCTTTTCTGTTCCCTTTTTTTGGAGACATTTTGTCTGACTCGTGCAGTCTAGATTAAGTATGTGTCCTCTATATTCCGATATGCGGATATCAGGTTGTGTATCTTCCCCCTTTCTATTGCATAGTATTGTCAGGTATATTTATTATAATGGAGCCTCTATTGCATGTGTGCCTATTGTGGCTTTAAAAGTGATGTTTCCTTGTCTAAAAGTATACACAATAAAGGAATCTTCCTGTGTTTTTGTTTTGTTTTTTTCACCTCCCCCCACCTATTGCTTGTGTAGTTTTTGTAACAGCTGCTTATGTAGCTGAATGCTGTGTTATGCTTACAGGTCCTTGTATAACATCTGTGAGTCAAAATGATCTGACTAATCCTGACAAGACTGTATTGCTCTTGCGGTGGCCAGTGTGCGTCAGAGTAACTTACAGCTTTCACTTGCCTTGAACTTGTTATTATCCAGCCGCGCTCTTGCGATCCGAAAATCGAGTGGCGCCCTTCTGCGGCCTACTCGCGCTGTCTCGTGTCTCAGGCTATCAGGGTGATTGATGTTTTGTCCGGTCAGCTGTTTGTATTCGCAGACTTACCCGCTATTAATAAAAGCAATGGTGAACTGGGGTTGAGGTTTTTCAAGCCCTTTTAGCTTATTTACATGGATCCGGAGCAGGAGCTCACCTAAAGTGCAGCCGCCTCCATTAAGCGCTGGCTCTGCCCCCCCCTTTGTAGAATATTTATATTAATATTTATATTTAATTACTATTGTAATATAAAGATAGCCCACATAAAGCATGTAACTGAAGAAAAAATATGCTGGAAGTTGCTGCTTAACACGTAGAATGGAGGTTAATTGGCTTGGCTTATAGATGATATATAATAATAAACTATGATTCTTTTTTAACAGTCTCAGGATAATGGGCAAAAAACAATGGGATGGGGTGATGGGATGGGGAATGACTGACCTGACAGAGAGGATGGGGGTGACGGAACAGAGAGGAGGTGGGTCCCCTCTTGGGGGGGGGGGCAAGGGATCTCACCACCCTGTCATTTTCGGAATCCACCTGGTGGATTCGTTTGGTTGCGCTCGCAGCCCACATTCTTTTGGCTGCGCGCGCAACTGACGACGGCTACAGATGCGTTACAAACACAATTATAGTATAAGAAGTCTATATAAGTATTCATATGTATTTATGTGTTTATATATATACATATGTCTGTAAATACACATATAAATACATAAATACATCTGTATACATATATAGACATATATATACATATACATATTTAGACATGTATATGTATGTATCTCTATGTTAAAGTCCTTTGCATGCCTTTTTTTTTATAACTCCTGAAACCTCATATCATTGAGCCCTTTTAACTTTTTTATGCAATATTATGTTTTAATAACTTTTATTAGACAGTTTTATTATGATGGCAACTTTACTTTTTAATGTAATTTTAATGGATTTTGTGCAACTTTTTATTGAAGCGTAACAGTTAACGAAAGCTCTGAAATAGCTCTATCCTGGCGCTTTAAATTAAATTGTTCTCAAGCGAACGCATTTACTTTCAACTTTTATTATGTGTTCTACTTCCAACGCGGGCAAACAGGAGCGATAAACCTGTTATTACCTGTGCGCAACAGTTAGCGCGCCATTTGTAATCTGACCCGTAGAATGCTCAAGACACGAGCATGCTCCTGAGCTCCTATGAGCCCAGAGGTTTACTCTTCATCAAAGATTCCAAGAGAGCAAAGAAAATGTGTTAAGAATTGTAAATTGGAAGGTTGATATTCAAATAAAACAAGGGCCACCAAAGCCTAGTACTGTCTAATAATCAAATAAATCGAAGTGGGACAAATGCCCTCATATATGTTGCTTAGCCCCAGGAGCCTTCTCCACAGCAGGGACCACATGGTGTATGTCAGTTGCATTATTATTATATACATTTAAACTTAGGGAATTATAAGGAGAAGAGAACCCTCACATCACAACCCAAACTGTAATGTCTTGGAAAAGTTGTGGCCACTTTCTTCTGCAAGATATTAATATCCTACATTGGTAAATTGACAGTAAAGTTGTAGGGACATGAAACGCAATTTTTTTTTTCATGATTCAGATAGAGGTATTTATCCCCCACAAGGGGTTGAACACACAGTAGCGGTACCAGCAGTGGTCCAGAGCGGAAACTGCTAATTCAGCAGAGCTAGTTGCACAACCCAGCTGTGTAACTAGTGCTGTCGATTGGATCAGTGGCCGTTTCCCCTTAACACCAGCAGTGCTCTGTGGGTCCCCGAGCTGTTCTTCTACTATGCATTTAACCCCTTTGTAGAGATAAGGTGTACAATCATTACTTCTGGCATCCACCCTAGGTGCAGCCTCCCTAAACTTATCCCATTGGAACCGTGAGAGAGCATCAGCTATGACATTATGTATCCTCTGTACATGTCTGGTGCTAAGGGTGATATTATGGCATAAGCACCTAAGCACTAACTGTCTGTGGACATTTACTACTAGGCGAAGAAGTGTAAAGCCAATCAATAGCATTAACCACACTCTTGTTGTCAGGCAAAAAAGAATGACTGTCCTATTCTGTAAGAGCTCCCACCACAACTCAAAGGCAACCAGAATAGGAAAGTGATCCAAGAGTGTGAACATTCTTACTAAACCTGCGCTGTACTACTCAGAGGGCTGAACACCATGAACAATTAAAATATGCTCCAAGACCAGAGCTACCTGCAGCATCAATATTTAATTGCAAAACCTGGTTCAAAATCAGCTAAGGCAATCATATCCTAACACCATTGACGTCCCTCAGAAATGTAGCTAGACCTTTAAAACAGCCCAGATTACCTGCAAAACTCTAACAGGAACATTAGGATACCTCAGACCCCTAGTAGCCTCTTCTATCCCAAGATTTAAGACCCTACCTATGGGTATGACCCTAATCGCAAAACTCAGCAAGCCCAAAAGGGATTGGAAATCCCTTAGGGAAGCCTTGCCATATTGCAGGATAATAGAGATAGCCACAGAGGCAAATTTAATATTTTTCAACGGGAGCTTGCATTCCTTCATGACTGTATCTATCTCAAGTCCCGAGAATACCAGGTAAGTAAATGAGCCCCCATTATGCCCAGCAAGAGGAAATCATCTAAATAATAGGTCACCTGCTCCAGGCCCGCCTTGTGAACAACTGCCCAATTTAAAAAGGATCTAATAAGCTCAAAGTAAGTTCAACATATGGCACACCACATTGACAAGAAAACTAAACTTGCAGACCCTCATATAGAAGCTCTCTGGATAAAATGGGGGAAGGCAAAAAGCAGACTCAATGTCCACCTTTGCCATCTCTGCCCATGGACCTAAGCGCTGAACCAGTACAAGAGCAACAAAGGAAGATAAATCGTAGTGTCCTCCTAATCTAGGGCATCATTAACCGAAGGTGAGATAAATGTTTTAACTCTGTCTACTGTGGTGTAGGAATCTTACTCCCTACTGTGTTGTGTAAAAGCAAACTTAGCCCTTCCAGATGTAACTGCCAAGGTAGAAGGGCCAGGAAAAGCCACAAATAGGGTTGCCCTAGAGCTGCGGTTCCCAACCTTTTTTCTCTCCCGTACCCCTTGATTAGACTTTTAATTTATGAGTAACCCCTCTCTTAATTACTCCCATCCATCCCTCATCCCTTAAATTTTCTTAGGTTAGCTAAATAATCAAACAACTCAAATAAACCTAATGATATGTAAAGGTTTTATTTTTTATTTTACATTTTATAATGTATTTCAATTTTTTATAATAGTAGCCGATAGGATCAAACAAATAAAACATTAACATTAAAATCATGTTTAACCATATTGTTGAATTTCATTGCTAACTGCAGCTCTCTTAAGAGTTCCAGTTCTCAACCACTTATTCATTTCAGGACATAAAAAGTCAAAATAATAGCTAAACACTTAAAATTAAGCACTCATAAAAAAAAGAACGATCTAGACGGGCTAGGCCTATTAATACACGTTCAAAAGTAGTCAGTCCCAAAGCATGTGTACCAAGTTCAAAGCGGAATAGGATCTTTGTATCTGCAAGAGGAACTGAAGTGTATTAAAAACTTGGTTGCAGGTGAACCTTTCAGCGAGGAGATCGCTCGGTGGGCTATGCCACAGTTATGCAGGGTACAGTGTCAGAGGCTACGTACAGGTGTTGAGTGCATTGTGAAGGTAAACTCTTACCAGAGCTGTGAGTAAGTACTTGGTCCCAGGACTGTCTCTATCAGTAAACTCCGCTTCCTCTCTTCCGCACTTCCTTACCACCTGACTCCAAAAGCCCCAATGAGTCAACCCGGTCCAAACCACATGTGCCACACCGGCTCCTTGATCACTTCTAGCCCAAAACGCACCAGTAGCCGATCTGAAGATAGAATCAGAGGCAGATGAAAGATAAAGTCACTCGTTATAAATTTAAAGGTAACTGTGCAAATATAAGTCCATTGTGTGTGGTTCTGCCATTTCCAACAATATTTCCTCGTACCCCAGGTTGGGAACCGCTGCCCTAGAGGATGATGGAGCTGAATCAGTCACTGATGGTGTAAAAGTTTCAGCTGCAGATTGTCTTGTGCCCCTAACCCTAACCTGTGAAGAAAAAAAAAGTGGGTGTATTACAAAAACACACAGCAGGACCTGGGAGCCCTCAAACTGACCCCTTTCATTCAGAACCCTGGCATCCTGGTCACTTGCAACACCCCTCACCTGCAACCTTTTCCTAAGACTGGCCATGAGTTCCATATAGCCCAAACTCTTATGTGAGGAGGGGTGACCTGCTAAGGACTAGATGATTGTTATTATGTCCTGATACGTAAAACTATAGAGGGTGTACTTTCTTTTTCATATGTCTGTATGTCCCTGCAGCTCCATTTACCACCTTAGTGGGTACTACAGTTCCAGATGCTTTCACTGTTTCTGAACCTCCCCGACAACCTTATTCATGCTGCCTCCAACAGCTGAAGAAAATGGAGCTGCTTCATGTGAAAACACTGGAAATGGTAGAGGGGGCCAAGACCTGTGATCTGCTAGTAGGAGGGAGTGAAGCCTGCAACACTCTGGGTAGGTTGGAGCTGCCGGTTACATATTATGACAGGCCCCGGCAGCTACTGCCTCCCCTCTTAACCATTCTGAATGTGTAGCGAATCCCCCCTCCTCAGCCCCATCACACTGACCAGGGGTGAGTGGGAGGGAAGCAGAGCCATCTGAAGAATCAGAGGATGTAAGAGATCCAGAGGGGAAAGAGAGGCAAGAAGGGGGAAGGGAAGGAACAGCAGGTAATGAAAGGACAGATGGAAGGGTAACATTAAATCTGAAGGAAAATAAACAGAAGGAGGAGGGTTAGGAGATGAGAAGATAAGGCTAGAAGAATAAGAGGGATTAAAAGAAATAGGGCAAACTGGTGTAAAGAAGAAGGCTCACCAATATAAGAGGAAAGGGGAAAGAAGAAGGTGGAATGGAACACTATCACGTGACAGAGTAACAGTTTCCATCTTCTTCCTAAAAGGAGCCTCCTGCTCATCCACAAAGTGTTTAAGAGCTTTAGTTGCACGACGAGTCCTCTCCATGTTCCAGCCTGCAAGACAAAAACAGGTAAGTGACCCTACTTCCTCTTTACAGTAACTGATATGGCCTGTGTTCCCTTCTCACTACCTTAACAGTACGTCCCCTTTAAATCACAACATCTATCTCATATCCAGTCAAAAATTAACCCTTGATTTGTTTCTGCCCTAACTGGTTCTCAGCTTTCCTTCTGGTTTGAGGTCAATGTTTTCAAGAGCAGAGTTAGAAAGACTTAGTGGCAGATAACATTTTCAATGACAAATAGGAAGTAGCATGACGTGTCAATGTCACATGATTTAATTTAATACCACTTCTCTGTCTGTGCTTCAGTTACGTAATAAAGCTGTAACGTTTTGTGTGCAAGGGATGGATGGTTTTAGATCACACAGTGGATAGTACTATAAGTAAGCCAGCAATAAGCAACCAAAAAACACAGTAAAACCTTAAACTGTGTGAAAAATTGTCTAATAGAAGAAAAGGTATTTTGTATGCCTAAGTATTTCTTTTTTAGGAAATACTATGTCTTAAACTGCTGTGCTACTGTATTAATAGTCTTAAGAATATTTGTATTTGGGCAGAACAAATAAATTAACGGCTAGATTTAGAGTTTTGTCGGTAAAGACCCACGTAGCTAACACTGCTTTTTTTCCCAGCGCACCCTTAAGACAACGCTGGTATTTAGAGTTGTCTGAGTGGCTGCGTTAGGCTCAGAAAAGGGAGCGTTGAGCAGAATTTAGCTTCCCTTCGTTGCTTACGGTAGCGGTAAGCTGGCAAAACGTGCTCGTGCACGATATCCCCATAGGAAACAATGGAGCTGAGCTGGCTGGAAAAAAACCTAACACCTGCAAAAAAGCAGTGTTTAGCTCCTAGCGCAGCCCCATTGTTTCCTATGGGGAAACACTCTCTAAGTCTACACCTAACACCCTAACATGAACCCAGAGTCTAAACACCCCTAACTTTACACTTATTAACCCCTAATCTGCCGGCCCTCTATCGCTGACACCTACATTATATTTATTAACCCCTAATCTGCCCCCCCCAATGTCGCCGCATCCTAACTACAAGTATTAACCCCTAATCTGCTGACCGGACCTCGCCGCCACTATAATATATGTATTAACCCCTAAACCTAAGTCTAACCCCAACCCTAACACCCCCCTAACATAAATATAATTTAAATAAAACAAAATAATATTCCTATAATTAAATAAATTAATCCTATTTAAAACTAAATACCTAGAAAATAAACCCTAATATAGCTACAATATAAATAATAATTACATTGTAGCTATTTTAGGATTTATATTTATTTTACAGGCAACTTTGTATTTATTCTAACTAGGTGAAATAGCTATTAAATAGTTATTAACTATTTAATAGCTACCTAGTTAAAATAATTACAAAATTACATGTAAAATAAATCCTAACTTAAGTTACAAATACACCTAACACTACACTATCAATAAATTAATTAAATAAATTACCTACAATTAGCTAAACTAAAATACAGTTAAATAAACTAATCTATAATACAAAAACAAACAAACACTAAATTACAAAAAAAAAAAAAATTACAAGAATTTTAATCTAATTACACCTAATCTAAGCCCCCTAATAAAATAAAAAAGCCCCCCAAAATAATACAATTCTCTACCCTATTCTAAATTACAAAAGTAATCAGCTCTTTTACCAGCCCTTAAAAGGGCTTTTTGCAGGGCATTGCCCCAAAGTAATCAGCTCTTTTACCTGTAAAAGAAAATACAACCCCCCCCAACATTACAACCCACCACCCACATACCTCTATTCTAACTCACCCAAACCCCCCTTAAAAAAACCTATCACTAACCCACTGAAGATCTCCCTACCTTGAGTCGTCTTCACTCAGCCGAGCCAAAGTCTTCATCCAATCCGGCAGATGTGGTCCTCCATCCGGGCGAAGTCTTGATCCAAGCGGCAAAGAAGAGGTCCTCCATCCGGGCGATGTCTTCTTCCAAGCGGCATCTTCTATCTTCTGTCTTCCGGATCCATCTTCATCCCCCCGATCCGGAACATCCTCCTTCTCCGACGGACTAACGACGAATGAAGGTTCCTTTAAGGGACGTCATCCAAGATGGCGTCCCTCGAATTCCGATTGGCTGATAGGATTCTATCAGCCAATCGGAATTAAGGTAGGAAAAATCTGATTGGCTGATTCAATCAGCCAATCAGATTGAAGTTCAATCCGATTGGCTGATCCAATCAGCCAATCAGATTGAGCTTGCATTCTATTGGCTGTTCCGATCAGCCAATTGAATGCGAGCTCAATCTGATTGGCTGATTGAATCCGCCAATCAGATTTTTCCTACCTTAATTCCGATTGGCTGATAGAATCCTATAAGCCAATCAGAATTCGAGGGACGCCATCTTGGATGACGTCATTTAAAGGAACCTTCATTCGTCGTTAGTCCGTCGGGGAAGGAAGATGTTCCGCGTCGGCAGGATGAAGATGGATCCGGAAGAAAGAAGATAAAAGATGCCGCTTGGAAGAAGACATCTCCCAGATGGAGGACCCCTTCTTTGCCGCTTGGAACAAGACTTCGCCCGGATGGAGGACCACATCTGCCTGATTGGATGAAGACTTCGGCTCGGCTGAGTGAAGACGACTCAAGATAGGGAGATCTTCACGGGGTTAGTGATAGGTTTTTTTAAGGGGGGTTTGGGTGGGTTAGAATAGGGGAATGTGGGTGGTGGGTTGTAATGTTGGGGGGGTATTGTATTTTCTTTTACAGGTAAAAGAGCTGATTACTTTGGGGCAATGCCCCGCAAAAAGCCCTTTTAAGGGCTGGTAAAAGAGCTGGTTACTTGGTAATTTAGAATAGGGTAGGGAATTTTATTATTTTGGGGGGCTTTTTTATTTTATTAGGGGGCTTAGATTAGGTGTAATTAGATTGAAATTCTTGTAATATTTTTTTATTTTTTGTAATTTAGTGGGGGTTTTTTGCATTATAGATTAGTTTATTTAATTGTATTTTAGTTTAGCTAATTGTAGTTAATTTATTTAATTAATTTAATGATAGTGTAGTGTTAGGTGTATTTGTAATTTAGGTTAGGATTTATTTTACAGGTAATTTTGTAATTATTTTAACTAGGTAGCTATTAAATAGATAATAACTATTTAATAGCTATTGTACCTAGTTAAAATAAATACAAAGTTGCCTGTAAAATAAATATAAATCCCAAAATAGCTACAATGTAATTATTATTTATATTGTAGCTATATTAGGGTTTATTTTCTAGGTAAGTATTTAGTTTTAAATAGGATTAATTTATTTAATTATAGGAATATTATTTTGTTTAATTTAAATTATATTTAAGTTAGGGGGTGTTAGGGTTAGGGTTAGATTTAGGTTTAGGGGTTAATACATTTATTATAGTAGCGGCGACGTTGCGGGTGGGAGATTAGGGGTTAATAATTGTAGGTAGGTGGCGGCGATGTTAGGGAGGGCAGATTAGGGGTTAATACAATTTATTCTAGTGTTTGCGAGGCGGGAGTGCGGCGGTTTAGGGGTTAATACATTTATTATAATGGCGGCGAGGTCCGGTCGGCAGATTATGGGTTAATAAGTGTAGTTAGGTTGCGGTGACGTTGGGGGGGCAGATTAGGGGTTAATAAATATAATATAGGTGTCAGCGATGTTAGGGGCAGCAGATTAGGGGTTCATAGGTATAATGTAGGTGGCGGCGGTGTCCAGTTGGCAGATTAGGGGTTAAAAATTTTTATTATAGTGTTTGAAATGTGGGGGGGCCTCGGTTTAGGGGTGTTAGTGTACTTTGTAGCACAGTAGTTAGGAGCTTTATATTCCGGCGTTAGCCCATAAAGCTCTTAACTACTGACTTTTTTTGGCGGTAGGAGTCTTGTCGGTATAGGGTCTACCGCTCAGTTCTTCCAAGACTCCAAATACCAGCGTTAGGCAAATCCCATAGAAAAGATAGGATACGCAATTGACGTAAGGGGATCTGCGGTAGCCTGGAGTCGCGGTAAGGAAGTGAGCGGTTGACCCTTTCCTGGCTGACTCTAAATACCAGCGGGCAGTCAAAAGCAGCATTAGGACCCCTTAACGCTACTTTTGACGGCTAACGCAGAACTCTAAATCTAGCCGTAAATTAATAAGTAAGAGTTGTTTTGCATGGGGTTAATTAATTAATCAATATAGAAAAAAATATTTAAAAAAGAGAAAAAAAAAAGTAATCGAAAATATATATTATAATGTTGTAAAAGAGGAAAATGCAACAATTAAAAAAATGATTTTACTTATTGTTCATTAAATACAACACAATAATTGATTTAATGGATTACCTAAAATCCAACGTTGGATATAATTAATTTTAGCAGGTCAAAAGTTAGTGTATTAAAAAAGGATCCGTTTATAGGTAAAATATCCCCCTAAAATATAAACAGTGAAAGAAATGATCTATTTGGTATATTCACAGAAATGACCATAAGTTACAGTTGATACACAAATGGTCAGTTAACCATATATATTAATACACTACTGAATGCTAGCAAGATTAATTATTTTTGTGAAAGGAAGTGTCCAATATACACGCTACTCCTTTATGTAGCAAACTGTGGTAAAGTCTTATAGATTGGTGCCCCGGGACTTTTAATAGTGATATATGTTCCAAGTTTTTGATTGCAAGATATATTATTAGAACAGGGTGTGCAGTAGTTTATAGGTACCTGTGAAGTAATCCTCACAATGTCTTAAGGTTTCTTGTGCTCGTTGCCGGTATGTAACCTAATGTCTCAAGCTTTGAGCACATCTTCCATTACAAGTCATGATTTGATGAATGGGTGTACATCCTTGAGCCCGGAAAAGTCCACCTTCCTCTGTATGTGACTCAGTTCTTTGTGCGGTTAGAAGCGGTAAATCCTTGCCCCCACCGTCCTTAACTATTTGGAGGTGTTCCGGTACGGCTCCTGTACCCCTTGTCTTTTTCTAGAGAAATCTTCTCTTTGATTTGTGAATACAATAGTTCCTGAGAAAGCAGTGCATGCTACGCGTTTCAGCCTTTTTCAAGCACGACTTCTCACTAATCTGGCGGTCTTATTTAAACCCCAGCAGAATTATCTTATTGGTTAAATGGACAATAACTTGCTCCTGATTGGTCAATACTGTGGACATTATTTTACTTGATCTCTCAAAAATACGACACTTTTACTTTGGTGATGAGTTGAATTCTTCTTACATTATACAGATTGCTACCAATAATTTTTGTCAAACATTACTAGAGTATAAATTTTTATATATTTGTAACTAAACTTCTACTTAGTAAATTAATTTGAGGGGATTAATGTAAGAACAGTGAATTAAAAAAAAGAGGAGTTAGTAAATAAATGATTAAATTAATTATTATAACCAGAAATTTCCCTAAAGTAAAGATTGCATTTGTCTTTTTAACAAACATTAGGAAAAAATATATATTTGATAAACTTTTGGTGTGCGCATAAGACACAAATGTTATACATTGCGCTAGGACTAAAACATGCTTAAAGTGATGGTAAAGTTGAAGGTGCAAGAAACAATATTGCAAGTAACAAATGTATAGTACCTTTATTCATGACTTCTAATGGAAGATGTGCTCAAACATGATTTTATTTAGATAATTTCTCTATTCCAAAACCACCATCCGGCCGCCCTCTGCAAAAATGTATTTTTTTTATGAGGTGACGTTTCCACCTTTTATCCAATAGCCATGCTAGCCATGTGGCACTCCATATAGCACGGCGCAGCTCTGAAGGGCTGAAGACTGTTTTGTGGAAGGCAGCCTGATGGGGGTTATGGAATTGACAGATTACCTAAATAAAATAATATTTAAACACATATTCCATTACAAGTCATGAATGAAGGTACCGTTCATTTGTTATAGGGATTTAACAGCTTCAAATTTACCATCACTTTAAAGTGATGTTAAAGTTGCGCCTCTTTGAGCGTTGCCTATTCTATAATCATTAAAATCGCTATGTTTTTATTTCAAATTTTGTTAGCAAAACATTTTTTTTATTTAATTTTAACTTAGTTACACCGCGCCTTGCTCCGCCCTCCTTAGACTTCCTGGTCTATGCTCTATCCGATTTAGAGAGAGGTCCCACCCACTCTCTATTTAAACACCTATGCTCGCTCCCGATGTAGTAAGATGTGTGCATGCGCAAATTCATCTCCACTTCACAATGTGAACAATAAATCACGCTGTTCATTGTTTACTGGTGTAGAAGAGAGCTTAGTTGTGTATCATTTCGTTTAAATATCTGCTGGAATTTTACAAGGATGCGCTTGTACGGATTGATTACTAGCTTTGAATGATATCAGATGGGTTTCCCTTTAATGATGAACGTGCATGCGTCACACGGGAGTGTGCTTTAACTTGAGCATGTGCTGTAGATAGAGGGAGCGGTTTTGCTAAAGTCCTGGTTGTCTAACGGCCAGGATTTCAACTGGATGCCAAAGTAAACGTCATTAAAAAAAAAAAATTGACACACAGCCGGGTGGAATACAGGACATTTGGATTGAAAGTTTCAAGTATTACTAACTTTATATATATATATATATATATATATATATATATATATATACACACACAGTATATATAAATAAATAAAAAGGATGAATGAAACTCAAGTTTATTTCAAATGATATAACAAATATTACTTTGAATATGGTGCAACTTTACCAACACTTTAAGTGTTTATAGTGGATGTGGACGGCCACTCTGGTGAAATACACCACTCAGGGGCTTGAAAGAATGTTGATCTTTGTTGACCCTCTAAAATAATACAAGCCTGTGCTAATGAATTTACATTCACATTTTCAACATTCCTTTGCAGTAGTCATTTATAGGCTATAGTACAAACGCTCAGTCAAAGATTAAATGGATCGTAAACACCTTGCAATTACAAGACATTTATTGTTGTCTTGCTATAGAATAACATATCAGACAAGTCTAAAGGTTGTTAAAACAAAACAACATCTTGTTTGATTTAATTGTTTTTCAATAACCAAACTCCACCCACCAGTAGCCTTCTTTGGAGGACCTTGAGTCTGCAAATGACAAGGATGATAAGGATTCCTACGGTCATTATGTTAGTATAATGTGCAGTATTTTGCAACTGTTATCTGCTGAAGCCAATTACATAAATATATGTAGCAGGGTTAGCCTTGAGACACCCGTAGTGTGCATTCCCAACTATGTAAATAGGGTTGCCGGTGTCCAGTATTCAACCAAGTGTCCAGTATTTTAATAGGCAGTCCAGTATAATCTTCACAAAACATACTGGGCACATTAAGTGTCAGTCTAATTAATGAAACTTTCATGATTCAGATAGGGCATGCAACTTTAAACAACTTTCCTATTTACTTGTATTATAACATTTGCTTTGTTCTCTTGGTATTCTTTGTTGAAAGCTAAACCTAGGTAGGCTCATATGCTAATTGCTAAGTCCTTGAAGGCCGTCTCTTATCTCAGTGCATTTTTACAGTTTTTTACAGCTTTATTTAATCTGTGTCATAAAGATAACATTGTGCTCACTCCTGTGGAGTTATTTATGAGCACTGATTGGCTAAAATGCAAAAGAACTGAAATAAGGGGTCAGTCTGCAGAGGCTTAGATACAAGGTAATGACAGAGATAAAAAAAAGTATGGTATATTATGTTGGTTATGCAAAACTGGGGAATGGGTAATAAAGGGATTATCTATCATTTTAAACAACAACAATTCTGGAGTAGACAGTCTCTTTAAATGTTCATATCTTTTTTTTTTAAATTCCAGAGTTTAATCTAAATATAAAAGATCCCCCCCATGTCTTAGTTCATTATAAATTAGGAGTAGAAAGAAGTAAGTGACAGTCAAGGGGGTTAACACGCTATTGTTTACATGTGTTACTGGAAAGAAAGAGATACAATTATTGATTTGAATGTTGCTGGCAGCCAAGGGGTACAATTACTGCTCAGCTGTGAAAAATATACATGGTTGGATCAAGAGTAGGGGCTTTTGGGGTGACATTATGTGACTCCCACCTACCATCAGGCCCAGTCACCGCGAGATTGTCCAGTATATTTATGGATGACAACCCTATCTGTGAATTAAAAAAATCCATAATTTTCAGAGTTAAATTGAAAAGAAGACAAAATAAATAAGTTGTTTCATTACACATAACATTTTATGTAAAAATCTAAAAGGATTTTGATTCAGGTGAAAAGCTGAAAGCACTTTAGGAAGACACTTTGGTACTGTATGAAAGATTACCTTGTCTTGGTAAAAAAAACTGTATAAGGTGAAACCATTGAAAGAAAGTCAGCTAGCTAAAGTGACAGCAAGAAGAAAATCAGTAAGGTACCACAAATTCACAGACTGTAGAGATTCAAAATGGACTGACATCAAAGCAGACATCAAAACACCAAGACATCAAAACAGAGGTAAAGCCCAAGGAAGGAAAAAAGAAAATATTGGAGGTTTGACATGCAGAAGTGCTTGAAAAAAATTGTCCAGTTGAATCATCCATGGCCCATTTGATACCTGTAATTGCAGAGATGGCTGAAACTTGATCTTTTAAGATTGATAAACTCAGGCCTTTTTGTTATCCATGACATAGAAACTCCCAAATAGTAGATGCAGATACATGATCAAAAGAGAATTTCAGATTTTTACACCAAGCACCAAAAGTATTCTAAACTTTATTATAAACTGAAGAAGTAGAAGACTTCCTGGCCTGATGCATTAAAAAATATAAGGCCTTCTAAAAGCCCTAACTTTGTTCAGTGTCCATACCCTGAGGGAAAGAGCTTGAGGTTCGAGATGAAACACTGGCCCTTGACAAAGGAGATCTTGAAGAACTGGAAGAATTCACAAAGGATCCACAGTCAGTTTGAGTAGCAGAAGAAACCAGGTCCTTTTGGGCCACCAAGGCAGAACTCCAATGACTCTTGCCTTGTCTTTGATGATTTTCTAAAAAACCCTTTGTGGTTTTTACCACACCCTTGAGATGAGGCAAAAAGGAGGAAATACATGTACAAGACTAAAATTCCATTTTCAGCAAAAACCCATCTCTTGCCTGAAGATCTCTGGATGGACATTGACTGAAAAACTGATCCAGTTGATGATTGCTTTGAGAAGTTATATGGTCTGTTTCTGGCTTCCCCTTACTTAGAATGTAATATGAAAACACTGCAGGATTTAACTGCCATTCCCCTTAAAGAAGTGAATGCCTGTTTAGGAAATCCACTTGAAGGTTGTCACAAACCTCATAAATAAACTGCAATGATGATAGCCACATTTTCTTAGGCCCATGAAAATAAAAGCCTTGCTTCCTGGTGAAGAGAGACTTTTCTTGTTTCCCCTTGGTGATTCAAATAAGCTTTGGACGTTATATTGTCTCAAAGAATCTTGATGGAATGCCACATCAAATCTCTTTGAAAGGCCAGAATAGCCAAACGAATGACCCTTAACTCCAAAAGATTGGAAGGAAAAAGATTACTCCTTTACTGACTACTTTCCTTAAGCATGCCTTCTTTGCAAGGCAGCACCCCAGCCCGAAAAGCTTGTGTCTTTGGTAAGAACCAACCAATCTGGATCTTGAAGAAAACTTCCTCTTTAAAGATTTGTATCGCTTAGCCGACACTCCAGGGGAACTTTTACCTTTTGAGAAACAACAATTTTGAGACTTAAGGGCATCGATGTTCAATGCTCTAGAAAATTATTATGGGCTTCTCTCATATTCCAGTGTGTCCAAGGAACCATAGGATTTGCAGCTGAAAAACTTCCTAGATCTTTCACAGATAGAAAATCCCGAGACTAAACAGACCAGAGATTTCAATTTTACTATTTTCTCTGGCAAGAAAACAGAGTTTTAAACAGTATTGAATTGTGCCCCTAGATAATGCAACTCTTGAAATGGCAGTAGATTACTTTTTTCCCCTATTGAGCAGCCAACAATGCTGACTAACATAATGAAGAACTGAATCCCAATCTATTTCTGCTTGTTCTCTTGAACTTGCTTCAACCAGAATATAATCAATGTAGTGAAAAACGTGTATCCCTTGAAGGTGCAAATTTAGGACGAGAACCTTGGCAAAGGCCATTGGGGCCATGGCCAGACCAAATGGAAGAGCCTTGAACTGGAAATGATGTAGAAAACGCTAATGACACTGTCTGATTGGGATATAATAAAAATCTCTTTTTAAATCTATGCTTACCGAAAAGGAACATGGATGGATTAGCAGCTTTACAGTCTGCAAAGACTCCATGTTTAAAAGGCTTGACTTGTAGAAAAAAATTGAAATGTTTGAGATCCAGAACAGTCCTGTCATATTCTGATACATATGTTTATATTGGTGATACCGTCGCTTTAACATTCTGTCTTTTAGAAGTCACTACCCTTTTTTCCTATGCTTCTTAATGCTATCCCTGCCCATTATCAGGTGCTCTGTTAATGGTGTGTTTCTAGGGAGTTTCTTCTCTCCTACAAACATGCTGATTTTCATGTAGGAAAACAACTCTTAACTAAACCTATTCCTCTTCAGAGATTTACATAACAACAGGATTTCTGCAACTACTTCAGCTCTTTCTTGAAAATTTGGATTACCATCTTTGTTTGAATAAATCTACACTTTAGATTTAAAGACATCTTATTTCTGCTGAAAACAACCAGACTGTTAACTGTGAGCTATACTGCCTAATGCTTTATTTAGTTTTAAAGGCTTTCTGTTGTTTCTTCTAAAAGGAAACAAGACTCTTTATATTGGCTGCTTAGTTTGGATTCTATTTGCCTTATTACACATCACTATAGAGACTTGTCTTATTTCCAGTTGCATGCTGGATCACTATTACAAGCAGATTTCTGTTTGACCCTTCAACTCGGTACTTATCTACATAAAAGACACAACACCAAAAATGGGGTACAAAGGCCGCAGCTTTTTATTTATAAACATATATATAACCAGTCATAAATAATCAACGCTTAAACCCAAACACAAAGCTTGCCCATAGCAGTCACATATTCTCCATTCTCAAAATCATTACCCACCAACCTCTCTCCTGCCCATCCAGGAGGTACCCATAACTGCTATCCCCCCAGGCAAGCACTCCGTCCAACTGATGCAACATTTCTTCACATCTACCTAAAGGGAGGGAGCTTCTTTCCCCATGGACCTTGCAGACTGATCTTGGCGCTCTTTTCAGGGCACACCCTCTCTTAAAAAACCTTCTCCAAGGCCCATCCTACCCCCACCTCCTAGCCACTCAGATTCCTTCCTTAGGACCTACGCTAGGGTCAAATGCCCCTCCACAGTAGGCACTCCTCCAGGGCTCTTGTCAGGGTGCCAGGAATCAGACTGAGACGAGAAGTGCAAAAATAATCACACCTTTATTAATAGCAAAAAATAATAAAAAGTCCACAAGTCAAATAACAAGCCAGGAGTCAAAACCAGAGCTGGTAGTCAGACGAGCCGAGTCAGGAGCCAAAGCGAATAGTCAGATGAGCCGGAATCAGGAACAAGGAAAACAGCAGAGTCAGGAACAAGCCAGGGATCAGGAACCAGGAAGGACGTCAGGCAGCCAGGTAATACACAGGAACTCTCACAAACAGGTCTGAGACAACACAAAGGCAAAGCATAATGAACAGAGGCCCTTTAAAAAATAAGTGATGACATCACAATTCTGAGACTGCATCCTGTCTCACATGGATGATGCACACCAGTCTGGCCATAAAAGGAAATGTAGGAAATGAGCAGCATCCCCCACGATGCACCATAGTCAGGAAGAGAGGTTAGTAAAATGGCTGCCAGCAGCACATGGCAAACACAACAGGGAAAAAACCCTGACAGTACCCTCCCCTCAACGACCCCTCCCCCGCGGGAGGACAAAAGGCTTATTGGGGAAACGGGCATGGAAGGCACGGAGGAGGGCGGGAGCATGAACATCAGAGGAGGGAACCCAAGAACGCTCCTCCGGACCGTAGCCCCTCCAGTGAACCAAATACTGTACACGGCCCCTGGACATACGAGAGTCAATAATGCTGCTGACCTCATACTCCTCATGGTTGTCAACAAAGATAGGACGGGGACGAGGCAACACAGTGGTAAACCGATTACAAACCAATGGTTTCAAGAGGGAGACATGAAAAACATTGGAGATGCGCATAGCAGGAGGAAGGTCAAGAGCGTAGGCCACAGGATAAACCCGTCGGAGTATTCGAAAAGGACCAACAAAAAGGGGAACAAATTTATTGGAAGGCACACAAAGGTTCCAGTTGTGGGAGGACAGCCAAACTCTCTCACCAACCTGGTAGGAAGGTGCGGGCAGACGCCTACGATCAGCCTGGAACTTTTGACGCTGCATAGAACGATGAAGGCAATCCTGAATCTGCACCCACGTGGAACGGAGTTGCCGGGGATACTCCTCCAAAGCCGGAATACCCTGAGACATGAATGAATTGGGCAACAAGGATGGTTGAAACCCATAATTCGCCATGAATGGGGATAACTTGGAGGAAGCATTAATAGCACTATTACAAGCAAACTCTGCCCAAGGTAACAGTTCAGACCAATTATTGTGGTGATCTGAGACATAGCAACGGAGGAACTGTTTCAGAGCTTGATTAGACCGTTCTGCAGCCCCATTGGATTGAGGGTGATATGCAGAGGAGAAGGAAAGCTGGATCCCCATTTGAGCACAAAAGGAACGCCAAAATCTGGAGACAAACTGGCTACCCCGGTCCGACACTATCTCCTTGGGTAACCCATGTAAACGGAAGACCTCCCGGGCAAAAATTGAAGCAAGCTCCTGAGCAGTAGGCAGCTTCATCAAGGGAATGCAATGTGACATTTTAGAAAAACGGTCAACCACCATAAGGATAACAGTATTGCCATTGGAAACAGGGAGCTCGACAATGAAGTCCATGGAAAGATGTGTCCAAGGACGCTCACCATTAGCAATAGGTTGAAGAAGACCCACAGGAAGACGTCGAGGAGTCTTATTCTGTGCACAAACTGAGCAGGAGGCAACATACGCAGCAACATCAGAACGAAGACCTGGCCACCAGAATTGTCAAGTGACAGACCAAATAATTTGGTTCTTGCCTGGGTAACCTGCGGCTTTAGGATAGTGGTAAGTGTGCAAAAGTTTAGTTTGAAGATTCTCAGGAACAAAACACTTACCACTAGGTTTCTCAGGAGGTGCATTGGTTTGTGCAGCCAGGATCTCCTCCCCCAAGGGAGAAGTCAAATTAGTACGTATGGTAGCCAAAATATGGTCAGGAGGTATAACAGGAGTAGGTACAGACTCCTCCTTTCACAGAGGCAAAAATTGTCGAGAGAGGGCATCAGCCCTAACATTCTTACTACCAGGCAGGTAGGAGACCACATAATTAAACCGAGACAAAAATAGCGCCCATCTGGCCTGTCGGGGTGACAAATGTTTTGCTTCAGATAGATAAGTTAAATTCTAGTGGTCAGTAAGAATGAGCACTGGCACGCTAGTACCCTCGAGAAGATGCCTCCATTCCTTAAGTGCCAAAATTATGGCCAGTAATTCCCTGTCGCCAATTTCATAATTGCACTCCGCTGGAGACAATTTCTTAGAGAAGAAACCACACGGATGCAAGGAACCATCAGGCGTAGGACGTTGAGACAAGAGGGCACCTACTCCAGTCTCAGACGCATCAACCTCAAGAATGAAAGGCAGGACAGGGTTAGGATGAGCCAGAACTGGAGCGGCAGCAAAGGCAGTCTTAAGACTATCAAAGGCCTTAATGGCAGTAGGTGACCAATGGAGTGGATCATTCTCTTTATGGGTCATGTCTGTGATAGGTTAGACCAAGGAAGAAAAGTTTTTAATAAACTTTCTATAGTAATTGGCGAACCCCAAAAAACGTTGAATAGACCGAAGACCAACTGGGCGAGGCCACTGCAGAACTGCAGATAACTTGTCAGGATCCATGGAGAACCCTGCAACGGAGATTACATAACCTATGAAGGTTACTTGAGTCTGATGGAACTCACATTTCTCGAGTTTACAAAACAGGCCATTCTCACGTAGTCTCTGAAGAACCCGTGTAACATCAGAACGATGAGCCTCAAGTGTGGGTGAGTGTATGAGGATGTTGTCTAAGTACACCACAACACACTGTTGCAACATATCTCGTAGGAGATCATTAATAAATTATCGAAAAACAGCAGGAGCATTACATAGGCCAAAGGGCATTACAAGATACTCATAATGCCCGCTCCTGGTGTTAAATGCTGTTTTCCATTCGTGGCCCTCCTTAATCCTAACGAGATTGTATGCTCCTCTCAAATCAAGTTTAGTAAAGACCGTAGCTCCCTTGAGGCGGTCAAAGAGTTCCGTAATAAGCGGAATAGGGTAAGCATTCTTAATGGTAAGACGATTGAGACCCCTATAATCGATACATGGTCTTAACTCGCCACCCTTTTTCTTCACAAAGAAAAAGCCAGCCCTTGCAGGAGAGCAGGATTTGCGGATGATCCCCCGCGACAGAGAATCGGCAACATACTCCTCCATAGCACAATTCTCTGCAACAGACAGAGGGTACACCCGGCCGGTTGCAGGTCTATGGCACAATCGTAAGTCCGGCGAGGAGGCAACGTACCGGCACACACCTTGTCAAACACGTCTAGGAACTCTTGGTACTCCTCTGGCAATTGAGATAGCAAAGAAGTGCACAAGACTTTAACTGTTTTACGAAGACAAGTGGAAATACATTGCGGGGACCACAACAAAATTTTGGACCTGCGCCAATCGAGACTGGGATTGTGCTTTTGGAGCCAGGGATAACCCAGAACAACCGGAAAATGCAGAGAGTTTATCACCTGGAACTGGAGGGTTTCAAAATGGAGAGCCCCAACAGCCATGGACAACGGAGTAGTTTCGTGAGTAACAAGTGCGGGCTGAAGGGGCCTGCCATCAATGGCCTCAATAGCAAGCGGAACGGACCGAGGCAAAACAGGAATGGAGTGCTTTGAAACAAAAGCACTGTCAATGAAATAACCCGCAGCACTGGAGTCAACAAGAGCCTGAGTGACTATGGAGGAGTCCACCCAGGAAAGGACAACCATGACCAATGGTTTCTCCTTAAGCGGTTCCGGGGACGAGGATAAACCACCCAAGGTCTGCCCCCAACAGGACCTTAGGTGTGAGCGTTTCCCGGCTGTGTAGGACAAGACTTCAAAAGGTGGCCCTGTAACCCACAATAGAGGCAGAGCCCCTCCCTCCTCCTAAAGGCCCTCTCCGCCGCGGAGAGACACGTGAATCCCAGCTGCATCGGCTCAGCAGTACCTGGTGACTCGGGACCAGGAGGCATGGGAGGAGAGGGAGGCATGGGTGGGAATGAACACGTAGGAGACAACGGAACAGGAGGCTTCCGCAAGCGCTCCTTGAAAGAGGGCCTCTCTCTGAGTCTGATGTCAATTAGGATCAAAAAAGACACCAATGCCTCGAGATCCTCTGGTAAATCTCTGGCAGCAACTTCGTCTTTAATCGCATCAGAGAGCTCATGAAAGAAGGCGGCAACAAGGGCTTCATTGTTCCAACCTACCTCTGCGGCAAGCATACGGAACTCAATAGCATACTGAGCAACAGATCTTGTACCTTGCTGAATGGACATGAGTCGTTTAGCAGCAGAGGAGGAGCAAGCCGGAACATCAAATACCCTTCGAAAGAAGGCCACAAATTCAGGGTAATTTGAAATCACATGTTTATTAGTCTCCCACAAGGGATTAGCCCAGGCAAGAGCTGTGTCAGAGAGTAACGAGATGAGAAATCCCACCTTAGCTCTGTCAGAGGGAAACTCCTGAGGTAACAGTAAATGTAAATGCCCACCTGGTTCAAAAACCCTCTGCACTGAATAGGATCGCCTCCATATCGCTGAGGTAGAGGTGCAGAACCGGACATGCTCCTGATAGGCATAGGTGCCGCAGCGGAAACAGGAGCAGCCATAACTTGCGGGACACTTTGGTCCAAATGTGCAGTGCGAGTCAGCAGGGTTTGCAGGGCTAGTGCAAATTGATCCAAGCGGTGATCCTGTTCATCCATCCTGGAAATGGCAAGTAAAGGTGGATTATTAGCACCATCAGGATTCATGGCCTTTGCGTAATGTCAGGGTGCCAGGAATCAGACTGAGACGAGAAGTGCAAAAATAATCACACCTTTATTAATAGCAAAAAATAATAAAAAGTCCACCAGTCAAATAACAAGCCAGGAGTCAAAACCAGAGCTGGTAGTCAGACAAGCCGAGTCAGGAGCCAAAGCGAATAGTCAGATGAGCCGGAATCAGGAACAAGGAAAACAGCAGAGTCAGGAACAAGCCAGGGATCAGGAACCAGGAAGGACGTCAGGCAGCCAGGTAATACACAGGAACTCTCACAAACAGGTCTGAGACAACGCAAAGGCAAAGCATACTGAACAGAGGCCCTTTAAAAAATAAGTGATGACATCACAATTCTGAGACTGCATTCTGTCTCACATGGATGATGCACACCAGTCTGGCCATAAAAGGAAGTGCAGGAAATGAGCAGCATCTCCCACAATGCACCATAGTCAGGAAGAGAGGTGAGTAAAATGGCTGCCAGCAGCACATGGCAAACACAACAGGGAAAAAACCCTGACAGCTCTCTTGACCCTTCAACTCGGTACTTATCTACATAAAAGACACAACACCAAAAATGGGGTACAAAGGCCGCAGCTTTTTATTTATAAACATATATATAACCAGTCATAAATAATCAACGCTTAAACCCAAACACAAAGCTTGCCCATAGCAGTCACATATTCTCCATTCTCCAAATCATTACCCACCAACCTCTCTCCTGCCCATCCAGGACGTACCATAACTGCTATCCCCCCAGGCAAGCACTCCGCCACAGGCAAGGCCTACCGCCGTGCCCCGCCAACCAATTCCAAGGCCATTGTAACACCTTCCTTTAGGTTAAAATGAAATAAATGCAGTCCAACTTCGTTTAAATGAACCCCATCTCGAAGGAAGAAACATTTACCAGAATCCCCTTCAAACTCTACATGCCGTAATGACAGCCCACCTAATCTCTTAACAAAACTGCTCATCATCCTGTTAACCTTCCTTCGAGATGCCTCCAATTTTTCAACATCCCACGCCGCTCTCCAAGCCAGCCTTGGCTCAATCTCCGACCACAATATCACCAAACCCGCGAAAAGCTCCAACAATCTCCTCACATCCCTCTTCATTCCATCCACTAAATCGTTTTGCGACATAAACCCTAAATCATTACCCCCAACATGAATTAACAGTATATCAGGCGGGTGGAACAAACAAGCATATTCTACCACTTTTACCAACAACTGGTCCCACCTCAAGCCTCTGAAACCTAGCAATCGAATGCTGACCTCAGGCAACCACCCTAGCTGTCCCCCACACTCCTTAACTGCTGCCGCCTTCCTCTCCCAGTATATGTATGAGTGGCCCATCAGCCAACAATGAACTGGACCTGTGTAAACAAAACAACAACAAAGGCATTAACAACTAACTAAAGCTGGTCTAATATATGACATATAACTATTAGAAACCCACCTCCCAATTCTCTTGATCCCTGCCACCTCTATCCCAAAGGCTTGAGGCTCTGTAGCTGCTCCTATTCTAAATAAGTGTGTACCAAACTCCCCTTGTTCCAAACCTACTATACTCACACACTTCTTAAAAACCGCCTGAAATTGAAACTGTGATAGAGATGTCCCGTCTATGTGAATGATCAACGGACCCGAAATCTGAGGCCTCACGTTCGCATAATCCGCAAACCCCTGTACCGGACAACATGCCCCCCTCATGGCCCTCAACGTTAACTGACACAATCTCCCCGTCTGGTCAGTTTTCGATTTCCTCAACCAAATGGTCAGCACCCCTTCGCACACTGACACATCCGGCATCTGTATCCCTCCTATATCCCTTCTGTTCTTCCCCACCAACTCTGACACTCTAAATGCCCCAAAAAAGGTCACCACAAAAGCCAACCTGAACAGCTTGAACTCAAAGTCTGAGGAACAAATTTCCTGCAGCCTACCTACTATCTTTGTTAGTACCGCAAAAACCACGGGCCTCCTACCGTCCTGCCCATTCCTCCCTCTACATAAACTCCTTGCTGCCAATCTGACCATAAACCGTTTAGACACATCCTCCAGCCCCAATAGTTGGAACAGGAATGACAATGCAGCTGTAAAGTCTATTTCAACTATGTAAGTGGAACGCAACTGCAGATCAATTATTGTTTTGTATCACCAGGGTTTTTGGGCTATTTAGGTGAGCATAGACAAGTAAACCTGTGGTGAATTAATATTAAGTTAGAGGTTCAATGCTGTTAGTACTATCACAACATGAATCCTTCTAAGCACAATATTTCCAATACTGTTAGACTGGCACAGTATGGAAAAAATAATGAAAAAATGATAGAAGAAAAATATGCTTCTAATTTAAAGAACTTGAGAGAACAAAAATTATTTTTTAAGCTTACATTAAATAAACATGTAATGCAGGAGAGAGTTGGTTAATCCTTGTAAGAAGTAAGCTTGGTTTGCAAGAGATATACTTTTAACAAGTCACAGAGAATGCTTCAGTTGTCTTTTAGCTGCTGCTTTGTAACTGTGTTTATTGAGAGCAGCTGCTGCTGAGTAAGAGAGGAATTTGGCAAGATGCCCAGACTTGCAGTTGCAAAACCAAGTAACAGTTTTTATTTTGAAATAGTTAAATCCTCTTCAGTTCAAGCTTGTAAACTTAGAGCTCAAAGTCTTGTTCTTAAAGCAGCATATATATTAATGAAGTGAGAAAGGAGACAGTGATTCCCCAGTATGAAATAGTGTGCAGAGTAATTTAGAAAACTGCAGTGCCTGTCAACTCCAGTTAAATTAAGAGTGATGCTGTAAGTGTACAATAACAATTCAGCAGTTAAGTTCTCAAATAGTATGCAAGGAATAAAATTAAGAGGTAACTTAGCTGTAAATCCAAGGATGCAAACAGGATATTTCAGGGGATGTAATCCTTGTAGAAAATAGTCCAGAGTAATCCAAGCAAACAGTCCTTTATGAAAGCAGTTGGTTTGAGAAAAACAATGCAGCTCAGAGACTGTGTGTAAGCTGTTACTCCTGCTAATGAAAATAATTAAGCACCTGTTTGCTGACAGGTGGAGCCTTAAGTAACATGAAAGTGAGAGAACCATGTGATGAGAAGTGAGAGAAGTAAAACATGAAATGGAATCCTGACATAAGCCCCCCTTTAAGGAAGCTGATCCTCGGCTTGATGCCTGGGTCTATGTGGATAGCGTCTATGGAAGCGGGAGAGCAACCGAGGGGCATTGATGTGGGTGTGCGGTTCCCAACTGTCGTCATCTGGCGAGAAACCCTTCCACCTCACAAGGTATTGCAACTGACCATTGTAGTATCTAGAGTCCAATAGGTCTTGGACCTCAAATATGTCAACATCCAAGGTCACCGGATCAGGGGGAAGAAGAGTTTTAGTCGTTGAGGTAGAGGAAGCCGGTTTCAGGAGCGAGACATGGAAGGTGGGGTGAATAGGTAATGATGATGGAAGATCAAGAGTAACTGCATTGGCATTAACAATATTGCTTACTGTAAAGGGTCCGATAAATAAGCCAGCTAATTTTTTACTGGGAACAGGTATTTTGATATTTTTGGTTGAAAGCCAGACTTTATCTCCTACTGCATAGACAGGAGAAGGTCTTCTACGGAGATCATAGTACTTCTTTTGTATAGCTTGTGCGTTCTGGATGTTTAGACGCAAGGAATGAAAATTATCCGCTATCTTTTGTAGAAGGTCATCAACCGGTTGAGAAGTTGGGGCAATTGAGTCATGGATGAAGAAGTTAGGGTGGAAAGCGTAATTCGCAAAGAATGGAGACAAATTGGTTGAACTGTTTTTACTATTATTATATGCAAATTCTGCCATGTATAGGTACTGGGCCCACTCTGTTTGTTGGTATGAGCAGTAACAGCGGATGTACTGTTCAAGCCATTGGTTTAACCTTTCAGTTTGACCATTGGTCTGCGGATGGAAGGCTGTACTAAGTCGATGATCAATCTGTAGATGTTGGGCGAGGGATTTCCAGAATGTTGAAGTAAATTGAGCTCCTCTGTCGGTTGTTATGATGTTCGGGATCCCATGGAAGCGTACAACCGAATTCAGGAAAAGTTGAGCAGTCTCCGTGGATGTGGGTACCTTGTGATACGGAATGAATAAAGCCATCTTTGTCAGAATATCTGTAACAACAAGAATAGTATTAAATCCAGAACTTAAAGGAAGTTCAACAATAAAGTCCATACCTATATGAGCCCAAGGTCTTTCAGGGATATCCATAGGTATTAGGTGACCATAAGGTTTATTTCTATCCTTTTTAGAAGTGATACAGATATCACAGTGTTGTATATAATTATGGACGGAATCAGACATGTTTGGCCACCAATAAAGTCTTGATAAGAGATCTAATGTCCTTTTGATACCAGGGTGTCCAAGCAAATGAGGATCATGATGTTGTTTAATCAAGTCATTCCTGAGAGATTCTGGGATATATAGCTTAGAGTCGTGATAATAGAAATCAGCATTTTGAGTCAGATGTAGATGGGATCTCTGATTATCTGACTGTAGAGCAGTAAGGAGTTGAGTTTTAAATGTAGGCATCAGGCCCAAGAATTTGTCTGCAGGTATGATGGAAGTAACTTCTTGAGAATTTGGTGGTCTGGGATCTCTCCTGGAGAGAGAGTCAGCCTTCCCATTTTTAGATCCAGGTCTGTATACTATAAGATAGTTAAACCTGCTAAAGTACAGGCTCCATCTTACTTGTCTACTGGACAGAGTTTTATTTTTCTGCAGGAATTCCAGGTTGCGATGATCTGTATAGATTATGATAGGTTGTACTGTGCCCTCTAGAAGATGTCTCCATGTATCGAAAGCACGTTTAATTGCGAGAAGTTCTTTTTCTCCGATGGAGTAGTTAATCTCTGCTGGAGAGAGTAGCTTAGAATAGAAAGCTACTGGATGAAGTGGTTGTGTAAGACTTTTCCTTTGGGAGAGAATAGCGCCAAGAGCAAAATCTGAAGAGTCGACCTCGAGGACGAATTGGAGGGAAGAATCTGGAAATTGTAGTATAGGTGCAGTAGTGAATGAGGTCTTCAGGTTGCGAAAGGCCTCATCGGCATCTTTATCCCAACGGAATGGCACACAGGTGCTGGTGAGTCTAGAAAGAGGTTTTATCTTTTGGGAGAAGTTCCTAATAAATTTGCGGTAATAATTACTGAAACCTAGAAAGCGTTGTAATTCTTTTCTGTTAGTGGGTTGTGGCCAGTTTCTCACGGCTTCTACCTTATTTTCTTGCATTTGAATGCCATTGGGTCCTATACTGTAACCCAGGAAATCAATTTCAGTAACGTGGAAAAGACACTTCTCAAGTTTAGCGTAAAGTCTATGCACTTGCAGTCTTGACAAGACCCAGCTAACATGCTTCACGTGATCTTCTAAAGTTTTGGAATAAATAAGGATGTCGTCCAGGTATACTACAACGCAGATGTCAAGAAGGTCATGGAAAACATCATTCACGAAAAACTGAAATGTGGCCGGAGCATTAGTAAGCCCGAAGGGCATTACAAGATATTCAAAGAGACCATATCTCGTACGGAATGCGGTCAACCACTCATCACCCTCTCTTATTCGAACAAGATTATAAGCCCCTCTAAGATCAAGCTTGGTAAAAAATTTTGTATCTTGAAGGCGTTCGATAAGTTCGGGGATGAGTAGTAAGGGATACCGGTTTTTGATGGTTATTTTGTTCAACTCCCTAAAATCAATTATAGGTCGAAGTGAGTTGTCTTTGTTTCTGACAAAGAAGAAACCAGCTGCGGCAGGTGAAACAGAGGGGCGAATAAAGCCTTTTTTCAGGTTTTCATCTAAATAGGTTTTAAGATGGTCCAACTCTGGTTGACAGAGAGGGTATAGATGGCCGTATGGAGGTGTGGTTCCTGGTTTGAGGTCAATAGGACAGTCGTAGGTCCGATGAGGAGGTAAGCTGTCTGCCTCCTTTTTGCTGAAGACTTCTTTAAATTTGTCGTAAGCTTTGGGGATACTGGGCACTTCAGTAATATGTAAAAGAGTTGTAGGATGTAAGCAACTTTGTTGACAGTATTTAGAATTAAATTTGATGTCAAGAGAACTCCAAGTTATTGTTGGTTCATGTAATCGAAGCCATTGTAAACCTAAGACAATAGGGAAGAGTGGAGAACTGATAATATCAAACGTGATATATTCTTGATGTGAATCAAAGGTGGTAACCAGAATGGGGATGGTATGTTGTATTATAGGTCCTGAAGAAATTTCAGACCCATCCACTACTCGAATAAAAACAGGAGACAATTTTTTCATGAGTGGTATTTTATTTGTTAATGCAATAGAAGCATCCATGTAGTTTCCTTGTGCGCCTGTATCAATTATGGCCTCTTTCTTCAGCTGTTTGCAGTCCCACTGTAAAGAGAGGGGTAGAATACAGTAAATGGGTTTATCATAAACCAATAGAGAAGTCAAACTAGAAAATGACTTACGGTTCTTGTTCTTGCGTAGAGATGGACAATCCTGAACAGAGTGAGCAGCGGAACCGCAATACATGCAAAGTCCCTTGGATTTACGTCTGAATCTTTCTTCAGAAGTGAGGGGGCCTCGAATGAAGCCAATCTCCATAGCCTCTGGAGCACTGCTAGAAGAATGAGCAGTGGAAGTTGTTTGAATGGGGTGAGTAGGCCTTTTATAGGAGGGCTCTGTGTGCTGGCGTTCCGTCTTTCTTTCTCTTAATCTCCTATCAATCTGCATAACCAATCTCATAAATGCTTCCAAAGAGTCTGGGATATCTATACGAGCAAGTTCATCTTTCACCTGATCAGACAGACCTAATCTAAATTGACTTTTAAGAGCAACTGCATTCCATTGGGAATCAATAGCTTGTTGTTTAAATTCAGTAATATAGGTCTCGACTGGTCGGTTGCCTTGTTTTAACTTCCTCAGTTTATCATCCGCTGTATGTTGGAGGTTGGAATCTGAATATAACTCATCCATAACAGCAAGGAAGGACTGTAAAGAGGACAGAAGAGGGCTGTTTGACTCAAACAAAGTATCTGTCCAAATGCGGGGTTCCCCACGTAGATAAGTAATCATGCTCAACACCTTGGTCCTGTCATTAGGATATGTGACAGGTTTCAGACTAAATGTTAGTACACAAGCATTTCTGAATTGACGATACTGACGTCTGTCACCATGGAAAAAATCTGGTGGAGCAATGATTGGCTCAGTAACAGGCTGTGCAGGAACAGGTTTGCTAGAAACTGAATCTTGAATAACCTTCCTAAGGGTCTCATTCTCTACTTTTAAATCCCTGAGACCCTGGTTAAGTTCATCCACTCGTTTAGAAAGGTTATAAACAATTGTTGGGAGATCTGCTGGTTCCATTGTAAAGCTTAGTTATTATGTAAAGTCTATTTCAACTATGTAAGTGGAACGCAACTGCAGATCAATTATTGTTTTGTATCACCAGGGTTTTTGGGCTATTTAGGTGAGCATAGACCAGTAAACCTGTGGTGAATTAATATTAAGTTAGAGGTTCAATGCTGTTAGTACTATCACAACATGAATCCTTTAAGCACAATATTTCCAATACTGTTAGACTGGCACAGTATGGAAAAAATAATGAAAAAATGATAGAAGAAAAATATGCTTCTAATTTAAAGAACTTGAGAGAACAAAAATTCTTTTTTAAGCTTACATTAAATAAACATGTAATACAGGAGAGAGTTGGTTAATCCTTGTAAGAAGTAAGCTTGGTTTGCAAGAGATATACTTTTAACAAGTCACAGAGAATGCTTCAGTTGTCTTGTAGCTGCTGCTTTGTAACTGTGTTTATTGAGAGCAGCTGCTGCTGAGTAAGAGAGGAATTTGGCAAGATGCCCAGACTTGCAGTTGCAAAACCAAGTAACAGTTTTTATTTTGAAATAGTTAAATCCTCTTCAGTTCAAGCTTGTAAACTTAGAGCTCAAAGTCTTGTTCTTAAAGCAGCATATATATTAATGAAGTGAGAAAGGAGACAGTGATTCCCCAGTATGAAATAGTGTGCAGAGTAATTTAGAAAACTGCAGTGCCTGTCAGCTCCAGTTAAATTAAGAGTGATGCTGTAAGTGTACAATAACAATTCAGCAGTTAAGTTCTCAAATAGTATGCAAGGAATAAAATTAAGAGGTAACTTAGCTGCAAGTCCAAGGATGCAAACAGGATATTTCAGGGGATGTAATCCTTGTAGAAAATAGTCCAGAGTAATCCAAGCAAACAGTCCTTTGTGAAAGCAGTTGGTTTGAGAAAAACAATGCAGCTCAGAGACTGTGTGTAAGCTGTTACTCCTGCTAATGAAAATAACTAAGCACCTGTTTGCTGACAGGTGGAGCCTTAAGTAACATGAAAGTGAGAGAACCATGTGATGAGAAGTGAGAGAAGTAAAACATGAAATGGAATCCTGACAGCAGCTAACCTTCTCCTGACCATAGATTTCGACACCCCCACTCATTGCCATTCCAACATCCAGTCCAGGATGGCCCTAACTCTGTCCTCTGATGATTGGACCCCACCCCAGCCCTGTAAGAATTTAAACCACAAGGCCCATACCTGCGTGTAGGATTTCCAAGTTCCCTGAGCTACCGCTCCCCTCACCATGTTCAACCTGCTATGAATGCTCTCTCCCATAACGATTCCGGACACTGTACCCCAAATTCCTCCGCCTCCGGAACCAGGCACCAAAAACGATCCCACTGTAAACGGGAAAGAGCATCAGCCACATTGTTGTCCTTACCTGGCACATGCACAGCACGGAACAAAACATTGCATTTCAAACATTGCAAAACAAACAAACGCAACAAATGAATCACTGGCAACGAAGAAGCAGACAAGCGGTTAAGAACCATAACAACACCCATATTATCAGAATGGAAAGTAACCTTCTTATCCACCAGCAGGTGCGGCCACACCTCCAAAGCCACCACCAGTGGGAACAATTCCAAATATACCAAATTCTTTGTCAAAACCTTCTTGTACCCACTTCTCAGGCCACTGCCCCATGGACCACTTACCCTGCAGGTAGGCCCCAAAACCAGTAGCCCCCGCCGTATCTGTATACAAATGGAGATCTGCCTCCGCCATCGTAACCTCCTGAACCAGTGCTTCCCATTAAAGTCTTTTAAAAACTGTTTCCAGATCACCAAATCTTCTTTGAGTTCGTCCTTCAGACGAACCCTATGTGACAGCTCCTTTGCCCCTGCCGTTGCCAGTGACAGCTTTCTTGTGAAGATTCTCCCCACTGGGATAATCCTACACGCAAAATTGAACTTACCGATTAAGGACTGCAGCTCTTTCAACCTTAGCTTGCGCTTCCCCAATTCGTCGTCAATCGCCGCCAACAAGTCTCTTACTTTATCTGCTGGTAAGCTACATTCCATTCGAAGTGTATCAATTTGAATCCCCAAGAAACTTAGGCACATGGATGGGCCCTCCGTCTTCTCCGCTGCCACCGGAATCCCAAATTGGTCAGCCACCTGCATGAATGTCCCCATAAGCTTCTCACACTTCATAGACCCCTCAGGGCCCACAAATAAGAAATCATCTAAATAGTGGACCACTGAGTCCACCCCCGACTTCTGCCGGACCACCCTTTCAACAAAACAGCTGAATTTCTCAAAATATGAGCAGGAGATAGAACAACCCATCGGCAAGCACAGGTCCACAAAATATGCCCCATCAAATTAACAACCCAACAGGTGATGACACCTCGGGTGTACCGGCAACAGTCGAAAAGCCGCCTCCACGTCCACTTTAGCCATCTTCGAGTCCACCCCTGCTGACCGCACTAGATCCACGGCCCTGTCAAAAGATGCATATCGGACCGCTGCCACCTCCGGGTCAATCCCGTCATTGACCGAATCCCCTTTTGGGTAAGATAAGTGGTGGATCATCCTAAATTGCCCCTCTACCTTCTTCGAGACGACGCCTAAAGGGGAAACCCTCAAATTATCCATCGGGATGTCCCGGAATTGGCCCGCCATCCTCCCCAATGCTATTTGCTTTTCCAATTTACTCCTCACCACCTCCGGAAATAGCCTAGCTGATTTTAGATTCCCATGTGCTCTAAATCCCCTTTTTTCTTCAAACGGTATCCAGAAACCTGAACTAAAGCCGGTGAGTAGCAGCTCTGCATCCAGCCTCCCCCTTTTTCCCCTAGCGTACTGTCTTAACCATGACACCATCTCTACGACCTTCACCGGAGTCAGTGCCCTGTGCAACCATGTCCCCCGGTTTTACTGGCCCTCTCCCCCTCTTAAAGCATTTCGAGAACGCATGGGATCCCCGCAACCTGAGCATTTGTGTTTATAGTTACATGACCCCCCAAACCTGCATTGTCCATCATTGAACTGGAAGCAAAGGCCTTTTCTGAGTGCCACCGCTGCTTTTGCTCCGGCTCCTCCAGCACCCGTCCCGCCTGGTCCCCGAAAGGACTGCCCCCCTCTGAGAGGAGTCATCATCTCCAGCCAGATACCCATGTCCCGATCATCCCACTTCATATCTGGCCTCACAGCTATCCTCTAGCGGGAACTGCTCATCGCACCTCCACCACGCCATCCCTCCATACGTCCGATATGCAGCTGATATTTCATCAAAGTAGCAGAATAAAGCCGAACCTTGGTCCGGGTACTTCTCCGCTGTCACACTAGCCAAGATACAAAATGCCTGAGACCAATTCCCAAAGGTTTTTGGCAGCTTACGGTATCTCTCCTTGCGCTCCTCCTCCTCCACCTTCTTTTCTTTCCTTGCTCCACTTTTGGATCCACCTTGATCTCCACAAACTGCTCCAGAGGGAGCAAAGAGAAAATCTCCAAGAATTCCCGCTTCCAAATCTTCTCCTTGACCTCCTGAGTCAGATGTATGCCCAATGGCCCAATAGTACACACACATGTTCTACTCATAGAGACTTCAGCCATCTTAATGGACCCTCCTGCGGCGTTAGCCATCCCACCCCCTGACGCTCCCTGTGCTCCCACCTGCTGGCCACACACACCCGCTACTCCCCCTCCCTCTCTGCACTGCCTCTCCACCTGCGCGACCAAGTCCTTTAAACCTTTCAACAATGCTGACACACCCTCAGAAGCATACCCCACATTATTATTTGTGTTTACAGATGATTCTGCAGCCACCCCAGACACCTCACCTGTGCTGATGGGTGCCGTAGCTGGTCCCGTGCTGTTGACCTCCTGTCTCCCTTGTCTTTCGCCTTCTGGCCTCCTATTCCTCTCCACCAATCTATCTGTTCTTCCTGCAGCTTCTCCCAGTCGCCCTGTAGATCGCTCTCTGGGCCTCAATCTCCCCCTCTCAGTGTTTCTACCTCTCCTAGGGGACCTCTCCAACCTGCCCCATGTGGGCGAAGCATACGACATCCTCCTTCTCCTATCTTCCACCAGGGAACGGGACCTGTCCCGCCGTCTAACAGCTCCAGACCCGCCACTTCTCTGGCTGCTTTGCCTACAGCCATGCCCTGATCCTGCCTGAGAAGAGAACACATTTTCAAGGCCAGTCCTACCAGACCACCCTGAACCAGTCCTGCCCCCACTGTCACCAATCCACCATCCCCGACCCTTCTCCTGGCTAGGCCCTCTCCCTTCTCTCTCTCCACCAGCGGCACCAGGGGACATAATTTGCAAAAGCTGGGCCAATACACTCATGTCCCCTACCTGGTCCGCCGCCACTGCTCCATACTCCTCTGCGCCACCCTGTTGCTCTTCCTTGAACTCATTGTACGAGTCTCCCAAGAAAATCGTATCCATGTCCATTTCATTATAATCTGGCTCTTGTAGTGCCGCCATCCCTGCTCCCGTCTGACACTGCTGGAGTTGGGAGAGGGAGGGGGCATGCAAACACAACACCACATATTACAATTCATATTGCAATAACCATACCCAACAAAATTAAACCCTACTAAACTTATCTTAAATACTAAACTTGTTCTCCCCCCCCCAGGGGAAAAGGATGGAGGAGGGGGGGGAAGGATGGAAAAAAAAACGAAGAGCGGAGGGGGGGTCTTATCCCTGTTGATCAAAGGACCAACAGAGATAAAGGGGGGGTCTAACAGCATCCCCTTTTGATAAAGGCCTACTTCTAACCAACCCATTTCTACCCCCATATGCATATCTATATACATACCCAAATCAACATACCAATATATATATATATTTATATATCCCCTTTTTTATATATATATATATATATATATATATATATATATATATATATATATATATATATATATATATATATATATATATATATATATATACATATGCATATCACTTTCCCAAGCCCATGCCATTAAAATTGCCTGCATGGGAACTACCCACCCCCCTCATCACCTCACCATCACCCCCTGCATGGCTAACTAATCCATTTTGCCTCCCCTAGCTAGGACCCTTTTCTCCAAAACCCACCTTACTAGCCCCTCTTCCTGCTGTCCCCTCAAACATCTACTGCTAGCTTTCACTTTTGTCTCCAGAGGCCGCTATGCTACCCTGCCCCCCTTTCCAACATTCCCGTGCACCCATCGTGCTTATCCTGCACTCCACACCTGGATCCTCCCTCCTCTGCCAGCGCTCCTGCTGCACCCGCCCCCCCATGCTACAGCAGCCTCCGCCGTTCCCAATACCTGCCCGCTGATCCACCACATCCACCGCCACACTACCCATCCTACCGCCACACCCCTCACCTCTCCTCTTACCTGCAACTGCAGCCCTTGTCCTCCATCCTCTGCCTCCCCGACCTCCAACAGCCCGCTCTGCAGCTTCTTCTTCTGCCGCTCCCGGCCTCTGCGGCGTCACTGCACCTGCTGATGCAGCTCCCCGCATGCCCGGTGATGTCCTCAGTCCTCCCCTCAAGCTCGGCCCTTTGGTCCTGCCTGACAGCTCCGGACTGAGCCGCACCGGTGACCTGGCCCTCCTGGCTGGCCTCCTTCCAGGGGGCCGTGCTGTCCTGCCTCGCCCCGCCAGTTCCACTCCATCAGGCGGCACTAAGCCCGCCGTAGTCAGCTGCTCCCGAACCCAGTCAGTGCCCCTGGCTTGAGCCAGGGCCGTGACTGCAGACAATAAATCCTGAAGAGCTGCCATGCTGCAAGGTACGTGGCAGAAAAACACAGCTTCTTCCCCTACGGACCTTGCAGACTGATCTTGGCGCTATTTTCAGGGCACACCCCTCTCTTAAATAACCTTCTCCAAGGCCCATCCTACCCCCACCTCCTAACCACTCAGATTCCTTCCTTAGGACCTACGCTAGGGTCAAATGCCCCTCCACAGTAGGCACTCCACCAGGGCTCTCTTTATTTGCAAAGACTTCCCTTAAAGGAAAAGTACACCTACTTTTGAAGAAACAAATAAAAACAAGTTGTTTTACTTTCAAAAGAAATGTTTATTCTCACTTGTGCAAGTTACATGCGCCTAGATTACGAGTTTTGTTGGTAAAGACCTGCGGGGCTAACGAGCCTTTTTTTCCAGCGCACCCTTAAGCCAACGCTGGTATTATGAGTTGTCTGAATGGCTGCATTAGCCTCAGAAAAGGGAGCGTTGAGCAAATTTAGCTTCCCTTCAACTCTCAATACCAGCGTTGCCTACGGTAGCGGTAAGCTGGCTAAACGTGCTCGTGCATGATTTCCCCATAGGAAACAATGGGGCTGAGCTGGCTGAAAAATAGAATGCGAGGTCAATTCTATTGGCTCATCCAATCAGCCAATCGGATTGAACTTCAATCTGATTGGCTGATTAAATCAACCAATCAGATTTTTCCTACCTTAATTCCGATTGGCTGATAGAATCCTATCAGCCAATCGGAATTCGAGGGACGCCATCCTGGATGACGTCATTTAAAGGAACCTTCATTCGTCGTTAGTCCGTCGGAAGAAGAGGATGGCTCCGCATCGGCTGGATAGAAGATGGCTCCGCTCTGCTCCAGAAGGATGAAGATAGAAGATGCCGCCTGGATGAAGATGTCTGCCGGTCCGGATGTCCTCTTCTGCCCAGATAGGATGAAGACTTTTGCCGGTCCGGATATCCTCTTCTGTTCCACCGGTGGCCGGCTGGCTGAACACGGCTCAAGGTAGGGTGATCTTCAGGGGGGTAGTGTTAGGTTTTTTTTAAGGGGGGATCGGGTGGTTTTACTTTGGGGCAATGTCCCGCAAAAAGCCCTTTTAAGGGCTGGTAATAGAGCTGATTACTTTTGTAATTTAGTATAGGGTAGGGAAATTTTATTATTTTGGGGGGCTTTTTTATTTTATTAGGGGGCTTAGATTAGGTGTAATTAGATTAAAATTCTTGTAATATTTTTTATGTTCCGGCGTTAGCCCATAAAACTCTTAACTACTGACTTTTAAATGCGGCTGGAGTCTTGGAGGTAGAGGCTCTACCGCTTACTTTCTCCAAGACTCGTAATACCAGCGTTAGGCAAATCTTATTAAAAAGATAGGATACGCAATTGACGTAAGGGGATTTGCGGTAGCCTCGAGTCGCGGAAGAAAAGTGAGCGGTGAGCCTGTACCTGTCAGACTCGTAATACCAGCGTTAGGTAAAAAGCAGGGTTGGGACCTCTCAACGCTGCTTTTTAAAGATAACGCAGAACTCGTAATCTAGGCGATGGTTTTTAAAAATCTAAAAAAAAAAAAAGTTACACTAAACATTTAAAGTGACATTACAAACCCCTTCCCCTCTGGGCCAAATTAACTTCTACTATAACATTCCATTCCAGAAGGGTAGAGACAAACTCTTAAACAGTCAACTTTTACTGAGGATCTGCAAGAAGACAAGTCTTTAACCCTTTGGCTGCTAAGCCATTTCCCACCTGGGTGCTAAGATGGATTTGAGTTTTTTTTTTTTTTTAGTTTTTTTTAATATATTTATTTTTTACTTTTTTACTTTTTTAGATGCTGCTTAGATGTCTGAGAGACAGGCTTCTATGCAGCATGCCCCCATTTCCCTATTTTGTCCATTGTTCATTTTAAATAAAGTTGCACGGTGATGTCATCATGTCATTGCGCGTGATGTCACAGCGCAAATTGTGAAGCCCCGGAGATGCCTCTCAGTATTCAGGACAGATTGCCGGGGTGGGAGTAGGTGGGAGCCACCAGATAGCCCTCAAGGTGGGTGAGTGCTAGCGAAGGCTCTCAGCCATCACCAGCACCTGATTGGGACAATTTGCAATGGCTCAGAGCCGTCATTAGCACTCAAAGGGTTAAACAAAAATATGCTTTTCTTGGCTTTTTTGCAAACTCCAGAGAATAATCTTTTTCACACTATTTCCAAAACCCAAGTATCTGAAATTGAATTCAGCCATGCTTGATGAAACTGCAGCAAACAAGTATCCACAGGATCTGGAATAGAAACCAGATCAACATAACTGCTTTGGAGATGCCTGTGGCTTGTTAAACCCTCTCTTAGAGAAGGTCCCTCTTCTCTGCAAGGACTACTGCCCCTGTGCCTGAAAATGATCTCTTTTAATATAAGGCCAGAAACATTTAGCATCATTCCACCTGTGATGAACTCTAGACACAAATGTATTTTTACAATACTGAGACAGGAGAATACTTCTCCCTCCAATTCTTTTAGATATGAAATCATCCATTTTTTCTCCAAACAGATGAGTGTTCTCAAATAGCAAATTAAAGAGGTTTATCTTTGAAGCTGCATCCAACTCCCACCCAGTGCTTCAGCCACAAAGCTCTACTTACCTGGTTGGACATAGCCAAGGATCCGGCACTAATCTTCAATCCATTTGGAATCTTGCCCTGTATATAGCAAAGCAAAAAAACGTTTGCAGTGTACACACTAACAAACAATCACACTCATGCTCACACTCTCATGCGCCAGGGCTGGATTAACGTAGGGACAGGAAGAGCTCCAGGTCCACACCCTAGATAGGCCCTGGTTGTGCTGGTCAATGATGTCCTCAATGGCGCAGCGGGCGGGCTCCGACTCCACCCAACTAGATAAAACGTTGTGGGGGGCGTGACGTGTATGAAGGGAAGAGCGAGTAGGCAGAGGAGTTTTGGCTGGAGCTTGAAACCGTGAGCAGCAGCAGAGACAGAGGAGGATGACTAGTGTTGCTGGGATGGTCAGGAGGAGCAGCAGCTAAGGAAGGTGACTGGTAATGATTAAGGTAAGTGTGGTATTAGAAAATTGTAATTATATGACCAAGGGCAGAAGCTTTATCAGGTCACATGTAGCCAGACTGAGTGATCTATTAAAATAGGTTTCTATTTAATTGCTGAAGACATTAACAGGTGTCAAAGTTACTGACCTTTTAGAATAGGTTAATATTTAATTAAAGGGACACTGAACCCAAATTTTTGTGTGTGTGTGTGATTCAGATAGAGAATGCAATTTTAAGCAACTTTCTAATTTACTCCTATTATCAAATGTTCTTCATTCTCTTGGTATTTTTATTTGAAAAGCAAGAATGTAAGTTTAGATGCCGGCCCATTTTTGATGAACAACCTGGGTTGTTCTTGCTTATTGGTGGATAAATTCATCCACCAATAAACAAGTGCTGTCCAGGGTCTGGACTTTCTTTTTCAAATAAAGATAGCAAGAGAACGAAGAAAAATTGATAATAGGAGTAAATTAGAAAGTTGCTTAAAATTGCATGCTCTATCTGAATCACAAAAGAAAACATTTTGGGTTCAGTATCCCTTTAATGGCCAAAAACATATGCATCAATAGGTGGCAATGGCATAGAAGCAATGGTCACAAGGTAATGATAGTTTGCTATTGGGTGAAAGTGATTGGTTTTTTAACAGCTGTTTATATATATACTACTCCTAAAGCCCGTTCACACGGGCCATTTTTTGCAGTACAGCGGTCCCACCCCTTGCGCTCTCTCCCTCCCCCTCTCTTTGGCTCTCTCTCTCTCCCCCCTCTCTTTTGCCCTCTGTCTCTCCCCCTCTCTTTTGCGCTCTCTCCCCCTCTCTTTTGAGCTCTCTCTCTCCCCCCTCTCTTTTGCGTTTTCTCTCTCCCCCTCTCTTTTGCGCTCTCTCTCCCCCCTCTCTTTTGCGCTCTCTCTCTCCAACTCTCTTTTGTACTCTCTCTCCCCCCTCTCTTTTGCGCTCTCTCTCTCCCCCTCTTTTGCGCTCTCTCTCTCTCTCCCCCTCTCTATTGTGCTCTCTCTCTCCCCTCTCTTTTGCGCTTTCTCTCTCCCCCCTCTCTTTTGTGCTCTCCTCTCTCTCCCCCTCTCTTTTGCACTCTCTCTCCCCCCTCTCTTTTGCGCTCTCTCTCCCCCCTTTCTTTTGCACTCTCTCCCCCCTCTCTTTTGCACTCTCTCTCTCCCCCTCTCTCTCTCCCCCCTCTCTCTCTCTCCCCCCTCTCTCTCTCTCTCTCTCTCTCCCCCTCTCTCTCTCTCCCCCTCTCTCTCTGTCCCCTTCTCTCTCTCCCCCCTCTCTCTCTCCCCTCCTCTCTTTCCCCCCCTCTCCCCCCCCTCTCTCTCTCCCCTCTCTCTCCCCCTCTCTCTCTCCTTCTCTCTCTCTTTTGCTCTCTCTCACCCTCCCCCTCTCTCTCCCCCTTTTCTTTTGCTCTCTCTCTTCCCCTCTCTTTTGCTCTCTCTCTTCCCCCTCTTATTTTCTCTCTCCCCCTCTATTTTGCTCTCTCCCCCCCCTCTCTTGCTCTTTCCCCTCTCTTATCCTATCTTTAGCTCTTTCCCATCTCTTTTGTTCTCTCCCCCTCTTTCTATCTCTCTCCCCTCTCTATCTCTCTCCCCTCTATCTCGCATGCCCGGCCCCACCCCTTCATGCACGACCACGCCCCCTTCACGCCTGACCACGCCCCTGCTCACGCACGGTCACGCCCACCTCTGCCCACACTGCAGATCAGGTAGGGACTCTAAGGCCAGGTGTGTTCGTAATTGTGCTGTCTCTACTGCACATGACAGCTTCGGACAAACACACTTGGCCTTTTATATTATAGGATACTGTTGTGACATGGGGGGGTAGTTATCAAGCCGTCAACCTCAAATACGCTGGAATTCCGCAGCGTATTTGTGGCGAGGCTGATTCGCCTTAGCTATCAAAGGCCAAAGACCGGCAAAAGTAGAATTTTGTGACGTAAACTTCGATCCGCCGGACTCAGTCCGACACAGATCGATTCTTACGTCACTACAGATGTTCCGCACACAAGTGCGGCACAATCTGACTACTTTTGCTAGTTATCAAAAAACTAGCAGGTACGCTCGGCACTTTTACGGCCCACCGTACCTGGTTTTCAAACTGCCACCCTGGAGGCGGCGGATCCGATAGGAATCAATGGGAGTCTGACCATAACGAAAGTACAAGTTCGCTGCTGACAGACATGCCATTGATTTCTATGGGAGATGTCTGCACCTAACACCCTAACATGTACCCCGAGTCTAAACATCACTAATCTGTGCCCCCTACACCGCCGCAACTAAATAAAGTTATTACCCCCTAAACCGCCGCTCCCGGAGCCCACCGCAAGCTACTCTATACATATTAACCCCTAAACCGCCACTCCCGGAGCCCACCGCAACTATAATATATGTATTAACCCCCAAACCTCCCTGCCGCAACCTATATTAAATTTATTAACCCATAATCTGCCCCCCCTACACAGTCGCCACCTATAATAAATTTATTAACCCCTATCCTGCCCCCCACTACACCGCCGCCACTGTAATAAATTTATTAACCCCTAAACCTAAGTCTAACCCTAACACCCCCCTAACTTAAATATTAATTAAATAAATCTAAATAATATTTCAATTATGAACTAAGTTAATCCTATATTTAAAACTAAATACTTACCTTTAAAATAAACCCTAATATAGCTACAATATAAATAATAATTATATTGTATCTATTTTAGGATTTATTTTTATTTTACAGGTAACTTTCAATTTATTTTAACTAGGTACAATAGCTATTAAATAGTTATTAACTATTTAATAGCTTACCTAGCTAAAATAAAGAGAAATTTACCTGTAAAATAAAAACTAACCTAAGTTACAATTACACCTAACACTACACTATACTTTAATAAATTATTCCTATTTAAAACTAAATACTTACCTGTAAAATAAACCCTAAGATAGCTACAATGTAATTAATAATTACATTATAGCTATTTTAGGATTTATATTTATTTTACAGGTAACTTTGTATTTATTTATTTATTTATTTATTTTAGCTAGTTAGAATAGTTATTAAATAGTTATTAACTATTTAATAACTACCTAGCTAAAAGAAATACAAAATTTCCTGTAAAATAAATCCTAACCTAAGTTACAATTAAACCTAACACTACACTATCATTAAATTAATTAAATAAATTACCTACAAATAACTACAATTAAATACAATTACATAAACTAACTAAAGTACAAAAAATAAGAAAGCTAAGTTACAAAAAATAAAAAAAATAGGTTACAAACATTTTAAAAATATTACAACAATTTTAAGATACTTACACCAAATCTAAGCCCCCTAATAAAATAAAAAAAAACCCCAAAATAAAAAAATGCCCTACCCACAAAAGGCCCTTTTAAGGGCTGGTAAGGTAAAAGAGCTTTGAACTTTTTTAATTTAGAATAGGGTAGGGCATTTTTTTATTTTTTGGGGGGGGGGGGGGGGTTGTTATTTTATTAGGGGGCTTAGATTAGGTGTAAGTAGCTTAAAATTGTTGTAATATTTTTAAAATGTTTGTAACTTATTTTTTTATTTTTTGTAACTTAGCTTTTTTATTTTTTGTACTTTAGTTAGTTTATGTAATTGTATTTAATTGTAGTTATTTGTAGTTAATTTATTTAATTAATTTAATGATAGTGTAGTGTTAGGGTTAATCGTAACTTAGGTTAGGATTTATTTTACAGGTAATTTTGTATTTCTTTTAGCTAGGTAGTTATTAAATAGTTAATAACTATTTAATAACTATTCTAACTAGCTAAAATAAATACAAAGTTACCTGTAAAATAAATATAAATCCTAAAATAGCTATAATGTAATTATTAATTACATTGTAGCTATCTTAAGGTTTATTTTACAGGTAAGTATTTAGTTTTAAATAGGAATAATTTATTAAAGTATAGTGTAGTGTTAGGTGTAATTGTAACTTAGGTTAGTTTTTAGTTTACAGGTACATTTCTCTTTATTTTAGCTAGGTAAGCTATTAAATAGTTAATAACTATTTAATAGCTATTGTACCTAGTTAAAATAAATTGAAAGGTACCTGTAAAATAAAAATAAATCCTAAGATAGCTACAATATAATTATTATTTATATTGTAGCTATATTAGGGTTTATTTTAAAGGTAAGTATTTAGTTTTAAATAGGATTAACTTAGTTAATAATAGAAATATTATTTAGATTTATTTAATTAATATTTAAGTTAGGGGGGTGTTAGGGTTAGTGTTAGACTTAGGTTTAGGGGTTAATAATTTTATTACAGTGGCGGCGGTGTAGTGGGGGGCAGGATAGGGGTTAATAAATTTATTATAGGTGGCGACGGTGTAGGGGGGGCAGGATAGGGGTTAATAAATTTAATATAGGTTGCGGCGGGTTCAGGGAGCGGCGGTTTAGGGGTTAAACTATTTATTTATTTGCGGCAAGGTGCGGGATCAGCAGGATAGGGGCTAATAACTTTATTATAGAGGGCGACGGTATAGGGGGGGCAGGATAGGGGTTACTAGGTATAATGCAGGTGGCAGCGGTGTCCGGGAGCGGCGGTTTAGGGGTTAATACATTTATAAGACTTGCGGCAGGGTCTAGGAGCGGCGGTTTGGGGGTTAATACATTTATAAGACTTGCGGCAGGGTCTAGGAGCGGCGGTTTAGGGGTTAGTAACTTTATTTAGTTGCGGGGGGCTCCGGGGGCGCCGGTATAGGGGGTAGAACAGTGTAGTTTATTGTGAGTGCTTAGTGACAGGCTAGCAAGAAAGCTGTCAAACAGCCGAAGAGCAGCGAGATCGGATGAGTGATAACTCTCACAGTCCGCTGCTCATCGCCCCGCGGCTTTTTGACAGCTTTATTTGATAACTTAGGCGTATTTTTTCAGGTCCGCGGCGGCGAAGGTAGGCGAGCTTAGGCGGGCGTATTAGGCCGGCGAAGGCAGGAAAGTTGACACGATGATAACTACCCCCCATGGTCTGTTTTTCCACAATCCTTATTTACAGGTGCTACATATATATATATATATATATATATATATACAGGGAGTGCAGAATTATTAGGCAAGTTGTATTTTTGAGGATTAATTTTATTATTGAACAACAACCATGTTCTCAGTGAATGCAAAAAACTCATTAATATCAAAGCTGAATAGTTTTGGAAGTAGTTTTTAGTTTGTTTTTAGTTATAGCTATTTTAGGGGGATATCTGTGTGTGCAGGTGACTATTACTGTGCATAATAATTAGGCAACTTAACAAAAAACAAATATATACCCATTTCAATTATTTATTTTTACCAGTGAAACCAATATAACATCTCAACATTCACAAATATACATTTCTGACATTCAAAAACAAAACAAAAACAAATCAGTGACCAATATACCCTTTCTTTGCAAGGACACTCAAAAGCCTGCCATCCATGGATTCTGTCAGTGTTTTGATCTGTTCACCATCAACATTGTGTGCAGCAGCAACCACAGCCTCCCAGACACTGTTCAGAGAGGTGTACTGTTTTCCCTCCTTGTAAATCTCACATTTGATGATGGACCACAGGTTCTCAATGGGGTTCAGATCAGGTGAACAAGGAGGCCATGTCATTAGATTTTCTTCTTTTATACCCTTTCTTGCCAGCCACGCTGTGGAGTACTTGGACGCGTGTGATGGAGCATTGTCCTGCATGAAAATCATGTTTTTCTTGAAGGATGCAGACTTCTTCCTGTACCACTGCTTGAAGAAGGTGTCTTCCAGAAACTGGCAGTAGGACTGGGAGTTGAGCTTGACTCCATCCTCAACCCGAAAAGGCCCCACAAGCTCATCTTTGATGATACCAGCCCAAACCAGTACTCCACCTCCACCTTGCTGGCGTCTGAGTCGGACTGGAGCTCTCTGCCCTTTACCAATCCAGCCACGGGCCCATCCATCTGGCCCATCAAGACTCACTCTCATTTCATCAGTCCATAAAACCTTAGAAAAATCAGTCTTGATATTTCTTGGCCCAGTCTTGACGTTTCAGCTTGTGTGTCTTGTTCAGTGGTGGTCGTCTTTCAGCCTTTCTTACCTTGGCCATGTCTCTGAGTATTGCACACCTTCTGCTTTTGGGCACTCCAGTGATGTTGCAGCTCTGAAATATGGCCAAACTGGTGGCAAGTGGCATCTTGGCAGCTGCACGCTTGACTTTTCTCAGTTCATGGGCAGTTATTTTGCGCCTTGGTTTTTCCACACGCTTCTTGCGACCCTGTTGACTATTTTGAATGAAATGCTTGATTGTTCGATGATCACGCTTCAGAAGCTTTGCAATTTTAAGAGTGCTGCATCCCTCTGCAAGATATCTCACTATTTTTGACTTTTCTGAGCCTGTCAAGTCCTTCTTTTGACCCATTTTGCCAAAGGAAAGAAAGTTGCCTAATAATTATGCACACCTGATATAGGGTGTTGATGTCATTAGACCACACCCCTTCTCATTACAGAGATGCACATCACCTAATATGCTTAATTGGTAGTAGGCTTTCGAGCCTATACAGCTTGGAGTAAGACAACATGCATAAAGAGGATGATGTGGTCAAAATACTCATTTGCCTAATAATTCTGCACTCCCTGTATATATATATATACATATATATATATATATATATATATATATATATATATATATATATATATATATATATATATATATAGGGTTGCCAGCTGCCCTCCATAAAAAACTAGAAGATCTGTAGCTGAGGGGTTACTATGGTCTGTGGGGTCACACAATCCCACCCACCAAAGAATAACCTTAGACACCACCCTTACCCTGTGTTTGTTTTCACAACCAAGCAGTCATTTTACCCCTTTTCTATCAGTTACATACAAATAATTGTAACTCTTTGGCTGTGAGTAACACATGTAAACAATATAGATTTGACCCCCTTTGACTGTCTCTCACTTCTTTCAGAACCATATTTGTAATGCATTGCATCGTGGGAAGCCTTTGGCTTTAAACACTCAGGGACTTTAACATTTCTTTTAAAAAAATGGACATTTAAGTGTCCAGTATTTTTGTGAAGATTTTACTAGATAGTATGTTAAAATACTGGACTGTCCAGTTGAATACTGGACACTTGGATAGCTGTTTAGTGTACACAAACAATCTTGTAAGACCATTTTGGGCACAAAATATCGACCAATGCCCTGAATGATCTTTTGCCTTCATAAATTCATTTGTATTTTTGGAATGAAGCAGTAATCAGTGTCCTTTGCACCTTTTTGTTCCCTTTAAAAATGTATATGTAGCTTATAAAAATAATGTGAGTAGTATTGTGACTTCTGGACAATAATACAATGGTTACAGTATCTCTCTCTCTCTTTTTTCTCTCTCTCTCCTTTATTCCAAAAACTACAAAAACATTTATAGAGGTGTATGTATATGCCTGGATATGTGTTCAACAGCTAATGTTGTTAGACTATTTTTTTCCACAATCCTTATCTACAGGCTATATATATTAAAATATGCGGATCAAATGTTCATCCATAAATATGAAATTATGGTTTCTTGATGCGTCACATTTTTAAAAATAATTTTAGTTAAAATCACTCTCTGTCTGGGTGCGATATCTCATCAGGAATATTGCATGATATAAACCAAAAATACCCAACCCTAAGACTGGGTGTGTGGGTCTGACCCTGTCTGTTTCCCTGTGTCTGTCTGTGTCCCTGTCTCTTTGTCTGTCTTTGTATGTGCCCCTGTCTCTCTTTGTGACTCTGTGTCCCTGTCTCTCTTTGTGACTCTGTCTGTGTCCCTGTCTCTCTTTGTGACTCTGTCTGTGTCCCTGTCTGTCTTTGTGACTCTGTCTGTGCCCCTGTCTCTCTTTTTGACTGTCTGTTCCCCTATCTCTCTGTGTGTCTCTGTCTTTGTCCCTGTTTCTTTGTGTATCTATGTCTGGGTTCCTGTCTCTCTGTGTGACTCTGTATCTCTCTGTGTGTCCCTATCTCTTTAATGCGTCTGTGTCCCTGTCTCATATCTCATCAGGAATCTTGCATGATATAAACCAAAAATATAGGGTCTGACCCTGTCTGTTTCCCTGTGTCCCTGTCTCTCTGTGTGTCTGTCTCTGTGTGGGTCTCTGTCTATGTGTTTGTCTCTTTATGTCTGTTTCCCTGTGTCCCTGTCTCTCTGTGTGTCTGTCTCTGTGTGGGTCTCTGTCTATGTGTCTGTCTCTTTATATCTGTTTCCCTGTGTCTCTGCTTGTGTCTCTGTCTCTCAGTGTTTCTGACTGTGTCTCTGTCTCTCTTTGTGACTCTGTCTTTCTCTCAGCATGTGTCTCTCTGTCTCTCTCTCTCTCTTGCTGTCTTGAGGCGAGATTACATATATGGCGCAGGCTTCAGCGCACATCGGGGCATTACATAAACTCCGCCGGCAGTTCATAAAGTGCCGTAAGTCGGATAAACTAGCGATGTCCAGAAATTATTGTAAATACAAATTTCTGGAGTCGCCAGTGACTTACGGCACTTTAGAAACTGCCGGCGCCTACGAAAATAGGCTGGGGGCGGAGCGAACAGGTAGCTAGCAGGTAGCTGCCATCTGCCACGCTTCTCAGCATTTGGGAACCCTAACAATCTCCAGCCTACCGAAGTTTACCTTGTCCTGACTAAGCTGAGCCAGGGCTGGTATAGCATCTGATGATCTTGGAGGGGAAGTCTACTATTGGCATCATTACGCTTTGTTGCTAAAGCACTTTGCTCAATACTCTCCACTGTCTCTAGTCTTCTTACCCCGCTAACTAGCTGTTTACACCGACTCTGTATCGATGCTGCTCCTCTCCGTCTACCTGTACAACCCGAGACTCACACCTGACCTCTCATAGCCCCAGTTGGAAGAAGGGCTTGTGGCTGCTCGATTGGGACCAAAGAGCGGGCTAGCGTGCAGACACCTCTAGGCTGCAGTTTTGGAGGACTTTACAGCCAACAAACAGGTAGCTAATCAATCGAAGAGTCGCTTCCTACCAGTGGCAACAGCAGTGTATGCACTCAGGAATCCAGGATTGTTGTCATTATTATTATTATTATTATACATTATTTATGAAGCGCCATCATATTCCGCAGCGCTGTCCATGGATACAGTTCATTTAAATAAAACAATAGTATAAAACTTCTAAGACTAAGAGACAGGACAGAATTTACAAACACATACAGGAGGAATTGACGGCCCTATTCATGTGGGAACTTACAATCTAGAAGGGTAGGAGGTTGAGAAACAGGAGGTGAGGACTGCAAGATTGAGAAAGATGTTAATGCAGAGTTAGATGAGGGAAATGTTGTTAGGTAAGAGAAATATTATTGAGTTGGGTGGTGGGCTTCTCTGAACAGAAAAGTCTTCAGAGAGCATTTAAAGGAAGAAAGATTAGGGCAAAGCCTGACAGCATGAGGGAGAGTGTTCCAGAGGGTAGGTGCTGCATGACAGAAGTCTTGCAGTCTAGCATGAGAGGAGGTGATAGTTGCAGATGCAAGGAGAAGGTCATTGTTGGATCTTAGTGGGCGTGCTGGAGTATACTTGTTGATTAGAAAGGATGGGTAGAGGGGAGCGGTGTTGGTGAGCTCTTTGTATGCAAGGGTGAGAATTTTTAATTTTATTCTGCTGTGTATGAGGAGCCAATGAAGGGACTCGCAGAGAGGTGCAGCAGATACAGAGCAACGGGAAAGGTGGATCAGCCTGGCAGAGGCATTTAGGATGGATTGAAGGGGGGGAGGCGGGAAAGAGGAAGGCCAGTAAGTAGGTTATTGCGGGAAATAACAAGGGAGTGGATTATTTGCTTTGTGGTGTTAGCGCACAGAAAAGGTCGAATCTTGGAAATGTTGCGTAGATGGTTGCGGCAGGATGTAGAAAGCGATTGGATGTGGGGGACAAAGGATAGATTTGAGTCATGTGTAACTCAGAGGCAGCGGACTTGGGGCGATGGGGAAATGGTGATGCCGTCAACAGGGATAGAGAAGTCACAAGTCGGCGTAGAGCTTGAGGGGGGGATAAGAAGGAGCTCAGTCTTGGACATGTTAATCTTTAGGCGGTGAGAGGCCATCCAGGAAGAAATACCAGATAAGCAGTCGCTGACATTAGAAAAGACAGAGGGAGAGAGAGCAGGGGTCATGAAGATTCCTCTGTTGGAGCCGCAGTTTACTAGCGGAGGGATGGGCAAATCCCACGGCCCTCCGTGAATCTGGTTCTTCTCTGGGAGCCTGCCTATCCATAGCCTGGGCATGAAATCTTGGCTAGCCGGATCTTAGCTTGGAAGGTGACTGCCTTGTTTTGGAGGGATGTGTAAATCCTGCGGCCCTCCACAATTACTTTGCCTCCTGTGTTTGTTGCAGACCGAGCTGCTGTACTCACACAGTGGCTAGTCCAGTCAGCTCCGTCCTCCCTTTGCCTAGGATTTGCAGTTCTCCCTGGGGAACTCCCAGTTTTGCCGGTACGCTGTATCTTCAAGAGATTTTCCCTGGGGGTCTCAGCAACGCCAGCTGTCGAGGAATTACCTCCTGGAGCCTTATGTTATGTTTTAGCGTTGCCTAATACCTGCCTGAGTCCCTGGGTTTGAGAGTCTGCTTGCATATTTCTAATAACTGCCTATGACTGGAACATTGGTATAAGACAGCAATTTTCTGAGAACTGTATCAAGTTCTTGTTGCTACAAAGCAGAAGCCAGCAGATACATTGTGGCAAAGCCTGTAAAGTACTCTTTAAGTGTTCCCTCGGTCTAAAAATGTTATGCTACAAAGGCTGGTGTCTAATAGAGCTGGGATCAAGTTGTCTCTTATTTTATGGTCTATATATTTACTGCTATTGCTTTTGGTTTTTTCTCTCTTAGATTTTTCCCTGTGCTCTCCTGTTGCGGGTGTTTTAACCCCCATAATATATGATCGATTTATTACCTGTGTTCACTATAGGGATCATATATTCCCGGTGTATTGGTATTAGTTTTGATAACACAAGAACTCAGGTTTTTTTTTATATACTGACACCAGGGCCAATTTAATGCTTGCATAGGTTGTGCTATAATTTCTTAACAATACCATTTGAAGTGAGATCGTGATAACTTCCTTTTCTTTAAAAAAAAATCTTTTTTCCCATTATAAGCTGGAACCTTAATTACACTTTACTATTTTGGTTTGTTTTTATTTTCTCTCACATAATTTGAGATTCACACTCTCACTGAGGTTCACTCATTTTTTTCTTTTTCTTTTTTTTTTTTATCATTAAGTTACTACTTTAGTGCTGTTTCTCTCTGAAGAGATCACATTAAATACACGAGGCCAGTTTTGTCCTAACTTTGTTGTTTGGACCTGACTGGGCCCTAATTTTTTTGGTTTATTATATTCATCACATTAAAGTATTTTAGTCGTCACCTTTAGTGCGTGGCGGCTACACACTGCTGTCACACAGAGTAGTTGTGATTTTTCACGGATTGTTTTTTGTGATTCGATTCGCCAGACACTTTAATTCACAATGTATCTATAGAGGTTAATGGATAGGTTTACAGGTAGCCCTCAGTTTACGCTGGGGTTAGGTTCCAGAAGGAATGGTTGTAAATCGAAACCGTTGTAAATTGAAACCCAGTTTATAATGTAAGTTGATGGGAAGAGATGGAGATAGGTTCCAGGCCCCTCTCAAAATTGTCATAAATAACACCTAATACATTATTTATAAAGATTTGAAAAGAAGACCTTAAATGCTAAACAGCATTATAAACTTAATAAAATAATCACACAACACAGAATATAAAATTAAACTAAGTTAAATTAACAAAAACATTTGCTAAACAGCATTATAAACCTAATAAAATAATCACACAACACAGACTTCACTTGCATTTTTCTGCAAACAGTTATTTCTATGCATTCCAATCTGGACTGATTTATAGACCGGAAGATCGTGTTCCTTTGAAATCTGCTCGATAGCTCAGGTCTGGTTAAACTGATTAATTTCAACTTGCATGGCTTTGCTGCAACACAAGCGGACAGCTTCACCTACTGGCTATTTTAATAAATGCACTACTTATCAATGCTTTTCAATAGCAGTCACATGACTGGAAAAAAATGTTGTTATTCTGAAACAGTGTAAATTGAACCGTTGTAAAACGAGGGCCACCTGTATATCTCACCATAAAGGTTCCTCTCCAAGTATGCCTCCTAAACAAAAAGAAAAGAAAGGGAATTCCAAAAACTTAGTTCTGGCCCTTGATTCCTCTCAAGAGCGGGGGTCAACTAGTGTATATTTCAATGATATAGTAAATAAATAAATGTTGAGAAGCACTCATAAGGTTAAAGACATCAATTTATTTTTAAACATATAAAGCTAAAGAACATCAATTTATAACCAATTAAAACTTCAATTTATAACCAATTAAAACTTCAATTTCTAAAAAAACATTTAATAATCTATAATAAGAGTGCATACTCTATGCCTATTACACTTAAAATGCTCTGTAAAATTAATACTTCTATTAGAGCTTAGTGGACAGTTACTTATCATATGTATGCTTGTCCCATTGTATCCTTCTGAACAAACAAAACAACTATGTTTCCTTTGGGAACACGTGTCCTCCACTGGCCAGTAATATGCCTAAGATCACGTTACCCTTAAATTCAAAATGTAACGGATTTTCGGCACTTAATTTTATCCAAGATGTCAAACTATATGTATTTCTGATGTTAACTCTTTGTTTAACGTTACTTTTCAATTATTATTTTATTATTATTATTCTTTATTTATCTACCGAATAAATTCGAATCGATTCGAATCTTGATATGTAAGGGTTGTACAATTATTCCTCCAGACGAATGTTATTTATCCTTGCCAACATGTAAATATTTAGCGGTGCACTTTCTTTTCACTACAATACTCTTCCCCCTGCTTTGGCCCAAATCCTTTATGATCTGTTTTACTTGCCTTCCAATGACACAGTTTTATCACTGCAATATGTCTCCAGGCTGTTCGATTCTCATTGGAGCCTCAGGGTTCACACAGAGTCAGTAGTATTCACTTCGCCAGTTTCTCCAAATTATACTCCAAGCATATACAGCATGCTTATACCGTAAGCATGTTTCTGCAACAGCTGGGATTTCTTGCAGCACTTGCAAATTTCAATATTATTCTTCTGTTGTTTTGCAATCTTCATTCACAAAGCTTCAAAGTCTCCTTAATTGATCCAAATGTTTATACTTAGTTTCTTAAAGGGATATTTATGAAGGAGCATTTTAAAGGACTATCCTTGGTTTTCCACCATATTTATCTAATACGACCTTGGTCTTAAAAATATACTTTTCTTATTAACATACATTATTCAATAGTTATTTATTTAAAACCATTATTAATTTCTAAAATTCTAAAAAATGAATCACTTTACTTTAAAATACATATTTATAGATAACTATTACATCCAATCTAGACACAATCAATATAATAGCTCCCTATAATAATCTACTTGACGTTATAGATTAACTAGGGTGATATTCATTATTTTCTATGTATTAGAGAATTCAAATCTAATTCCGCATTCAATCCTAACGGATACAGGGTCCTTAAAGGGCCATTAAACCCAGAAATTTATTTCACCAAGATTTTATTTCACGTTTCAGATAGAGAATACAATTTTAAACAACATTTGAATTTACTTCTATTATCTAATTTGCTGCAATCTTTAGATATCCTTTGTTAAAAAAACAGCAATGCACATTGGTGAGCCAATCACGTGAAGCATCTATGTGCAGCCACCAATCAGAAGCTACTGAGCCTATCTAGATATGCTTTTCAAGAAAGAATATCAAGATAATGAAGCAAAATAGATAATAGAAGTAAATTAGAAAGTTGTTTGAAATGGTATTCTTTATCTGAATCATGAAAGAAAACATTTGGGTTTAGTGTCCCTTTAAATTATATATCAGTTCTGCTTCACTATATAATAAATCCTGTTCATAGTTTCCTCCTCTCCAATTCTTTTTAACCAATTTAATACCCCAAAATTTAAAACCCTCTGTACTTTGATTATGTACATCTTTAAAATGTTTAGATAACAAGTGACCTTCAAAACCATTTTTTATATTATTAAGATGCTCACAGATTCTATCTTTGAGGGGTCTGCTCGTTTGGCCCAAACACTGTATTAAATAAATTACCCCTTTATCTCTACATCTAATCATTTCTTTAATTTTATATTCTTTATGTGTAATAGTGGATTTTTACCTATAATTGGATCCATTTTTAAAATGTTCCAATGTTTACTTAATATTTTGTTAATTGTATTATGTTGATTGTTATATGTAGTTATAAATGGTATCAATAAACTTTCTTGCTCTTTATTCAGATTTTATTTTTTCTTTGAGTGAATTTCTTTCTGTTATTTTTCCTACATCAGATCATATTCTTATAATTTCTTCACGTTTATAACCCCTCTCTAAAAATCTTTCTTCAAGTATTTCTGCTTGCTCCTCATAGTCCTCAGAGTTTGTGCAATTCTTTTTAATTGTTAAAAACTGGCCTTTCAGGATATTTTTCTTCCATCTTGTATGACGGCAACTTTCTGCATGGATATAGTTGTTTGTATCAACCTTTTTAAAAAAGTTTTTAGTTGTAATTTGGTTCTCTTTAATTTCTATCAAAATATCCAAAAAAGACAGTTGGGTAGTGCTAATTTAATGGGTGAATTCTAGACCTTGATTATTAGTATTAAGGTCCTCTATAAAATCAGAAAGTTGCCATCATACAAGATGGAAGAAAAATATCCTGAAAGGCAAAGGCCTTGATCTTGACAAAGGCATCCCCGAAACACGTAGATCACCTGGCTGGACCGTCTGTGAAGTGAATGTGTGTACACACTATCAGCTCCTTGTGAAACGGAAAAGACCGGCAAATAACGCCAAAGCTGAAACTTGGCATATAGACTTTGGAATACAATCCACTACACAAATCCTTTTTTGAGATTTATACAAGTGATTAAGCAGAACGGAATCCTAGGATCATTTATCCTGAGGGGTTAGCCGTTGTGGAGCTAATCACGAAAATTGAGACCAACACGACCGATTAAAGGAAAAGAAAGATAATACTGGCAGCATCTACAATAAAAGCCCAGCATCTGAAGGTGAGCAGTATCTTAAGATAAAACTGTTACCACATCAGAGTCTAAGGAAAGACACACTTTTGGATATTAAGGCATCTTATGATACATATGTAACAAGGAATAATTAAAAAACACGCAATTACAATTGTTACAAAGTTACCAGGTTTACAGGATTCAAGTTTGATACATTTTTTGGGAATCAATATATTATAATTTGTGTCCTTTACAGACTAATGCCATATCTAAAATTTATGGTATATACTTAAGAATTAGTCCCTTCTGTTTCCCCTGATAACGAATCTGCCAATTAACTTTTCAATCCATTTTTTTAACCGGCATATTATTGTGAACTTTTCAATATACATCAAGTATTTGTGATACCACCACTTATATTAGGTTTATTATTTAAATAGCAAATGTTGTATTATATGAATTGTATTATATGAATTGTTTTATCATATGAACTGTTTTAGTACATGTACTCTTTTTAGTATATGAGCATTTGTTAAGAGTATTTTTTACTGATACCGGTGTCGATATATTTAGAGATCTCTATATATATTTTTATTTTTTTCTATGTGCTTTTCTATATTGAATAAATGTATTGAATTTTTAATACCAATTGTTCATCATATTTTTAGTGTGTATTTCCATTTATAATTTTGTCATATACTTTTAATATATAGAACTTCTTTAGTCCTATAGCGCCACCTTTTGTTCCTATTTCAAATTACCCACACTATTTTTTGAGGAGTATAGTGTCATTTCAGGTGTAGCAGCTAAGTTTGTAGACTATTATTTTTTTCTCTGTTTCTGACAATATTAAAGCCTATATGTGCCGACTTAAAAAAAGATTTAAACAATGAGAAATCCAGAAATCCAATCACGTAAAAAAATACTTATAGGGCGTATTTGGGTAATCCTTCCAATTCCCACTGGCTTAAATATATTAATGGTAAGGCCTCCCGCAGTATTTTCATTAAACAGAAAACTACTCAAGAAAATCGAAAACAAAAAGCCCTTTATGGTGGTTTTGGGGGTATGTCCACTAAATTTCTTGCCAGAATTACGAAAGCAATAATTAGGAACAGCATAGTGGCCATTAGAAGTGGAATTGATAGATTTACTAATAATTCTGAGATTTTTTTAATTATTTCAGAGAGTTGTATAAACGTGAGGATCATGAGGTAGATAAGGAAAAAGTATTTTGGGATAAAATCAAGATTCCTAAACTTCCTTTAGAAAATTTGGCTGAAATTAATAGTCCTATTTCAGAGGCTGAAATATTAGAAGCCATTAAGGTAGCGAAGACTAATAATGCAGCTGGACCAGATTGTCTTCCTATCGAATTCTATAGAATTTTGCAGACAGAAATCTCTCCTATATTAAATAAACTATTTAATATGTATTTCTTAAATATTACTAAATGTTCCCCGTATTTTGCAGCCGCTAATATATCTCTGATCCTTAAAAAAAATAAAGATCCGGAACTCACGTCCTCATATAGTCCCATTTCTGTGTTGAACACCGATTATAAATTGTTAACATCTATCATAGCTAATAGATTAAAACCCCACGTAGGCCTAATAATCCACGAAAAACAATCAGGTTTCATGTCAGGGAGGAATCCGGTAAAAAACATGCATAAGGTAATGACACTGCTTGATTTTTTTGGGGAATAAATTTAAGGCATTTAGACATAGTTATATAGCGGATTTGGCTTTATTGACAGTTGACGCAAAAAAAGCCTTTGATCGGATTTCTTGGGATCATCTCCTTTTTTCTCTAGAGTAATTTGGCTTGATTGGATATTTTAATAATTTTATTCGCTTAATATGTAGCTCACCAACTTCAGCCCTTATCATTAATGGTGAGATCTCTCAACGTCTAGTTCTACAAAGGGGAACCAGACAAGGTGCCCACTCTCCCCCTTACTCTTTAATGTATCATTATAAACATTGGCGATTTATCTCCATCAACAACTTGATGGTATTCATTTAGGGGGTAATAAATTGGTCTTATTACTTTATGCCAATGATCTACTTCTGTTTCTGAGATTAAGAGAAACCTTCTTCATCTTCTTGACATTGTTGCAGTATTTGGTAAAATTTCTGACTATAAAATTAATCTGTCTAAATCCGAACTTCTGTGGTTGCATAAAAAGGAACACAGTATTAATCACCCATTTACTGAAACTTCCCAGATTACCTATTTAGGTATCAGGTTAAGTCCTAATCCTGAAGAATGGTATAACTTAAATTTTCCTAAATGCTTCGACAATTGCAGGAGAAAGATGGAGGATTGGGTAAAGCTTCCTATTTCATTAACAGTGTGCACTACATTGACTAAAACACTACTTTTCCCTAGACATGTGCGATTCGGTTCGGTCTGAATCGAAATTCGGACGAATTTTGCCAAATTCGGAATTTGGATCGATTCGAATTTCCGAATTGCGGCAGTGCCGAATCTACCGAATAAGTCCGAATCGATTCGAATTTATTCGGATGGATTCGGATGAATTCGGATGGCCATGTATTACACTAGTATTGTACAGTATACTAGTGTAATACACAGCACATCCCACTTAACAGTGCCGAAATTCCAAAAAATCAGAATCATTTCGAACCGAATCGAACCGAACCGAATTTCACACGAATCTGAAAGAATCCGAATAAATCCGAAACAAATTCATTCGATTTCTTCCGAATTCGAATCGATCCGAACCGAAATTCGAATCGGTCCGAATCGATCCGAACCGAATTTTTCGCGGCTGCACATGTCTACTTTTCCCCAAATTATTCTATCTAATACAGTATATCCCGGTCCCTATACATAAAGCTTATATAATAAAATATAATAAATGTTGTTCCAACTTTATCTGGAAAGGGGCTAAAGCATGCATTGCGGTTCATTGCTTTATGAATATTAAGTCTGCTGCTGGTTTGGCCTTGCCAAATATCCAATCTTATAGCCTAGCGGCGTGCGTTAAGACTGCTCTAGACTGGGTTACTGGGCAGGAACAGGTCACCTCTCTTTCATGGGAATCATCGTTAGTGACGCCCTTTCAACTGAACGCTATCTTGCACTGTCCAATAACCTCTCTGCCCTTGTCGGTCTTCTCACTAATAACTATTAAAAATATTATCATAGCATGGCAAAAACTTTGTTCTTAGGTAGGTTGCTCTCCATATATTTCGAAATTTCTTCCTATCACAGGTAACCCAAATTTCTTACCGGGATTAACAAACAACATTTTCAGACAATGGTCCAGTAAGGGTTTGAAATGTGTTATACAAATCTTAAATCCAGATCTCTCACTTCTAGTTTTTTCTGATTTATGTCACCAGTTTATTCTCTGTAAAAGAGATTTCAATGCATATCTACAGTTAAGACATTATTGCTCTGAATTGAAACAAAGTTTTGGTTCAGATTGGTCTCTTGCAGATCTTCAGAGTAGAATGAATGCATATCAACTAGGTATTTACTCAGTTTCTTCTCTCTACATGCTAGTAATAGTTGACACGTTCAAAATAACTGAGAAAGCCTGGGTTCTGACGGCATGGAGGGAATCCCAGATTAAGATTAGCCTAATGACATATTTACCGCCAGATAAATTATCCAGATGGTAACACCCTATGTTCTAGATGCATTGCGCCCTCCGCAGATCTTTTCCATTGTTTTTGGGCTTGCCCGAAAATTATGCAATTTTGGGCTAAAGTGTCAAATTGGATGAATACAATTTTATTGCTAGATTTTCATATTCATCCACTTGAAATATTTTTTTTAGCAAAATTTCAAGTTAATTAATACAATCATATTTTTAGGGCGGAATCTTATTTTAAGGTCCTGGAAAGCACAATCAGCACCAAGATTGACAGAGCTTAAAAATGCTCTGACTTCTCAATTGATGCTAGAACAGTGCAATTTACAGAACCCTACTGATGTTCAACTAGCAGAATTTTTCAAACATTGGAAAGTGTATATTTTGTCATTTCCCGAGGTGCTGCAAATCTCTCTAGTGAAACCTTTAATAAAAGATTTGTATGTCCAATTACATATATATGCTGGTCATTTACCCAATATATGGCTGGGCCGATAACTGAATGAGAGGGGAGAAGGGTCGGGGGTTGGTGGTGGTTTTTTTTTTGTTTGTTTTTTGCATTCTGTATTGCCGTGTTTTGAGTATATTGCTCTTATGTTTTGTTTAGTTTTGATTATGTCGTATTTTATTTAACAGGTAAAATTCCAACATTAGAGAACTGTGTCTCTGAATTTTTTTCTTTGGGTCCTGCGTGATGCCATGATTACATTTTTTTTTTCTATTTACTTTTTGATTTATTACTTAGTAATGTTCTCTTCTATTGTTGGTTAAATAAAAGTTTTAAAAATAAAAAAATCTCCCGTAAAAGTCTAACCCGCCTCCCAAAAATGAACCCAACCCAAAAACTCCTATATCCGCCATCAAACCCACATCGGAACTGATAATAAATATATTAACCCCTAAACTGACAACACCCACAACGCAATATGTCTAATTAAACTATTAACCCCTAATTCGCAATTCACCCACATTGCAATCTACCTAATAAAAGTATTAACCCCTAAATCCGCCAACCCCAACATTGCAAACTACCTATTAAAACTATTAACCCCTAACCCGCCATTAACCCACAACGCAATAAACCTATTAAACTATTAAACCCTAATCCACCAAACCCACACAACGCTATGCTAATAAATCTATTAACCACTAAGCTCCCTAACCTAACACCCCATAAAATTAGCCCCATTACATAAATTAAAATAAAACTAAATTACAATTAAAATAAAAAACATAACATTACTTTAAAAATAAAAAAAAAATACGTTTAAATTAAGCTAAAATTACAGAAAATAAAAAAAGCTAAAATTACAGAAAATAAAAAACAAAATGATCAAAAATAAAAAAATTATACCTAATCCCTATCAAAATAAAAAAGCCCCCCAAAATAAAAACACCCCCTAATCTAATGCTAAACTACCAATAGCCCTTAAAAGGGCCTTTTGTAGGGCAGTGCCCTAAAGAAATCAGCTCTTTTCCTTAAAAAAAAAATACTCCCCTCTAACAGTAAAACCCCCCACCCACCAAACCACCCAAAATTAAAAACCTAACACTAAAAAAACCTAATCTACCCATTGCCCCTAAAGTGGCATTTGTATGGGCATTGCCCTTAAAAGGGCATTCAGCTCTTTTAAGAAGGCCCATAACACTAATCTAAAAAAAACAAAGCCCCCCAAGAATTTTTAAAAAGCCTAAATCTAACCCCCAGGTTGGTACTCATGGTTCCTGAAGTCCGGCAGAGAAGGTCCTGTTCCAGGCAGTGAAGTCTTCTTCCAAGCGGCGACTGGTTCTTGAAGTCTGTCGGTCTTCTTCCAAATGGCGACCTCTTCTATCTTCATCCAGGACCGCAAAACTGAAGACCGACGACTGCGGAACTGAAGACTGGTGACCACGGAGCATGGAGGATCCTCTTCATACGATCGCTGCCGTACATTGAATAGTGAATTCAAGGTACGCGATTAAATATGGCATCCCTTGAATTCCTATTGGCTGATTTGATTCTTCAAATTCAAATCAGCCAATAGGATTTCAGTAGCTCTCATCCTATTAGCTGATTTGAATTTAAAGAATCAAATCAGCCAATAGGAATTCAAGGGACGCCATTTTTAATCGCATACTTTGAATTTACTATTCAGTGTACAGCGGCGATCATACGAAGAGGATCCTCCACGCTCCATGGCTCCGCAGTCGCCGGTCTTCAGTTCTGCGGTCCTGGATGAAGATAATAGAAGTCACCGCTTGGAAGAAGACTTCACCGACGGATTTCAGGAACCAGTCGCCACTTGGAAGAAGACTTCACCGCCTGGAACAGGACCTTCTCCGCCGGACTTCAGGAACCGTGAGTACCACCTGGGGGTTAAATTTAGGCTTTTTAACATTTTTGGGGGGTTTGTTTTTTTTGTAGATTAGGGTTATGGGCCTTCTTAAAAGAGCTGAATGCCCTTTTAAGGGCAATGCCCATACAAATGCCCCTTTAGGGGCAATGGGTAGATTAGGTTTTATTAGTGTTAGTTTTTTTATTTTGGGGGTTTTGGTGGGTGGGGTTATACTGTTAGAGGGGGGGCTTAGTTTTTTAAGGAAAAGAGCTGATTTCTTTAGAGGACTGCCCTACAAAAGGGCCTTTTAAGGGCTATTTGTAGTTAAGTATAAGATTAGGGGGGTTTATTTGGGGGGGGCTTTTTTATTTTGAATGGGGTTAGGTATAATTTTTTTATTTTTGATAATTTTGGTTTTTATTTTCTGTAATTTTAGCTTTTTTATTTTCTGTAATTTTAGCTTAATTTAAACTTAGTTTTTTATTTTTAAAGTAATGTTAGGTTTTTTATTTTAATTGTAATTTAGTTTTAATTTATGTAATGGGGTTCATTTAGGGGGTGTTAGGTTAGGGAGCTTAGTGTTTTTTTTTAAAATAATTTTTTTATTGAAGTTAAAGCATATATCATCACAACAAGGACTCGCCCTAAGGCCAAAGTTACAACAAAGAAAATAATACATTGTCTATACAGAGGTATTATTAAGTAAGCAATATGCATATATATTTCAAATCTGGATATGAAGATAGACAATATCTTAGGCGAGATGAGATAGAACTTCATTTTATATTATCAGCGTATGAGCTCCACATTCTAAAAGTATTTTACCTAAGATCAAAATATCAGCCTGTGGAGATTTAACATGAGAATCAGCCACTCTTGGGCCGAGAGAAGTAGGGGGGAGGGGGATATTCAGCGGGTAAGCACCGCTATGCGAATAGGGAAAGGAGGTGGGGGGACGGAGCCATATATAAATGTAATTAACATAGGGTGCCTGGAGTGGACTTAGAAGTGCCCGATCATAGAGATCGTATGTTATTTAAGTCTAAGTATTGTCAATGTACCTTACAATATATATGAAACTAAGTGGGGAAGTTACTAAAGACTCCTGTAGTTACATATAGGCTAAGGAGTAGATGGGTTGCAGAAGGGTTGTTTTAAGTTGCAAAATTTATGTGTCTATATGAGATGGAGCAGATGCTTTATTGTCTGGACTAGTAGCTGTTGTCTTGGGTATAAATATCCAGTTATTGGCATATGTCAAGACTTATGTGGTGTCGTGTAGCAAACATTCCATCTATCTTAGTACATTTGAGAAATATTTTAAGCATATTTAAGACTTAGAAAACATGAGGAAACCATAACAAAACAGACAGAATATAACATAAGAATTATATATCAATTAGCCAACATAAACAGATACCTGTAGGTCTAAGAATAGACTTGAGTCTATATAACACTATACAAAGAATAAGGAGTACTCCTCTTGTGTTAAGACAGTAGTTCTATAGGGAAATTATGCATCCCTCTGCATACCAACTTAGTGAAACCCTATGACTTTAGACATATAGTAAATAACCAAGATTTAGATGGACTTAGGATAAGTAGAAAATAGTTAAACAGTTGTATAATATGACGGCCATAATCTACCCATGTTAGTGTAAAGCGACATGTGGTATGATAGATTGTGCAACAGTAGTATACGCGACCATTTTCACCAAAAGAAAACTAATGCACGAGAAAATGGACAGTGGTGTCCGTTATACATTGAGGTCCAGTGACTACCAAACAAACCATGATTGACCTGCAGCATATAGTATACAAAAAGAGGGAATGAGAAGAAGGATCAGGTCCCATTGCTAATAGGAGGATGTGTGTACCATAAGCTGCACCAAATGCTGCGTGTCTTTCTGAGTTTTAAAAATATAGAGTAAGCCTATCTAGCTTAGGAGCCCCCGTTTGCAGGTTGCTAGCAATAAGGTTATATCCTATATTTATTATTTAGTATCATCTCAGATATACATGAGTTAATGAATAACAACGCAGTGTTAAAGGAGCTGACATTAAACTGAAGTACAATAGCCAGCCAATACAATATAGCGGAGTTTCTTATCACATATACTAAAGGAGGCTGCGGTATATTGGAAGGCACCATTGTCTTGTTTAACTCCTAAACCTTATGTTAGTGATAGAATATCAGTCACAGAAAATCAATAGTGCTTAATGTGGCATTCTGCTAGATATATGACTTTTTATGTAGCTAGTTAATATAGCAGTATAACCAATCTAGTGCTATCGCCAATGCTACTGGACATTTAGGGGTAATGGCGCCGTCCTAAACAATGTCATATATGTAGATAATACATATAGTTGCAGTGCAATACAAAGTTCCACTGCAAAAACATATATTTAAAACTAAGATATAAATAGTATAAATGGTTTCAGCTAGTGCAGAAAAATTAGGTCATAACACAGGAGATTTAAACAAGTTAGTATACTGATAGGGAGTAAAAACTATGATGAACTTTTAGGCTAGTAAGTAAGGTCAGTACAATATGCATATCATGACAGGGTAAGTGCCATAACAAAGTATATATCAAGATGTAAAGACTCACAGGTGCTTGTGGGACATTTCAAACACCCAAGCCCATATGCTCTTGGGTGCAGTAACTGTATAGGTACTTTTGGGAAAAACCCCCACTGCCCTGAAAACAAGTTAAATATAGAATGCATATGGAAGTGTAAAGAACATCAATATCAACATCAAACAAAATATTATGAACTGGCACTATACATCATAAATAAGCATGCAGCTAGTGTCTGTTTCTTTAAATGATTTTAGACCACTTCATAGTGTTCCCAATAAGGGAGAAAGTCTCCAGAAGGTTGCCATTAGACCTGTACGTTCTTATCTGTACATCGGCACACTGGGGGATTAGTACTTAGCTACCACTCGATTCCAGCCCTTATGAGATTGAAGCCGATCCTGCACTGTTTCCCTTCTTGTCTCATGTCACTGATTTAGCTACCAAGCAGGTACTTATTAGGCTGGGGAGAGCCAGTGTTAGAACTGAAATCGCGGGAAATCCCGCTGCAAACTGAGGGCACAGAAGAGTTCACGGATACCCAATTTAGCCCCTCCGGTAGGCAGCCTGTGGTTAGGCCGAAATAATAAGCAGAAAGTTAACCTCCCGGATCAAAGGTGCTCCTCAGCCATCCAGTGGGGATCATATAAGTCAGCCATCGGGTTCTCTGTCCCAGACTCAGAGCGTGCGCTAGTGGACTGAGCGCAGGGAGAAAGCAGTGTGGCCCCAAATTATGCTTAAGCGGCACCAGATGGGTAGATGGCCCGCATTCTCCTTGACTGGGAGCTATAAAGCAGATGCAGGGGCCAATGGCCTCTGGGCTATCCTCACCTCCATGCCGGGCCGTCACAATCAGTGAGCGAGGGGACTCTTCTAGTTGCCCTTGATGCTTCTCTGCGGTGCCTGTAGCCCCTGCTATGCTGGATGTAGGCGTTATTAGTCGACCTAGGCAGGGAGGGTGAAGGAGCAGGGAGCACTGTTGTTCCGCGGCCTGTAAGTGTCCCGCTGACTTAGACACAGCTGCCTCTATTTGGACCCGGTCAGCTAGGTATGTTTGTGGCAGACTGATGCCGGGTAGAATTATAGCTGGATGTCGACTGGCGTGCTTGTCTTGCAGTGTCTCAGACGAGTGTAGAGTAGATGACAAGTCAGCCATGTGGGTGTCGTGTCTGAGTAGGTGAGCAGCGCCATCTTGGCTGCGGAGCTCCACAATGCTGGCTCTTAGACTTCCAAAATGATTGTTAGCTTTAACAATCAGTTCTTCTAGGATAGAAATAAGGTGTGCAGAAGGTTCTTCCATCCTAAGAGCTTGATATATAAAGTGTTAAAGTTCTTAAAATACCATAGAAAACGATTTTAATACCCAGATATCAGGAGCTCAGTAAAAACACGTCTTTTCTCTGTGGCAGTTGGCTCCGCCCCCAGGGAGCTTAGTGTTTAGTTATTTGCGTTGTGGGCTTTGGCAGTTTAGGGGTTAATAGTTTTATTAGCATTGCGTTGTGTGGGTTTGGCAGATATGGGGTTAATAGTTTAATAGGTTTTTTGCGTTGTGGGTTAATGGCGGATTAGGGGTTGATTAGTGATTAGTTTTAATAGGTAGTTTGCAATGTTGGGGTTGGCGGATTTAGGGGTTAATACTTTAATTACTAGTTGCGATATGGGTTTGATGGTGGATATAGGGGTCAATATATTTTATTAGCTATTGCGGTGGGAGTTGGCGATTGACAGGTAGATAGATATTGCGCATGCGTTAGGTGTTAGTTAATATTTTCAGGCAGTTACAGGAGATACGGTGCTCACATTTTCAGGGCAAGGCTTGCTGCGGCTGCCTTTGTGTGGTGAGGTGAAAATGGAGTAAAATTTCTTCATTTTCACCACGTATGTCCTTGCGCTAAATATGTGATAACAATTTGCGATGTGGTTCTATGTTAGCTTATTGGAGAAAAAATTGCGGCCGACGGGTGAAATATACGCTGTGCAGTATATGTGATACCAAAATCGCGTAAAAACCGACGCCGCATATGTAATGGAGCCTTTGGTGTGTGTGTCTGCATGTATGATGTGTGTGTATGTCTGCAAATATGTGTCTATGCCTATCCCTGTATGAGTCTATCTGCAAGTATTTATGTGTATCTTTATCCCTGTCTTCATGCATTGTGTATGTGTATCCCACCTCTGTGTTTTGTATTTGTAGTTCTGCATTCCTGCTCTGCCAGCTGCCATATTAATTGTCCATCCTTCTCATGGTTATAGAAATCCACAGCTTTCTGCCAGCTAAAAAAAACAACAACTTCTCTTTGGTTAAGAGAGTTTGTTTACATTATTTATTAGTGTATAAGTATATTCAAATTCTAAAAGGGACAGGAAACCCCAACATTTTCTTTCATGCTTTGGATAGAACATACAATTTCAAACAACTTTCCAATTAACTTCTATTATCAAATTTGCTTCATTCTCTTGTTATCCTTTGAAGGAACAGCATTTCACTACTGGCAGCTAGCTAAACACATCTAGTTAGCCAATCACAAGAGGCAAATGTATGCAGGTACCAATCAGCAGCTAGCTCTCACTAGTGTAGGATATTTGCGTATTCTTTTTCAACAGGATATAACAAAAGAACAAAGCACATTTGAAAATAGAAGTGAATTTAAAAGTGTCTTTAAATGAAATGCTCTATCTGAATCATGCAAGTTTAATTTTGACTTTCTTATACCTTTAATACAAATAATGTAAGCATTTAACTGTTTATTACAAAATCAGTGTTGTATTCAATTCTGCAAATTTACCCACCAAAATCTTAAGATCCAGGCCTGTGAAGTCCTTAATCTGGCACTATCACACACACTCACACATACAAAGACAAACACACACCCTCACCTCACATATACAGTCACTCACTCACACACACACACACACACAAAGACATTGACAAAGACACACACACTGTCTCACACAGACACACATATGCAAGAGAGAAATATATGTAGGCATGTGCAGTATGTTGCAAATGCACATCACCATTTTTGGCTGTGGCTCTTTTCCACTAAACCCGGACATTTGAATGTCCGGGCTTGACTCAGCTTTGAACCTGGACACACAAATGGAAAGCCGAACTGTCTGGGTCATCCCCGGACAGGTGGCAACCCTATCAGTAACAATGTTCAGATAAACATGCAGATCTGAAAAATAAGTAGAAAATATAGCTTCCTGCTTAGACTGAAGCTTCACTTGCAAATTATCAGTCCATAACTTTGATATTTATCAGGCACTGTTAACTGACGTTCAGGCTTAGCACACGCTGGCCCGATCAATAACAGCAAACAAGGAAGAATCCACTGAAAAAGTCTTTCTAGGAGTTTTATAAAAACATGACACAGCAATGATATCATCAGCGTGCAAACCGATCGCTGACTTCACTGGACACGCAACCAACCATCAGCCCTGCTCAGCTTCTTCTATAGTAAGTGTTTCATGAATAGCACCAAAAGAGTCTTGTAAATAATTTAATATCAAACCCTCACTGCAGTGAATGCTCAAAGTTACTAAATACTTCCCCATCTTCACCTTCAGCCAAAAAAAGCATTTATATGGTCAGAGCCTCTTGACAAATTATGTCCATAAATTTCCTTGATACATCCATGAAATAACTTATATCTTCCAAACGCAGGATTATGGCAAAGGTTGCATACTGTAGTATCCCCTATAGAAGTAGACACAGAAGCATGCTCAGGACTAAAAAAATAAGAGCCAAGATAAAAAGCTAAGTTAAAGGGACACTGAACCCAAATTTTTTATTTTGTGATTCAGATAGAGCATGACATTTTAAGCAACTTTCTAATTTACTCCTAATATCAAATTTTCTTCATTCTCTTGGTATCTTTATTTGAAATGCAAGAATGTAAGTTTAGATGCCGGTCCATTTTTGGTGAACAACCTAACAACCTGGGTTGTTCTTGCTGATTGGTGGATAAATTAATCCACCAATAAAAGTGCTGTCCAGAGTCTGAACCAAAAAAAAAAAAAAAAAAAAGCTTAGATACATTCTTTTTCAAATAAAGATAGCACGAGAACGAAGAAAAATTGATAATAGGAGTAAATTAGAAAGTTGTTTAAAATTGCATGCTCTATCTGAATCACAAAAGAAAGAAAAAAAATGTGGGTTCAGTGTCCCTTTAAATAAAAAAAAGTTACAAAACAGAAAAAAACAACTCTATTAACCCCTTAACGACGCATGTCGTACAGGGTACGTCGCACACAACCTGGTCTTAAAAGACCAGCGACGTACCCTGTACGACATTAGGGGTTTAAAGCGGCTGGAAGCGATCCTGCTTGCTTCCAGACGCTTTCCGGTTATTGCAGTGATGCCTCGATATTGAGGCAATAACACCCCTTGGCCATCCGATGCAGAGAGAGCCACTCTGTGGCCTTCTCTGCACCGGACATCGATGGCCGGTATCGTTGGTGGGTGGGAGCTTACGTCGGGGAGGGAAGAGAGCTTTTTTGGGAGGGATCAGGGGGTGTGATGTGTCAGGTGGGAGGCTGATCTCTACATTAAAGCTAAAATTAACCCTGCAAGCTCCCTACAAGCTACCTAATTAACCCCTTCACTGCTAGACATAATTTACGTGTGATGCGCAGCGGTATTTAGCAGCCTTCTAATTACCAAAAAGTAATGCCAAAGCCATATATGTCTGCTATTTCTGAAAAAAGGGGATCCCAGAGAAGCATTTATAACCATTTGTGCCATAATTGCACAAGCTGTTTGTAAATAATTTCAGTGAGAAACCTAAAATTGTGAAAAAAATTAACGTTTTTTTTCATTTGATCGCATTTGGCGTTGAAATGGTGGCATGAAATATACCAAGATGGGCCTAGATCAATACGTGTAGTTGTCTACTACACTACACTAAAGCTAAAATTAACCCTAGAAGCTCCCTACATGTTTCCTAATTAACCCCTTCACTGCTGGGCATAATACACGTGTGGTGCGCAGTGGCATTTAGCGGCCTTCTAATTACCAAAAAGCAATGCCAAAGCCATATATGTCTGCTATTTCTGAACAAAGGGGATCCCAGAGAAGCGTTTACAACCATTTATGCCATAATTGCACAAGTTGTTTGCAAATAATTTCAGTGAGAAAAAAAATTGTGAAAAAGTGAACATTTGTTTTTATTTGATCTCATTTGGCAGTGAAATGGTGGCATGAAATATACTAAAATGGGCCTAGATCAATACTTTGGGTTGTCTTCTAAAAAAAAATATATACATGTCAAGGGATATTCAGGGATTCCTGATAGATATCAGTGTCCCAATGTAACTAGCGCTAGTTTTGAAAAAAAGTGGTTTGGAAATAGCAAAGTGCTACTTGTACTTATTGCCATATAACTTGCAAAAAAAGCAAAGATCATGTAAACATTGGGTATTTCTAAACTCAGGACAAAATTTAGAAACTATTTAGTATGGGTGTTTTTTTGTGGTTGTAGATGTGTAACAAATTTTGGGGGTCAACGTTAGAAAAAGTGTGTTTTTTCAATTTTTTCTTCATATTTTATAATTTTTTATAGTAATTTATAAGATATAATGAAAATAATGGTATCTTTAGAAAGTCCATTTAATGGCGAGAAAAACGGTATATAATATGTGTGGGTACAGTAAATGAGTAAGAGGAAAATTACAGCTAAACACAAACACAGCAGAAATGTAAAAATAGCCCTGGTCCTTAAGGGAAAGAAATTGAAAAATGGCCTTGTCCTTAAGGGGTTAACAATGTACTCAAAGTACTCACCAAATATCCCAAATATTTGGGACAGAAACAGATTCAGGCAGGGTAGAATTTTCTTTATCCTTATCCATCCACCTTCTCCTTCCTGGACCTAGAGGTAGAGGTGTAACACTCCGTAACTGTAGAGCTTCAGCAGGCTTAAAATAAAATAAGGAGCAGCTTAAGCACTATGAAAAAGTTTCAGCATTAAATATAGCCTACACAACGATGGTTGTGCCCAAGAAGACACAGCAATGCCGCCATCAGCGTGCGACCCAATCACTGACTTTGCTCTCACCATCGCGTTTACTTTTAACTTGTAATACAAGCGCACTTTCCTGCACGTGCAAAAACCCAATATCTCTTGCACGCCACTTGTAATCTACCCTATATATCTGTGTTATGGCGATTATAGCCTACATTCAAATAGAGGGAATCTGTACACTTGCCTGTTGTGGTATTTGAGAGTGTGCAGTGCAAGCTGTGGGATCACTGAATAAACCCCAGACCAACTGTAGAAAATCCACAAAAACACTTTATTATATCAAAAGGAGCAGATACAAACATAGACGGACTATGTTTCAGTTTTGGCTACATGCCCTTACTCATGCCCCATACATTGTAAACTGTGAACAACCTTAAATACCTAATACCCATTTTAATCCTTTACATTCTACATCATATTAGTTACTAACAGCATCCTCTAGTGGTAACATATAAAATCACTAGAATACAATATAAATTTAACACTGATTCAAAGAAGAATAAATTAATAAAAATAAATTCCATTTAATCTCTCTATTCAAACTTTTTGGAATAAACATCTCTAATTTATAAATCCAGAAAGCCTCGTGTTTCTTCAAAAGTAATTCCCTATTATCACCTTGTCTGGGGACAGGTAAACAATTAATGGCCTGAAATCTCAATTGAGAGATAGAATATCCTGCCAGAACCTATTTATGTGTCAAAAAAATAACCACTTAGTAACCTACCAGCTGCAGCGTATAGAATGTATGAGAAATTGCATTTTCAGGTTTATTTGTGAGTATGAATTAGCTGGTTTTGTGGTTTAAAAACCACAGCCTATTATAATGGGTTGAGCTTGGGTGTAAAATAAGATCTCATCATTATATCACTGTGCACACACACTTGCTTCGTTATCTTATATTTGTCTGAAAACCAAAGCCCAATAATAAGAAAGAACAAGGGAAAGTTATCATTTTATTAGTTATTTCTTATACACCTCATCGTGGTGTAAAAGCCTGGACTTAAGTATAGAAACTTTCAGTATAGGTGGGGATACCGCAGGCTAAAGCAGCTATTTCAAAGGCCAAAATAATGTTAACAAGCTACTTGTAAACAATTGAATACACCCCAGCAGATAAAATAGATAATTGGGAATAAATAAATGGGAGAACTTTTTGGGTAAAGTGTCCCTTTAAGGGGCCTGAGGAGTGGAGTTCAGAAACACTGATTAAAGGGTTCCTATTCTTAAATTTAAATGCGCTGACAAATTAGAGCATGTCATTTTTTGCCTACAATGGTCCTTTAAACCAACAGAACATAGAATATTTTCTGATATAATCTTTGATCTTCTGAAAACATTATCTCCCAATATCAACTAAAAGAATACAGATCAATTTAAATTCCAATTCATTAAGTTGTAAAGTATCTAAATTAAATATCAAACAACTCTCCCTTCTTGGTAAAAGGGATTATCTATTGCAGCTCCATGTTTGGTTTTATACCATCTCTAAATAATCTGAAACCCTAATTCTTAGACATTATGACTGGCCTTGATCATTTGATAAAGGCAGGGGTCAAGTCCTACAAAAAATAGCGTGGGAACTCACCAAGACTTCTAAACGAAACTGATGGGTATATATGTGTGTATGTATGTATATATATATATATATATATATATATATATATATATATATATATATATATATATATATATATATGTGTATATATGTGTATATATGTGTATGTATATATATTATATATATTATGTTATATGGGTAATTTGAATCTCACATATTAAGCATATTGAGGGTAACTTTAAATCTAGTATCAAATGTTTATAAAGCAGCATTCCACAAGTTTCTTTCTGTATAAGTTGTAACATATGGTTCTAATATAAGTTCCTCTCTACAAATGGTTATATGGGCATATTCTGTTATGTGCTATAACAACATTCTTATTTCCTGTGGGCCCCTTATGCAGATGTGAAGTTAACTACGTTTTTTATATATTTCCTGTGACCTCATGTATGACGTATACATTCCTATAAATTCTTTGTGTGTTCTTCAAATAAATGGGACTTTTGTGAAAACACTCAGTTGCATGTGTGTGTGATTTCAGTGGTCACCCCAGGGCCCTGAAGAAAACGTGTGCCGCACCCTTATCAGCCAGAGCAGAGCTAAGAAACAAAAGAAGTAACCCTACAAAACTGGCGTCAGAAGTGGGATGAAACAGGGAACTCTCGGAAGGTGAGTTGAACAAAGAGTCTTTTTATTCTGACCTTTTTTCTCTTACCACGAGACCCCTTAAGTTTCATTTTACATAGGAATAGTTGGGGAATATATATATGTGAATCTTTGGTAGATTCTAAAAGAGGAATAGTAGATTTTTTTGGTAAAAATCAGGTTAAATATATATATGAATCTTTGGTAGATTCTAATCAAATCTTTGATTAAAAATAAAAAAATAAATAAAAAGGGAATAAGATTTCTTTGGTAGAAATCAGGTTATATAAAGTCTGGCTGAAGGGTTAAAACACACGTTTTCTTACTGCTTGCTTTTGAAATATTGCTGTATGGCTAACATTGTTTTAAAGTTATAAGATAAATACTGCATTGTTTATATGAATTTTCTTGCTGCTTGTTTTTAAATATGCTGTATGGCAAAATACTGTTTATTTGTATAAAGTGTTAAGGAAGTAAAATACTGCTTATTGTTTAAAGTATTAAGAAAGTAAACTGTTGCTTATATGTATTGCTGTTTCTGAATGTTAGTTAAAATGCTACATTTTTTCTGGTGAAGGGTGACCTTTGACCTAGAGATAATTAATGCCAGAAACTACTGAAAGAATCAGCATAGTGATATATTTTTTTCTTTCTCTTGTTGTAAACTTAAGCATTAAGCACAATAACTGGTAACGGAGTACAACCATTCTAGTTAATGTGTTTTTTGCTAAAAGATTCAATAATTAATTGCTCTTAAAGGTAAAGGTATTGTATTTTTTTATTTTTATTATTTTTTATTATTATTTTTTTTTTTTGTATTGTATTATATTTTGTTGTAAATGTTTTAAAAGATAAGTTAGGAGTTGAGAATGGGCAAATCCCAGTCTAAACAATTTCCATCACCTAGACCAGGAGAAAAATGTAAATATTATGTGGGAAAATATAGCAGATTGGACAGAAGCTATGAGAAGCTCTGATCCATTCCCCAGAGAGGGGGATAATGATATATTTCATATGAATATGGTAAAAGGGTTGTGTCTAGGTGATGAAGAGGCATTTCCATGGTATAATAGTGATCCAAGATGGAATATGGATTATATGAAAAAGGGTGGGGAAAATTGGCTGACTGTTGCTCCATACTGGCGATATATTGATATAGATGGGAATAAAAAGAAGGGTAAAAGTGAGAAGCAAAGACAGAAAACATATTCACCCCCCCCTGCCCCATATAATGCCCCTCACCTACCTTTGCCATCATATAACAGACTATATCCTAGCCTCCCATCCCCTAGTGACATAGATCTAGAGACTATTGCTGTTGCCTCTGCTCAGGTACCCCAGGAATGGACCTTGCCAGGACCTTCTGTAACTCCCCGATACCAGTTCACTAAACCCCCAATTATGCCCAAACCCCCGATTAAGGTTGAACCAGTAACACCTTCCTACCCCCCTACAATAACCCCACAATATAAAAGAGGGAATGAAGAAGTAGAGGAGGAGGAGGCAGCTGTACCAGAAGCTAGTATGCCATTTCTTACTGTGGGAGACCAATTAATTATTAAACCTTTGTCCAAGAGTGAATTAAGGGAAATTACTAAGGGAGCCCCAAATCCCAGTCAACATCCATCAGCTTGTATTATGTATTTAAAAAGAATGTTACAAGGACAAAACATGACACAGACAGATATAAGAATTATTATTGATGCACTTCTAGACTATGACCCTGAATCAGGTTGGGAGTGGGGTAATGTAAAGAGTATTAGTAAATTGAGTCAAGATCCAACAATTAACTATGCCCTAAACACACGTGAAGGACTTGATGAAATGTGGACAGAATTAAGTATAGAAATGCATAGAATATGGAAGGATAAACAAAGTATGTCAATTGCACTAGCGTGCAAACAGAATACAAAGGAAACAGTAGTAGAATTTGTTAAGCGTTTTTATAAATGCTGGAAGGAAGAGGCTGGAATGGAATCAGGAGATGCAATGGGCTCTCTGAAGGTCCAGACTTGCATTAGTAATATGCAACCTCAGCTTTCCTTGTTGGTGAAGCAACTTGTCTCTGATTGGCCGGAGTTGACTCCAGCAGAATTCTTGAAAAGAATTCATGAAAAAGAAGGGGCAGGTTGTTTTGACATCAGGAAATTAGAAGGAAAAAACGCTGCTTTTTATCAAAAGCAGAGTTTACAACATTGTGATCCATTCCAGGCCAGGGAAAGGGATAATACAGGGAGTAATAGAATGTATGTGAGAGGTAGAGGGAGAGCTAGAGGAAGAGCTAGAGGGAATTATACTTCAAACAGAACACATTGTTTTAACTGTGGGGAACAGGGACATTGGAAAAATGAATGCCCAAAACCCCCTAATAATTCTGGCCCCCCTTACAATCCCCGACAGTATAACAGACAGCCTTACATAGCCCCTGCACCCATGGAGGCACCCAAACACAACATACAATGGCCATAGGGGTGCCTAGAAGGTAGCACTCCAATTTTTCCAGTGGTGTCAACAAGTTATCATGAGCAACCGTACTTAGTCCTAGAAGTAGAGGGAGAACCCCTACCATTTCTAGTAGACACAGGAGCTACATGCTCTGCCTTATGCTCAGATATGTATGATGGCATTACTGAAAAATCTGAACCTTCTCTAGGGATTAATGGAGTGCTGACTCAGACTCGCATCACACCGCCGCTTGAAGTTAGGGTACCCTGTACTGGCCAACAACTTTTGCACCCATTTCGTATTATAACTGGGTGTCCCCTTAACCTTTTGGGTCGTGATCTTATGGGTCCCCTTGGTTTGAAAGTAGCTGTCACTAGACAGGGTGGGTTAGACGTGAGTCTAGGGTCCACTAACCTGTGTTTTTTTAATGACATATTGACAGATGTCCCATCCTCTGTATGGGCATCTTCAAAACTAGACGTTGGTTTAGTTCAGTGTACCCCATATAAAGCCAGATTAAAACCTAATACTACTCCAGTGTTTATTAAACAATATCCATTGTCTAGAGAAAAGAAAGAAGGGATAAGACCCATGATAGAGGAATTCCTTAAACAAGGAATCCTCCGTCCAGTAGTTTCTCCCTATAATACCCCCATAAATCCAATCCCAAAGAAAGACAATGAATATAGGTTAGTACAAGACCTAAGGGCAATTAATGAAATAGTAATCCCAATTGCCCCAATTGTCCCAGATGTTACAACCTTACTCACAGCCATTCCACATGATGCCTGTATATTTACAGTCATTGATTTAGCTAACGCATTTTTTTCAGTCCGATTGGACCCTGAGACACAGCTACTTATGGCTTTTTATTATGATGGGCGTCAGCTTACCTGGACACGCCTCCCTCAAGGCTATGTGGCCTCACCTGCGGTCTACTCGCTGGTGCTCCAACGTACCTTGCGGTCATGGACTCCCAGCCACGGTTCCGTCCTCCTTCAGTACGTCGATGACCTACTGTTGTGTAGTCCTAACCAGGAGGTTAATACAGTAGATACAATAAGTCTGTTAAAACACCTTGCTGCTGAAGGTCATAAAATAGCAAAACATAAGCTACAAGTAGGAGTGACAAAAGTGGATTACCTTGGTTTTGTGCTTTCCCAAGGCCACCGGTCCATTAGTCCCAAACGAATCCAAGCGATTCAACAGATCCCAAAGCCAGTTACTAGAAAGGACATGCTCACCTTTCTAGGTATGATTAATTATTGCAGACAATGGATTCCTGAGTGCTCCCATCATGATTCCATTCTAAGGCAAGCCACAAAAGGGGATAGCCCTGAACATATACAATGGACCACAGACATGACTAAATCCTACATAGCTCTGAAGACTAGCATTATTAGTGCCCCTGCTTTAGGACTACCTGATTATTGTAAACCATTTCACTTGTATGCGAGGGACAATTGTAAAACCATGGCTGCTGTCTGTGCCCAAGAGCATGGTGGAGGCAATATGCGTCCCGTAGCTTTCTTTTCCAAAGTAGTTCCAATACCGGTACAAGGGATGCCGGCGTGTCTCCGAGCATTGGCGGCTTGCGCCATGGCTGTAGAGATGGTTGAAACAATCACATTAGGCCATCCAATAGTACTACACACTAGTCACCAAGTTTTACATCTTGTAAAAAATGTCACTACCCAACACATGACTTCTCAAAGACTTTCTGGTTATGAATGTATATTACTGAATAATACAAATCTGACTATTAAATATAGTAGTGTATCCTCAGGGCCAACTCAAATACTTAGTGCCTTACTTACAGGATCACCAGACTTTCCAACAGATCATGATTGTATAGAGGTAATACACCACATTACCACACCAAGACCTGACTTGATGGATAAACCTTTTGACCATGCTGATAATGTGTTTGTTGATGGTTCTTGTTCCCGACCTAGTGATGGTATTTATAAGACAGGCTATGCCGTTGTGCAACTACCAGACATTGTTCTAGATGCAGGCCCCATTCCTTATCCTTCTGCACAAGCTGCAGAATTAATAGCACTTACAAAAGCATGTAAATTGTTTGAAAATAAATCTGTTAACATTTACACTGACTCTCGCTATGCTTTTGGGGTTGTGCACGATTTTGGTATGATATGGAAACAACGTGGTTTTGTTTCAGCAGATGGCAAGACCATCTCTCATACAGACCTGATTAATGAACTTTTAGAGGCCATACAACTCCCAAAGGACATAGCGATCATACATTGCCGTGCACATACATACAAGTCTGACCCTATTTCCTTGGGTAATGCACTTGCAGATAAAATTGCTAAAGAGGCTGCTTATGTTTCTCATACACCCGGATCCACCATCCGTATGTATGCTGTTTTAGCCCCACCTTCATGTCCTACAGACCATATGCTTCTTGAACTCCAGGGACATGCCACTCCTAGTGACATATCTTTCTGGACTACTAATGGGTTAGCTTTAGATGAGAATGGTTTGTTTTCTAAAGAGGGGAAGGGGGGCATACCGGAAAGCAGTGCACCACTCTTTATAGCACAAGCCCATGGTGTTGGACACCTAGGTATAAAACCAACAACTAACTTGTTGAAGCAATCTTTCTACATTAGAGGTATAGGTGATCATTGCAAGGCATATATTAATAGATGTGTATATTGCTTACAGACCAATGCAACCATTCCCAATAAAGCCCAGCATGACCACTTACCCCCACCTACAGCCCCATTCACACATCTACAAATTGATTTTACACATATTCCAAAAACTGGCACTAAACAATTATATCTGCTTGTAATAGTTGACCAATTTTCTAAGTGGCCAGAAGCTTTTGTTACCCAGAGGGAAGATGCAAAAACAGTCGCTAAAATTTTAGCCACTGAAATAATTCCCAGATTTGGTTGTCCGCTTCAGATTAATTCTGATAACGGTCCAGCGTTCATTAGTAAAATCACACATGAGTTAGTAGAATGGTTACAGATTAATTGGAACTTTCACATTCCCTACCATCCTCAAAGCTCAGGGATTGTAGAAAGAATGAATCGCAATATCAAGGAAAAACTTTTAAAGGCAACAGCAGGTACATGGGTTAAATGGCAAAACTATTTACCTGCGATTTTAGCAGAAATCAGAATGACCCCAAATAGGACAACCAGGTTGTCTCCATTTGAGGTCCTAATGGGTAGACCATTCCCGACTCCATGGGTAAAAGGCCCACTTATCATTAAAAATGGTGATTTAGATTGTATTAAGGAACAATATGTAAAACAATTGATTGATAAATTGAATGGCATCTATGGTGATGTGTCTTCCCGTTTACCTCTTCCCTCACAGGAACCAACCCATCCTTTCAAGCCTGGAGATCTGGTCTGCATTCGCCAGCTGAATAAAGCAAAGAAAGGAGGTTTCCCGTTCAGCAAGCCAGTCACTGTGATCGCTGTAACCAGGACTGCCATACTGACTGATGACAAGGACATCTGGATACACGCTTCACAAGTGAAACTCTGTCCAAAGAGAGGAGAAGCGGGTGACAAGCTATCGGTCACCCCTCACAAAGGAGAAGTGGGTGATAAGGTATCGATCACTCCTCACAAAGACCAGGATGACCATCTCAATCATGGATCCAAGACATTTCTGCAAGATCTTCCTTTTCCTAATGGGGATATTGATCTTTGTGTATATCCCAATAGTATTAATAACGGCATGTTATTACTCACCTGAAGATGCTGAACACTTTACACCTATTTGTTTACTATTATTAACATTGTTTAACTGTTACATGGCTTGTACTTTACGAAAGAAAATATCAGGTATGATACAAGATGCAGAAAAAGTTCAACTGCAAAATTTAATTAGAGGTAGACCCAGATAGTTTATATTGTAGGAACATTACAGATTATGTGATCACGATGTGATCAAAGAGGGGAATGATGGGTATATATGTGTGTATGTATGTATATGTATATATATATATATGTGTATATATGTGTATATATGTGTATGTATATATATTATATATATTATGTTATATGGGTAATTTGAATCTCACATATTAAGCATATTGAGGGTAACTTTAAATCTAGTATCAAATGTTTATAAAGCAGCATTCCACAAGTTTCTTTCTGTATAAGTTGTAACATATGGTTCTAATATAAGTTCCTCTCTACAAATGGTTATATGGGCATATTCTGTTATGTGCTATAACAACATTCTTATTTCCTGTGGGCCCCTTATGCAGATGTGAAGTTAACTACGTTTTTTATATATTTCCTGTGACCTCATGTATGACGTATACATTCCTATAAATTCTTTGTGTGTTCTTCAAATAAATGGGACTTTTGTGAAAACACTCAGTTGCATGTGTGTGTGATTTCAGTGGTCACCCCAGGGCCCTGAAGAAAACGTGTGCCGCACCCTTATCAGTAAGAGCAGAGCTAAGAAACAAAAGAAGTAACCCTACAGAAACTAGGCACACATAAATGTCTGTTGTTTTAAGTCAAAATCCAGGGTGCCCATACCTTGTTTTTAACTCATATGGTGCATAGCCAGCTTCGCTTTAGTTCCTCACAGCCTCCTTCCTCCCCTCTCCTTCCTTTTCACAGCGGCTGAGACCTCCATGTCTGACAGCAACTCCAGACTCCTCCTCTGTCACAGAGTCTCACCCACTTAAGGTGCAATAGTCCTATTTCTGCTAAGGGGAGCTAAATAGCCCCAGAGCAAGCCACACAGAAATGTAAGCACCATGTGTTCCACACAGCGCGGAGTGTTCACACAACAGGACCGCTGACAGGCTTGCATTTAGTGTATTGTAGGAAGTTTTACTGACCATTACTAGATGATCTCACTATCCCTCTAACCAGATTGTGCTCCAGCTCCTCCCATGAGCAGTAGCAGTGTTAATTAAGTGTTTCTGCTCTCTGTCCAGGGGGAACTTAGTTCTCACTGCAAAAATAGTGCAGGAACTCCGTTCCCATGCGTTCCCACAGGACTTGACCATTTGACTTTTGCTCATTTATTATCTTATGTGTCTTAGGTCTCATTTTGCCAATGTGGGCTATCCCACAAGCACATAATAAGGCATGTAACATAGTCTGCATTACAGATTTAACTCTAGAGACTTGCAAAATGTTCTGTATAGTAAGCTTAGAATACCTTCTAGCAACAAACAATTTACAGGAAGACAATACCTGACACTTGTCATACGTATTTTGCCAAAACACAGGTTGGATTGTACCACATATATCTGAGATATTCAGTCAAAGGGCGGTTGTTGAGCTCTTCTAGCACTACATAGGGTTAGAATGTTTTGTCCCATTCCCCAGACATAGGCATACCTCGCTTTATTGCGCTTCACAGATATAGCTCTTTTTACAAATTGAAGGTTTGTGGAACCCTGTGCCAAGTAAGTCTATCAATGACATTTTTCAAACATGTATACACATATAAGCACATAAATACACATGAATACACATTTATACACACGATAATAATACCTGTTATCAGTGCCGCAAGTTAAGTTTGAGGTTGTGCGCTATACAAGTATCCAATTATTATTAATTATTACCTATATTTACACACCACCAGCAAAAGGATTGTGACTCACTGAAGGCTCAGATGATGGTTAGCATTTTTTAGCAATAAAGTATTTTTAAATTTTAATTATGTACAATGTTTTTTTAGACATAAGCTATTGCACACTTAATAGCCTACAGTATAGTGTAAATATAAATTTTATATGCACTAGAAACCAAAAAATGAGTGTGACTCACTTTATTGCTATTTTCGCTTTATTGCAGTGGTCTGGAACTAAACCCGCAATATCTCCGAGGTACGCCTGTATGAATATTCAATATATTCAATATGTCTCTATTATATCTTATATATTCAGCTGTGGCCAGTAAATATATACACAACCAGTATATACACAGCATAAAGAATACAAACTCTAACATAACAGTTAGTAGTTCTATTAAAAGACACCCAGTTTTCCTTGTTATAGTGAATCAGCTCCATTACCTAATAGATATTCTGCAGCTCTCTCCTTAAAGGGATACTGAACCCAAATTTTTTCCTTCGTGATTCAGATAGAGCATGCAATTTTAAGCAACTTTCTAATTTACTCCTAATATCAAATTTTCTTAATTCTCTTGGTATCTTTATTTGAAAAGCAAGAATGTAAGTTTAGATGCCGGTCTATTTTTGGTGAACAAACTGGGTTGTCCTTGCTAATTGGACAGCACCAATAAACAAGTGCTGTCCATGGTTCTGAAACAAAAAATTGCTGGCTCCTTAGCTTAGATTCCTTCTTTTTCAAATAAAGATAGCAAGAGAACGAAGAAAATTTGATAATAGGAGTAAATTAGAAAGTTGCTCAAAATTGCATGCTCTATCTGAATCATGAAAGAAAAAATGTGGGTTCAGTGTCGATATATCGATAAGCCAATGCTTAAATCTACTATAAACTAATGTAGTCGTTAAGTTTTTTTAAAAATAATTTTTAACGATTTTCAAAATATAGGTATATTTTCAATCTAACCTTTTGCTATGTTCCTCCGCCCCCTTGCTTTCTTCCGGCTTGTGTATTCTAATTCTTACTAGTGGTCCCACCCGCTTTATACGTATGGCTACGTGCTCGCTATCGAGAATAGATTTTATGCGCATGCGCAATGCCACGCTCTCCCCTACAATAAATACTATCAATTGTATAGGATTCTGTTTTCATTAGACTGCGCATGCGGCTATCATGAATGCGCTTCTAAAGACAGACTTAATTCAGAGATAGCCGCATGCGCATTTACAGCCGGGGGCGTATATTGAACTGTTTGGGACGCCACTGGGGGACCAATCAGTTCGATATGGCTGTATTCGTCACTGAAAAAGAAAAATATTTTTGTAATGCGGGCGGAGGATCGGCGAGAGAGTTTTGAAAACGGTACTGTGAAAAAAAGATAGTTATATTGCGATTTTACTAAACAGATGAATGAAAGTTACCTTATTTTGGGATGTATTTGTAAATTATTATTAGCGAATAGACAAAGTTTACTTTCACTTTAAAGGAAGGCATGTGAATAGTTATGGGGATTGGAGAAAGCAATTTAAAACATGTTGAAAGCAAGTAACATTAACTCGCACTGTAAAATAAATTTCGCTATGCTCTATGTAGCAGTTTGCGGAAGGAGAGTGGGCGGGAGTAGAAACATATTTTTGCTTTTTAAAAAAATTGGGATTTGTAGGGATCGGACTTTTTTAATCCATAAAATCTGTGACTTTCCTGGTTTTCCGAAATGTATGGCAACTCTATCCAGACAGCTTCTCTATGCGTCCCCTTAACAAAGCTTAAACGGCCATTAAATAAAAAAAAGAATTGTATAATCAATAAATGCATAGTAAAATGTAAAGAAAAAGCACTTCTGAATTTCACGCAAGTAGTATAACTTTTTTTTAAATTTGTTGGCCCCCTGTATTATGTGACAGCTATCAGCCAATCACAGGTTCATATATACGTATACCCTTTGAACTCTTGCACATGCTTAAAAATTGTGCATATGAAAAAATGTGCAAAATTTGAATTTAGAAGTAAATTGGAAAGTTGTTTAAAATTGTATGCTCTATCTGAATCATGAAAGAAAAAAAAATGACTTTAGTGTCCCTTTAATGTGTAATTCCCTTGATAAACCTCCCTTCTGCAGATGTTACATTGAGGTATTTGTGTCCCAGTGGATGCAAGCTGTGTTGCCCTTTTCTTCCCATTTGTTGAATAAAAAAACCTTGTGTACAAATTATATCATTTAAATTAAAATTGTAACTGTAGCCATACTTGTTTAATGCTAAAATGCTAAGCAAATTGTCTGTAAGCTGAGAGGCAAGTAAATTACAACTCTCACCTATGGTGTGTAACACACTGCAGCAGGAATCCTTTCTCTTGTATAACCGGCCTGCTGCCATTCACGGTTTGTCCTATCTGCAGAACTGTTCTCTAATTCTTTTAAGGAATTAGATTCTTTGCTCATATGGGATTTTGTATCTGAATATATCAGCAAACAATTATCTATATGAACATGTGTATGACTTGTAGTTACTATACTGGTTTGATGTTAATGAATTTTAAAGTTATTCTCTGCTGCCATCTTGTGGCCTTTTGTTGTCATTACCACCATTTCCCCAGAAAATAAATTCAATATGAAACTTTTTTCCACTGACAAAATAGATTTTATATTTTGCCCTTTTTATAATCAAAGCAATTGTGTATGACTTTGAAATAGTTGTTTAGAGTTGTTTATGTTGTTATTTTTTTTGTACTGCCTGTTTCAAATCAGCTGCATTTTCTATTTATCTAACTGGCTTTTCTTTGACTATATATATATATATATATATATATATATATATATATATATATATATATATATATATATATATACATATATATATATATATATATATATATATATATATTTATATATATATATATATATATATATATATATATATATATATATATATATATATATATATATATATATATATATATATATATATAAAATACAGTTTTTCTCTACTTTTTTAGAGCAGTTTTATACCAGAATGTGTAAAATTAAGAATCACTTTTTCTTCCTCATAATAGAATGAAGTCTAACTGGTCAATATACACTGATGTTCAGTTCAAATGTTATTCTACGTCTCTTCCCGTTCCCTCAGGTAACTTTAAATTAGAAAATCTTCTGGATAAAGTCTCTCTTTACTCTTGGTTCCTAATAATTATCCCAAGCTTAAATATTGCAGACACTATCAGTGACATCTGTTCAACATGGGCAGCATGAGCTATGCCCCACCAGATATAATTATTAGTACAAATTAGTAAGAAATAATCTAATAAAACATAACGTCATTATTTGTCATTTCTAATCCATTTTAATACAGTTTTAGTTTATTTTTTTTCTGAACCGAAGGACATTAAAGATTCACTATGCAATTTTCACACTGCAAGAAGTGTGTAGATGTCACTAGGGGCTAGCAAAGACTGACAACCAGCAGAGAAGGCCTTCTAGGGCGATATTAAAACCGCCGTTTAATAATGCTCTAAGGCCAACCACTAAAAATCCGGGCACTCCACTACCATCCAGATGAAAGACCTGATTGGATGGTTGAGGAGTCACATCCCGTGCAGAAGTCAAATACCAGAGTGCACACTATACTGGATCAAACTCACTAACAAACCCAGAGCAGTTAAAGGGAACACTAAATCCAATTTTTTTCTTTCATGATTCAGATAGAGCATACAATTTTAAGCAACTTTCTAATTTACTCCTACTATAATTTTTTTGTTCTATTGCTATCTTTATTTAAAAAGCAGTAATTTAAAGTATAGCAGCCAGCCCATTTTAGGTTCAGCACCCTGGATAGCGCTTGCTTATTAGTGAATACAATTAGCAAACCAATAAGCAAGGATAACCCAGGTTCTCAACCAAAAATGGGCTTGCTCCTGAGCTTTATTTTCCTGCTTTTTAAATAAAGATAGCAAGAGAACGAAGAAAAATTGATAATAGGAGTAAATTAGAAAGTTCTTAAAATTGGATACTCTATCTGAATCATGAAATAAAAAATTTAGGTTTAGTGTCCCTTTGAGGCTGCAAGGGGATTTTCATGCTGAGTATGCTTTAAAGACAATCAAGGGGTTAATCACAGCGGCACGTTTAATGCTGCTGTTATTTAACCCTTGATTGCCTTGTGTGTTCTGGATACTGCATATATTTAAATGACAATAATGGGGTTAAATCACTTTCAAAACTGTACTTCTATACACTTGCTTTTTTATATTATCTCTGTCTGTCTACTAAAGCCCAATACTCAGAGAGAACAATTGCTTATATCTCCAACCTATTATTGGGACTGTCATTTCTAGATAAAGAGATTATTAATATACGGCTAGATTACGAGTTTTGCGGTAACAGGGGTGCGTTGCTAACGAGCAGTTTTTCATCACCGCTCACCTACAGACAACACTGGTATTACGGGGTTTTTTAAACCCGGCGTTAGTCGCAAAAAGGTGAGCGTAGAGCAGAAGTTAGCTCCACATCTCACCTCAATACCAGCGCTGCTTACGGTAACGGTGAGCTGGCTAAACGTGCTTGTGCACGATTTCCCCATAGGAATCAATGGGGCAGAGCCGGCTGAAAAAAAAACTAACACCTGCAAAAAAAGCAGCATTCAGCTCCTAACGCAGCCCCATTGATTCTTATGGGAAAATACTTTTATGTCTACACCTAACACCCTAACATGAACCCTGAGTCTAAACACCCCTAATCTTACACTTATTATATAAAGAGAAAAGGGAAAGAAGTAAGCTCAACTATATATAATAACAATTAATATCTAAACCCAATCAAAAATGAAGTAAATAAAGAGGTGCAATCTGGTAAGCAATTTATATACAAAACAAAAAAGGAGAGAGAGAGGGGAAACCGGTATAAGGTAAATCCTAAAAAAGACCAGGGTTGCTGCACACTCTTAAAATAATTACTGATATAACACACAGATTATACTAAATGTGATTTAATAGTGCAAATACATAAATAAATAAATCAACATGAATTCATAAATAAAACACACACAAAGACTCACATAAAAGCCATGGTCTGGCTTCACAATGTGTATACTACACGAATAAACCTGTTGAAACGTTTGGATGGTGCTGCTTCTTTTTGTGCTTTTCTATATTGTGGGATATAGTGCAATATCCTTGAAGCTTGCACATCATATTACTTTCAGGTGCTGGATTTTTCGTTTGTTTTAATAAAAAAACAAGAACAACACATAGGCCCCACATACACCACCTGGTCTTTTTTAGGATTTACCTTATACCGGTAGACCCTCTCTCTCTCCTTTCTTACACTTATTAACCCCTAATCTGCCGCCCCCGACATCGCCGACACCTGCATTATATTTATTAACCCCTTATCTGCCGCTCCGTAAACCGACGCAACCTACATTATACTTATGAACCCCTAATCTGCTGTCCCAAACATCGCCGACACCTACTTTTTATTTATTAACCCCTAATCTGCCGCTCCCCAATGTCGCTGCCACTATAATAAAGTTATTATCCCCTAAATCTAAGTCTAACCCTAACACCCCCCTAACTTAAATATAATTTAAATATATATATAAATAAAATTACTATTATTAACTAAATTATTCCTATTTAAAATTAAATACTTACCTATAAAATAAACCCTAAGATAGCTACAATATAACTAATAGTTACATTGTAGCTATTTTAGGATTTATTTTTATTTTACAGGCAAGTTTGTATTTAATTTAACTAGGTACAATAGTTATTAAATAGTTATTAACTATTTAATAACTTCCTAGTTAAAATAAGTACAAATGTACCTGTAAAATAAACCCTAACCTAAGTTACAATTACACCTAACACTACACTATAATTAAATTAATTACCTAAACTAACTACAATTAATTACAATTAAATTAAAAAAAACAAAAAAAAACCCCACTAAATTACAGAAAATAATAAAATAATTACAATTTTTTTAAACTAATTACACCTAATCTAATCCCCCTATAATAAAATAAAAAAGCCCCCCAAAAGAAAAAAAAATCCCTACCCTATACTAAATTACAAATAGCCCTTAAAAGGGCCTTTTGCGGGGCATTGCCCCAAAGTAATCAGCTCTTTTACCTGTAAAAAAAAAAAGACAATACCCCCCCCCCAACATTACAACCCACCACCTACACACCCAACCCTACTCTAAAACCCACCCAATCACCCCTTAATAAAACCTAACACTAACCCCTTGAAGATCACCCTACCTTGAGACGTCTTCATCCAACCGGGCAGAAGTGGTCCTCCAGACGGCCAGAAGTCTTCATCCGATCCGGGCAGAAGAGGACCTCCAGACGGCCAGAAGTCTTCATCCAGGCGGCATCTTCTATCTTCATCCATCCAGAGCGGAGCGGGTCCATCTTCAAGCCATCCGACGCGGAGCATCCTCTTCCATCTGACGACTAACACTAAATGACGGTACCTTTAAGTGACGTCATCCAAGATGGCGTCCCTTCAATTCCGATTGGCTGATAGAATTCTATCAGCCAATCGTAATTAAGGTAGAAAAAAATCCTATTGGCTGATCCAATCAGCCAATAGGATTGAGCTCGCATTCTATTGGCTGTTCCAATCAGCCAATAGAATGTGAGCTCAATCCTATTGGCTGATTGGATCAGCCAATAGGATTGAACTTCAATCCTATTGGCTAATTGCATCAGCCAATAGGATTTTTTCTACCTGAATTCCGATTGGCTGATAGAATTCTATCAGCCAATCGGAATTGAAGGGACACCATCTTGGGTGACGTCACTTAAAGGTACCGTCATTTAGTGTTAGTGGTCGGATGGAAGTTAATAACTATTTAATAACTATTGTACCTAGTTAAAATAAATACAAACTTGCCTGTAAAATAAAAATAAATCCTAAAATGGCTACAATGTAACTATTAGTTATATTGTATCTATTTTAGGGTTTATTTTATAGGTAAGTATTTAGTTTTAAATAGGAATTATTTAGTTAATAATAGTAATTTTATTTAGATGTATTTAAATTATATTTAAGTTAGGGGGTGTTAGGGTTAGACTTAGATTTTAGGGTTAATAAATGTAATATAGTTGCGGCGACATTGGGCGGCAGATTAGGGGTTAATAAACATACGGCTAGATTTGGAGTTTTGTCGGTAACGACCCGAAAATCTAACGCCAGCTTTTTTCTGGCCGCACCATAAAAATAACTCTGGTATTGAGAGTCCACATAAAGGCTGCGTTAGGCTCCAAAAAAGGAGCATAGAGCATTTTTAACGCAGCTTCAACTCTCAATACCAGAGTTGCTTACGCAAGCGGCCAGCCTCAAAAACGTGCTCGTGCACGATTCCCCCATAGGAAACAATGGGGCTGTTTGAGCTGAAAAAAAACCTAACACCTGCAAAAAAGCTGCGTTCAGCTCTTAACGCAGCCCCATTGTTTGCTATGGGGAAACACTTCCTACGTCTGCACTTAACACCCTAACATGTACCCCGAGTCTAAACACCCCTAACACTTATTAACCCCTAATCTGCAGCCCCCGCTATCGCTGACACCTGCATTTTATTTTTAACCCCTAATCTGCCGCTCCATAAACCGCCGCTACTTACATTATCCTTATGTACCCCTAATCTGCTGCCCCTAACACCGCCGACCCCTATATTATATTTATTAACCCCTAACCTGCCCCCCACAACGTCGCAGCCAGCTACCTACAATAATTAACCCCTAATCTGCCGAGCGGACCTGAGCGCTACTATAATAAAGTTATTAACCCCTAATCCGCCTCACTAACCCTATAATAAATAGTATTAACCCCTAATCTGCCCTCCCTAACATCGCCGACACCTAACTTCAAACATTAACACCCCCCTAAGTTAAATATAATTTTATTCTAACAAAATAAATTAACTCTTATTAAATAAATTATTCCTATTTAAAGCTAAATACTTACCTGTAAAATAAACCCTAATATAGCTACAATATAAATTATAATTACATTGTAGCTATTTTAGGATTAATATTTATTTTACAGGCAACTTTGTAATTATTTTAACCAGGTACAATAGCTATTTAATAGTTAAGAACTATTTAATAGCTAAAATATTTAAAATAATTACAAATTTACCTGTAAAATAAATCCTAACCTAAGTTACAATTAAACCTAACACTATACTATCATTAAATTAATTAAATAAAATACCTACAATTACCTACAATTAAACCTAACACTACACTATCAATACATTAATTAAATACAATACCTACAAAAAATACATTTAAATAAACTAACTAAAGTACAAAAAATAAAAAAGAACTAAGTTACAAAAAATAAAAAAATATTTACAAACATAAGAAAAATATTACAACAATTTAAAACTAATTACACCTACTCTAAGCCCCCTAATAAAATAACAAAGACCCCCAAAATAAAAAAATGCCCTACCCTATTCTAAATTACTAAAGTTCAAAGCTCTTTTACCTTACCAGCCCTGAACAGGGCCCTTTGCGGGGCATGCCCCAAAAAGTTCAGCTCTTTTTCCTGTAAAAAAAAACATACAATACCCCCCCCCCCAACATTACAACCCACCACCCACATACCCCTAATCTAACCCAAACCCCCCTTAAATAAACCTAACACTAAGCCCCTGAAGATCTTCCTACCTTGTCTTCACCCTGCCAGGTTCACCGATCGGTCCAGAAGAGCTCCTCCGATGTCCTGATCCAAGCCCAAGCGGGGGGCTGAAGAGGTCCATGATCAGGCTGAAGTCATCATCCAAGCGGGAGCTGAAGAGGTCCATGATCCGGCTGAAGTCTTCATCCAAGCGGGGCAGAAGAGGTCTTCCATCCGATTGAAGTCTTCATCTAAGCGAGATCTTCTATGGTCATCCATCCGGAGCGGAGCAGCAGGATCCTGAAGACCTCCGACGCGGAACATCCATCCTGGCCGACGACTGAACGACGAATGACGGTTCCTTTAAATGACGTCATCCAAGATGGCGTCCCTCGAATTCCGATTGGCTGATAGGATTCTATCAGCCAATCGGAATTAAGGTAGGAATATTCTGATTGGCTGATGGAATCAGCCAATCAGAATCAAGATCAATCCGATTGGCTGATCCAATCAGCCAATCAGATTGAGCTCGCATTCTATTGGCTGATCGGAACAGCCAATAGAATGCGAGCTCAATCTGATTGGCTGATTGGATCAGCCAATCGGATTGAACTTGATTCTGATTGGCTGATTCCATCAGCCAATCAGAATATTCCTACCTTAATTCCGATTGGCTGATAGAATCCTATCAGCCAATCGGAATTTGAGGGACGCCATCTTGGATGACGTCCCTTAAAGGAACCGTCATTCTTCAGTTGGACGTCGCCGAATGAAGATGGGTCCGCGTCAGAGGTCTTCAGGATGGAGCCGGTCCTCATCGGATGAAGATAGAAGATGCCGCTTGGAAGATGATGGTTGCCGGTCCGGATCTACTCTTCTTCCCGGATAGGATGAAGACTTTGGAGCCTCTTCTTGACCTCTTCAGCCACCGGATGATGGATGTCTAGCCCCCGCTTGGGTTGGATGAAGATTTTGGAGCCAGGACGGATCGGTGATACCTGGTGAGGTGAAGACAAGGTAGGATGATCTTCAGGGGCTTAGTGTTAGGTTTATTTAAGGGGGGTTTGGGTTAGATTAGGGGTATGTGGGTGGTGGGTTGTAATGTTGGGGGGGGGGTATTGTATGTTTTTTTTTACAGGAAAAAGAGCTGAACTTTTTGGGGCATGCCCCGCAAAGGGTAAAAGAGCTTTGAACTTTAGTAATTTAGAATAGGGTAGGGCATTTTTTTATTTTGGGGGTCTTTGTTATTTTATTAGGGGGCTTAGAGTAGGTGTAATTAGTTTTAAATTGTTGTAATATTTTTCTTATGTTTGTAAATATTTTTTTATTTTTTGTAACTTAGTTCTTTTTTATTTTTTGTACTTTAGTTAGTTTATTTAAATGTATTTTTTTGTAGGTATTGTATTTAATTAATGTATTGATAGTGTAGTGTTAGGTTTAATTGTAGGTAATTGTAGGTATTTTATTTAATTAATTTAATGATAGTATAGTGTTAGGTTTAATTGTAACTTAGGTTAGGATTTATTTTACAGGTAATTTTGTAATTATTTTAACTAGGCAACTATTAAATAGTTCTTAACTATGTAATAGCTATTGTACCTGGTTAAAATAATTACAAAGTTGCCTGTAAAATAAATATTAATCCTAAAATAGCTACATTGTAATTATAATTTATATTGTAGCTATATTAGGGTTTATTTTACAGGTAAGTATTTAGCTTTAAATAGGAATAATTTATTTAATAAGAGTTAATTTATTTTGTTAGAATAAAATTATATTTAACTTAGGGGGGTGTTAGTGTTAGGGTTAGACTTAGCTTTAGGGATTAATACATTTATTAGAATAGCGGTGAGCTCCGGTCGGCAGATTAGGGGTTAATAATTGAAGTTAGGTGTCGGCGATGTTAGGGAGGGCAGATTAGGGGTTAATACTATTTATTATAGGGTTAGTGAGGCGGATTAGGGGTTAATAACTTTATTATAGTAGCGCTCAGGTCCGCTCGGCAGATTAGGGGTTAATAAGTGTAGGCAGGTGGAGGCGACGTTGTGGGGGGCAGGTTAGGGGTTAATAAATATAATATAGGGGTCGGCGGTGTTAGGGGCAGCAGATTAGGGGTACATAGCTATAATGTAGGTGGCGGCGCTTTGCGGTCGGCAGATTAGGGGTTAATTATTGTAGGTAGCTGGCGGCGACGTTGTGGGGGGCAGATTAGGGGTTAATAAATATAATACAGGGGTCGGCGGTGTTAGGGGCAGCAGATTAGGGGTACATAAGTATAACGTAGGTGGCGGTCGACAGATTAGGGGTTAAAAAAATGTAATCGAGTGGCAGCGATGTGGGGGGACCTCGGTTTAGGGGTACATAGGTAGTTTATGGGTGTTAGTGTACTTTAGAGCACAGTAGTTAAGAGCTTTATAAACCGGCGTTAGCCCAGAAAGCTCTTAACTACTGACTTTTTTCCTGCGGCTGGAGTTTTGTCTTTAGATGTCTAACGCTCACTCCAGACACGACTCTAAATAACGGAGTTAGGAAGATCCCATTGAAAAGATAGGATACGCAATTGACGTAAGGGGATCTGCGGTATGGAAAAGTCGCGGCTGAAAAGTGAGCGTTAGACCCTATTTTGAGTGACTCCAAATACCGGAGGTAGCCTAAAACCAGCGTTAGGAGCCTCTAACGCTGGTTTTCACGGCTAACGCCAAACTCCAAATCTAGGCCATAGGTAGGTGTCGGCAATGTTAGGGACGGCAGATTAGGGGTTAATAAAATGTAATTAATGTTTGCGAGGCGGGAGTGCGGCGGTTTAGGGGTTAATATATTTATTGAAGTGGCGGCGATGTCCGGTCGGCAGATTAGGGGTTAAAAAATGTATTTAAGTGTTTGCGATATGGGGGGGGGGGGGCTCGGTTTAGGGGTTAATAGGTAGTTTATGGGTGTTTGTGTACTTTGCAGCACTTTAGTTAAGAGTTTTATGTTACGGCGTTAGCCCATAAAACTCTTAACTACTGACTTTTAAATGCGGTAGGAGTCTTGACAGGAGAGAGTGTACCGCTCACTTTTTCCAAGAATCGTAATACCGGCATTAGGCAAATCCCATTAAAAAGATAGGATACACAATTGACGTAAGTGGATTTGCGGTATGCTCGAGTTGCGGAAAAAAGTGAGTGGTACACCTGTACCTGCCAGACTCGTAATACCAGCGGGCGTTAAAAAGTAGCGTTGGGACCTCTCAACGCTGCTTTTTAAGGCTAACGCAAGACTCGTAATCTAGCCGATAATTTTGTATGTACTGGTAATGACACCTGTGTATCTTTATATCTGTGATCCAATATTATAGCAAACATATATTTAATAACTGTCTGTGAGATGTCTGAGTTGTATTAAAACGTAATTACAATGGTCTAATTTTGTTTAGTGTAAAACTAGGTGATGCTACTCCAAGTATTTAATTAAGTTTATTTATTAGTTGTATTTGTTTAGTGGTTTTACACACTATTGCAACTATTGTTAATATCATACATTTCTATTGATTATTATTGTTTTTGTCCCCACACCCTCTAACTATATATATATAGAGAGAAAATAACTCATTGTGTAAACCATTTACAAAATCAACCCTTTCTGGGACATACACGTAGGTGGCTGCTAGTTTATAGTGTTTATATATTGAAAATAAACGTTTTAGCTGTTCCTGCATGTAATCGCAGTTTTGTAAAATGTGGTTCAATTCTGCTTTTCAAGCCACATAATATGTTGTATAATATGTTATATTTAAATATGTGATACAGTTAAAGGCACCTATATTATATTAAGCACACATATAATGACTGCTTTATTGTAAGGGCAGTGTATATGTGGAATAGAAAGGTACGGCCATGGGTACTAAATTGGCTCCTAGTTTTGCTAATCTGTTTATGGGAGAATTTGAATAAAAATAATATTGGAAAGGTTCTAAAGAATAAGCAGTGGGTTTTGTCACATTTCTTAATCAGAATGAAATGGGTATTAGTTTTTCAACTAAATAAACAAAATGATGAGAGAGAATTTTTATGTTTGAATATTTTTTATTCAAGTGTTATATTTGTACAAGAAAGATAATATAACATAATCTCAAGTTTACATATACCCAGGTTTTATGCCACAGTCCCATATGTGGTTGTATGATAATTCAAGCCATTGGACCCTTATATGAGTGTATTGTTGACATCCTTTCAGAAGGGAATCCAAGAGTTTAATGGCATGTGTGTCACACCACTCCGTCTTGGCGGTGGCTCGGCGCTCTCCTCTCACGGCCGTTGCCATGGTTGTGGCGGTTGTTGTGGCGATGATGTCATCGCCGCACGCCGCTTCTAGCCTCTGATGCTGCTCACCTGTTTGCTGTCCTTGGCGCGAACCAGCGCCTATGTAAGTACCCCTTACTTTATTCACCTTGCCCGAGTATAGGTGTTACTTTGTGTGCTCCTGGGTACTTATTTTCTGCCTGAACTGTTGATTGCCTTATTGTTGCTGAACTCTGCCTGTCTCAGACCATTCTACTGATTAACCCCTGAACTGCTGATTACCTTATTGTTGCTGAGCTCTGCCTGTCTCAGACCATTCTACTGATTAACCCCTGAACTGCTGATTGCCTTATTGTTGCCAAACTCTGCTTGTCTCGGACCTCTCTACTGTTTTACCCCTGTACTGCTGGTACTCTGGATTGCTTTGTTGTTGCCGAACTCTGCTTGCCTGACTATTCGCCAGTTATCCCCTGTAGTGCTGTGAAGTGTGACCCTCTCTACTGTGAGTACTGCTTACCTCATTTATTTATCTGTTCTCTAGTTCTGGGATATTTCCTTATCGTTCCACTTGACGCCGGGATAAGAAGACTGCTGGCCAAGTTTGGTCTGCTAGGGAAATATCCCACGAGCATTACATTATACTTGGGCCATGGACCCAAATGAGGTAGCAAGCGCAATCTCTCTTCGTGGACAAATGCTGGGAACTCATGCCACACACTTGCAAAGTCTGGATTAGAATTAGAGACTATTACTGCCATGCTCTCCTTACTTGTTGCTGAGAAAAACACTACTCCTGCTGCCATACAGCCTGCCACTGCTGCTAGTACCACAACCTCCTCCTGTGCTTCTGGTACTTCTGCTGCTGAATACTCTCTCTTGGATCTCCGCCAGGGTACTAGATCCGTAGCACAATACGTCATCAAATTTCACACCTTGGCACATGAGACCAGCTCTAGTGCTTTCAATGCGGCCATTCTGAGAGGTCTACATGAACGCATCAAGGATGAGCTCACTTATCGTGATGTCCCATCTACCCTGGATGACTTTATAGAACTGTGTATCACTCTGCATTCTTGCTTTCAGGAGCGACAAGCTGGGAGAGAGAGAACACGCAGAGTCCTGCCTTCCGGTCTTCCTACCTGTCTAGCCACTAGACTGCCCTCTACTTCTCCTGCACCTCCAATTGCTTCTGAGGAGGAACCCATGTACCTCTCTTCCATTAAGTCCTCTGAATCTAAAAGACAGAGGAGAAGGAGGTTGAGACTTTGCTTTTATTGTGGTTCCAATTCTCATCAACTTAAGAACTGGGATATACTGCCGGGAAAAGCCAATGCTTAGAGGATAATAGTAGGGTACCTCTGAGCATGGCCGCTACCAATTCCCCTCATTCTTCTCGGATCTTGGTACCTGTTACCCTCACCTTTCTCCAGAACTCTGTTCATGCACAGGCCTTTGTTGATTCGGGGCAGCTGGAAATTTTCTAGACCACTGTTTTCATGATTAAAGCAGTTTTGCCTCTTCTTCAGAAAAAACAATGTCTCAAAATTACCACTCTGGATGGCACTCCCCTGGAATCAGGCTTAATCCATTTCAAATCAGCACCTCTAACCATGACTGTGGGAGTCTTACATTCTGAACAGTTGCAATTTGATGTCATTCATTGTCCTGCACAACCAGTTATCCTTGGTTACGCAAACACAACCATCAATTTGATTGGACTGAGGGACAGTTGGCCTCCTGGGGTAAATCTTGTTTTCATTCCTGCCTGGCTATGGTGACTCCATTACATCACACTCCTATAGCCAATCTTCAAACTTCTTCTACTCTTCCCTCAGTATATGCTGAATTTATGGATGTGTTTGAAAAGAAAGCAGCTGAAGTGCTACCACCTCAACGCCCTTATGACTGCAAAATTGATCTCTTCCCTGGAGCTCCACTTCCTAAAGGAAGGATTTATCTGCTCTCTAAGGCTGAAACCAAGGCCATGGAGGAATATATCCAAGAGAACTTAACTAAAGGCTTTATTCGCCCTTCCTCCTCTCCTGCTGGGGCTGAATTCTTTTTTGTCAGTAAGAAGCATGGTGGTTTGAGACCCTGCATTAACTACAGAGCCCTAAACAACATCACTATCAAGAACCGTTATCCTATTACCTTGATCACTGAATTATATGATTTGCTCCAAAATGCATATTACTTTATGAAACTAGATCTTCATGGGGTGTATAATCTCATTCATATCTTCCCGGGACATGAATGGAAAACTGCCTTCAACATGAGATCTGACCATTATGAATATTTAGTAATGCCTTTGGGCTATGTAACGCCCCTGCTGTCTTTCAAGCCTTCGTCAATGACGTCTTCGTGACCTCCATGAAATGGGTTCTGTCATTTTCTATTTGGATGACATCTCCTCATATTCTCCACCACCCTGGAGGAGCATCATGAGCATGTGAAACAGGTACGTCTTTGTCTCCAAAACAATTATCTTGTAGCCAAGTTGGAGAATTGCAAATTCGATCAAGTCCAGATCCAGTTCCTTGGATATGTTATCTCAAAAGATGGTTTTGCCATGGACCCTACAAAGCTAACCGCAGTTCTGGAATGGCCTCAACCCTCCACATTAAAAGGATTACAGAGATTCTTGGGGGTTTTCAACTATTATCGCAAGTTTATAAAGAACTTCTCCAAAATCGTTGCTCCACTCACTGAGTTGACTATATGAAACAAAGACTTCAAAAATTGGCCTCCAGTAGCTGTGGATGCTTTCTCTTATTTAAAAGCGTCCTTCTGTACTGCTCCTGTGCGTGTGTGTGTATATACATAATCTGTGACAATGTGGGAATGCCTAACTATTCTCCAGTTATCCCCTGTAGTTCCCGTGAAGTGTGACCCTCTCTACTGTAAGTACTGCTTACCTCATTTATTTATCTGTTCCTTTGTTTTGAGATATTTCCTTATCTTTCCACTTGACACCGGGATAAGAAGACTACTGGCCAAATTTGGTCTGATAGGGAAATATCCCACAAGCATTACAGTAGGTCTCTTCTCCCACGGTTATGGGTAAAAAACAAAGCATTGCAAGAAGAGAGTATTTTCATTGCAAACAACAGTGATAAAAAGTGAAATAACTTAATACAGGTTTTTTTTTTTACAAAACCTGGGAAAACAAACACCTAGATTACGAGTTTTGCGTTAGGAGGGATGCGGTGCTAACGAGCAGTTTAAGCTCACCGCTCACTTACAGACAGCGCTGGTATTACTGTTTTTTTGAAACCCGGTGTTAACCACAAAAAAGTGAGCGAACAGCAAAATTTAGCTCCACATCTCACCTCAATACCAGCGCTGCTTACATTAGCACCTGCAAAAAAGCAGCGTAAAGCTCCTAACGCAGCCCCATTGATTCCTATGGGGAAAATACATTTTATGTCGACACCTAACACCCTAACATGAACCCCGAGTCTAAACACCACTAATCTTACACTTATTAACCCCTAATCTGCCACCCCCGACAGCACGACACCTAAATTATATTATTAACCCCTAATCTGCCGCTCCGGACACCGCCGCCACCTACATTATAGTTATGAACCCCTAATCTGCTGCCCCCAACATCGCTGAACCCTACATTATATTTATTAACCCCTAATCTGCCACCCCAATGTCGCCGCAACCTAACTACATTTATTAACCCCTAATCTGCCGCCCACAACGTCGCCACCACTATAATAAACTTATTAACCCCTAAACCTAAGTCTAACCCTAACCCCCCCTAACTTAAATATAATTACAATAAATCTAAATAAAATTACTACAATTACCTAAATAATTCCTATTTTAAACTAAATACTTACCTATAAAATAAACCCTAAGATAGCTACAATATAACTAATAGTTACATTGTAGCTAGCTTAGGGTTTATTTTTATTTTACAGGCAAGTTTGTATTTATTTTAACTAGATAGAATAGTTATTAAATAGTTATTAACTATTTAATAACTACCTAGTTAAAATAAAGACAAATTTCCTGTAAAATAAAACCTAACCTAAGTTACACTAACACCTAACACTACACTATAATTAAATAAATTAACTAAATTAAATACAATTAATTACAATTAAATAAAATTATCTAAAGTATGAAACCCCCCCACTAAATTACAGAAAATAATAAAATAATTACAAGATTTTTAAACTAATTACACCTACTCTAATCCCCCTAACAAAATAAAATAGCCCCTGATTGGAACAGCCAATAGAATGCCAGCGCAATCCTATTGGCTGATTGGATCAGCCAATAGGATTGAACTTCAATCCTATTGGCTGATTGCATCAGCCAATAGGATTTCTTCTACCTTAATTCTGCCCGTCTGGAGGACCTCTTCTGCCCGGCTTGGATGAAGACTTCTGTCTGTCTGGAGGACCACTTCTGCCTGGTTGGGTGAAGACGTCTCACGGTAGGGTGATCTTCAAGGGGTTAGTGTTAGGTTTTTTAAAGGGGGGATTGGGTGGGTTTTAGAGTAGGGTTGGTTGTGTGGGTGGTGGGTTTTAATGTTGGGGGGTATTTGTACTTTTGTTTTACAGGTAAAAGAGCTGATTACTTTGGGGCAATGCCCCGCAAAAGGCCCTTTTAAGGGCTATTTGTAATTTAGTGTAGGGTAGGGCTTTTTTTTTATTTTGGGGGGCTTTTTTATTTTGTTAGGGGGATTAGAGTAGGTGTAATTAGTTTAAAAATCTTGTAATTATTTTATTATTTTCTGTAATTTAGTGGGGGGTTTTTTTCCGTACTTTAGATAATTTTATTTAATTGTAATTAATTGTATTTAATTTAGTTAATTTATTTAATTATAGTGTAGAGTTAGGTGTTAGTGTAACTTAGGTTAGGTTTTATTTTACAGGTAAATTTGTTTTTATTTTAACTAGGTAGTTATTAAATAGTTAATAACTATTTAATAACTATTCTACCTAGTTAAAATAAATACAAAGTTGCCTGTAAAATTAAAATAAACCCTAAGATAGCTACAATGTAACTATTAGTTATATTGTAGCTAGTTTAGGGTTTATTTTATAGGTAAGTATTTAGTTTTAAATAGGAATTATTTAGGTAATTGTAGTAATTTTATTTAGATTTATTGTAATTATATTTAAGTTAGGGGGTGTTAGGGTTAGGGTTAGACTTAGGTTTAGGGGTTAATACATTTAATATAGTGGTGGCGACATTGGGGGTGGCAGATTAGGGGTTAATAAATGTAGGTAGGTGGCGGCGATATTAGGGATGGCAGATAAGGGGTTAATAATAATTAACTAATGTTTGCAAGACGGGAGTGTGGCGGTTTAGGGGTTAATATGTTTATTATAGTGGTGGCGATGTCCGGTTCGGCAGATTAGGGGTTAAAACATTTTTTTGTGTTTGCGATGTGGGGGGGACCTCGGTTTAGGGGTTAATAGGTAGTTTATGGGTGTTAGTGTACTTTTTAGCACTTTAGTTAAGAGTTTTATGCTACGGCGTTGTAGTGTAAAACTCTTAAGTACTGACTTAAAATGCAGTACCAGGCTTGACAGGAGAGGGTCTACCGCTCACTTTTTGGCAGACTCGTAATACCGGCGCTATGCAAGTCCCATTGAAAATATAGGATACGCAATTGACGTAAGTGGATTTGTGGTATTTCCGAGTCTGGCCAAAAAAGTGAGCGGTGAGCCTGTCATTTCAAGACTCGTAATACCAGCGGGCGTTAAAAAGCAGTGATGGGACCTCTTAACGCTGCATTTTAACCCTAAAGCACAACTCATAATCTAGGTGCACGACAGTATACTGATTTGTTGACATTAGCTGTATAATATAGTCACACCTCAATATTTTCTGACCAGTAGGATTTTATATAGAGATATCTCCTCGTATTTGATCAGTAGATGTTTTTAAATTGGAACCATCTTTTAGAATCCAATAATAACCATATCTTATTCATACTTTCCATGTTATCTAAAATGTATGTGGCTGAATTGTACATAGCATGGGTAGTTATAATTTTATTCCTAACTTCAGCCTAGGTCATTGTGCCAGTTTTCTAGTACTTTGCGATGCAAGTTCTAGTGACCGTGCAAAGTATTTTAATAAGTATTTTTTAGTAGGTTCATGTAGGAGGGCTTGTGTTATTGTGAGTTGCCCTTCTTTCTCTAATATATAGCTAATAAGTGAGTATAGTGTTCTCAATAATGTTTGAGCTTTACAGCAGTCCCACCACATGTGTCTATATGTGCCTAGGTCCTCACATCCTCTAACATCTTCTCGTATTAGATTGAGACATGTGTGATGTTCTCTTGTGATGTTCTCCCAAGTCTCTCTCTCTAATGTGATTCCAAAGTCTTTTTTTCCCAGTTGATCATAATTGAGGTTTTAGGTTTTTTTGGTGTGTTCTGTATAGTTATACATAGTCTAGATATGACTTGTTTCTGTCTATTAGGTGAGGTGCTTAGGAGTGCCACAGTTGTGGGTGTATGGTTAGAAATTTTCCTAAGGAACTTTTGGATGTAGGAAGTAATCTGAAGATATAGGTACCAATGGAGGTTGTGGGGGTCCAATTTATTTTGTATTTGTGAGAATGTTAGTATCTTACCATTTTACAATAGATCTGCCACTCTATATAACCCTTTGTTCTCCCATTCACTCATAATTTTCCGTTGGTCCTTTTCTAATAGGTATCTTATTGGTATTAGTATGGAATGGTCAGGGAGGAGCTTCATACCTTTGACTAGTTTGTTCCATATATATATATAGTGGTATCAGTAGTGGGGGTCTATGTAATTTAGTTGTTTTGTTTAGGGATTGTTGGTCCCACAACACTCACATCTCTGACTCCAATGTTATCCATAGCGCATCTCTTTTTGTTCTGTTAATCAAGGCATATTGGGCTAGTCTAGCTAGTAGTAATCTAGGAGATTAGAGGCCCCAACTCCCCCTAGCTTTTTATGTCTAGTGAGTGTTTTATTTGAGATTCTCACCTGACGTTTCCCCCTGATAAAAGCTGTTATTTCGGCTTGTAGTGTTATTAGTTCTGGTTTTATGATCTTGATGAGTAGTGTTCTACATAGATATAATAGTTGGGGTAGGGTAGTCATTTTTACTGCTGCCAGGTGACCCAGCCTCAAGAAGTTATAGGTTTTCCATTTATTTAGATCTTATTTCTTTATAGAGAGTGTTATAATTAAATTTATAGAGTTGGTGGAACTGGGGAGTTAGATGAATCCCCAAATATTTGATACATTGTTTCACCCATTTTAGATCAAATTTTAATTCAAGCAATTTTTGTGTATAGGGGGTATTGTGATGGGTTAGATTTTGTAATTATCTGAATATATTTTATATCCCAAAATCCTGGAGAATTAGTCTAGTGATTTATATATGTTGGGCAGGGTAATGAGTGGTTTGGTGATAGTGAGTAGGATGTCATCTGCAAACAATGTCAACTTGTATTCTGACTTTCCAAATTTGATGCCTGTTATGTCAAGGTTGCTTCTGATATTGGTTGCTAGGGGTTATATGCATAAATCAAAAAGAAGGGGTGAAAGGGGACACCCTTGTCTGGTGTTATTGAGTATAGGGAAGAGTGAGATATCATTTTTAGATGTACTTTTGACTTGGAGGAGGAATGGTAGAGTAAAATCTTACCATATATTACAATCAGGTAGATAGCAATACATTTTTGAATTGTACTAGTATTCATTACCAAAGATGGAAAACTAATATCCCATGTAGCCAGTTCCGCAGAACACAGGAACTGCACATATTTAGATGCATATGATGTACAAAGTGAAATATTAAAAGAGAGTTTCAGAGAGAAAAAATATCCCATTAAGTTAGTTGAATATGGGTATGACAAAGCAAGATCACTAATTTGGCATCAAAATAAATAAAAATTCTGAAGAATAAAAAAGTCCAATCATTACAGGTCATAATTCAAATTATCAACTGATAAGGAAAACTTTAGAAAAGCATTGGCCATTATTGCTAGGAGACCTCATTCTGAATAAATAATAGATGAAAAACCAAAATGTATATTTAGAAGAGCGCCAACTCTAAAGCAAAAATTAGCACAGAGTAAAATATTTATGACAAAAAAAAAAGATGCCCCAAATAAATTGAGAATTCAAAAGGGGAGTTATAGATGTGATTATAGAAATTGCTCCATGTGAAAATACATAACACATGGAGCTAATTTAATAGAAGACACAACTATGGGGGAGAAACGTAATATCAAGAAAAGGATATCTTGTGACTCCAATTACGAGATATATGTTATGACCTGTAGATGTGGCTTGCAATATTTAGGTAAAAACTCTAAAATAATTAGGAGATGGTCCAAACATCTAAGAAATATTCAAAAGGGGTCCCTAAAACATACAGTATCTAGGCACCATGTCAAATATTATGGTATGGGTAGATTGCCAAATCAATTCCTTGGTCTATGACCAGAAATAGAATGACTTTACTTAGACAAAGGGAGACTTTTTGGATATATAGATTTAGATGTTAATATCCAGAAAGTTTAAGTAGTAATTGATGCAGGAGCTTTGACCACTGCAAGTCAAGCAGGAGGCTCCAATGAGGGAGCATAATCCAAAGCACATTATAACAAGAAGTATCACCACTAGATAAACATTCAATGAGAGAGTTCACCTAAAAGCACATTAGAAAAAGGAGGAATATATATATATATATATATATGCATATTTATATATATATATGCATATTTATCACAATTTAATATAGAACACTTTTGATACAGATAGAATGGAGTAATTATTAATAAATATATAGCAAATGGATACACATTTATAAACAAGTATAATTTAAATAGGACACTTAATAACTAAATTCTGAAGATCTAGAAGAAAAAGTAATAGTTCACACATCATATAATATTAAAAGAAATGAAGTGACAAAATGGACCAAAGCTTTACGAATAGAAGGACATAAAGGACCGGTAATTAATTTGATAGAATGAATTATAGTAGAGCACCAAATTTTTGTTATACAACAATATAGAACATAGTCCACAATCTAGTAATTTAGGGAATAGGGGTCAGTCAGCCATAAATAACTAAGAATGAAATATGTTTAGTTAGGTAGAGATAATGCACTGTGGATACAAGCACTAGTGTATTATATATAGCAAACAAAGGAATATTCACACAATAGCGAGCAGAGCATTTGTTTAAAAAAATGAATCAATAATAAGTAAAAAAAAAAGCGGCTGTAGTCACGCTTTTGTACATGATTAAGTGAAAGCGGAAGCCATGAAACAAATGGCATGGTAGCAGTAAGCTTTATTTTAGACACAACATACATCAAGGAAAAAACATATAAATAATAAGAGATCATCTATAGAGTCAATGTACAATATGGATTATAACCGGCTGTCAGATATGATTATGTAAAAATAGGAGGCAAAGGTCATATACTATATTTTATTGTTGGTATGGAAAAACAAATAAGGTTGTAATAAAATATAGAGGAGCCTTTAATTTTAATTAATTATAATGATCTTTTAGTGATCATTAGTGTATATTTAGTGATGGTGTCACAACAAATAAAGGAAAGATTGGTAGACACGAGAACTTTTGATTGGATGATAGGCATTTGAAAAAGGACTCCAGCTGCACTTCAGATTATGCCTGAAGTAATGGCATAAAGAGCCGAGAAATGCGTAGTATGCATTATATCACTGTTTTTTAAACCTATCCCCAGGCCTCCCTAACAGGCCACATTTTGTGGATATCTGAACTGGAACACAGGTGAAATAATCAGCTGATTAGCAAGCATGGTCATTTTACCTGCTCTCATCCAAGGTAATCCTGAAAACCTGTCCTGTTGGACAGGTTTGAAAACCAGTGCACTATATGCAACCACAAAAAGAATACATTTGTTTTTAAATTGTTTTACTATTTTTATTCAAGAAACAGTATTGGGATTACATATAGTATTGTGGAGTGGAAAGCAACCGATTTGCAGTGAGCTGGAACACTGAAATATTCCGGCAGGCGGTATATAACACTAATGAGTGCTTGGACTTTTGTGAGTACCATTTCTATTGATGATCACGCTGTTGGAGGTTATATGAGTAATATCTAAACTAGGAGAAGCCCTCTCTTTTTTATCTTTCCCATTTAGACCAGAGTGTGCTGAAATACTAAGACTTTTCAGCTTGCCATTAAAGCACATTTGAATGCATTTACTTTTGTGAGTATATGTCCATAATGGTGTATATTGGTGGGGGTGTACAATTGTACTTACTACACTAGGAGGCGCCTTTTCTCTTGTTTTCTATTATACACAAGAAGAGAACATTAGTAAATTAAAGGGACACTCAAGTCAAAATTAAACTACAAAGATTAAGGAAGAGCACACAATTGTAAAAAATATTTCCAATTTACTTACATTATCAAATTAGGCACAATCTTTTTATATGCACATTTTCTTGAGGCACCAGTTTCTACTGAGCATGTGCACAAGCTCACAGGGTATACGTATACTAGTCTGTGATTGGCTGATGTCTGTCACATGATACAGCGGCCTGGCAAATGCGAGAAAAAATAAATTTACCAGAGAAAAGAATCTACTGCTTTTTGTAAAATTCAGAGGAGGCGCTATTGCATTGTCTTTTTATTATGCACATATTAATTATCTAATTCTACTGCATTGAGTGGTTCTTTAATTAAACAAATATTTAGGCTCAATTAATTTTCTTGGCTTTTAAGTTACAGTAATAATTATATTTCTTATATCTCAGAGGTACTTTAATATATGGTTAAGTGCTTTCTTTCTTTCTCTTTTTCTTTCTTTCTTTCTGTCTCTTTTTCTTTCTTTCTTTCTTTCTTTCTTTCTTTCTTTCTTTCTTTCTTTCTTTCTTTCTTTCTTTCTTTCTTTCTTTCTTTCTTTCTTTCTTTCTTTCTCTTTCTTTCTTTCTCCGTCCCTTTAATCAAACAACAGGAGCTGTTCTTATCAGCCAGTAAGCAATTGATACATGTGCTTCATGTTAGTTTTAAAATAACTTAAAGGGACAGTGTACCTGAAAATTGTTATTGTTTAAAAAGTGAGACAATCCCTTTATTATTAATTCCCCAGTTTTGCATAAACAATACTTTTATATTAATATAATTTTTGCCTGCATTGTAGCCTCTGCTTAGATGCACTGAGCCTGTCCTTTATCTCAGTGCTTTTTACAAACTTGCATTTCAGTCAATTAGTGCTGGTTCCTGCATAACCATTATCTTTCTCCACGGAAGGGAGTACTATGTTATCTATATGACATACAGGAACTAGCGCTGTCTGTAAAAAGCACTGAGATAACAGGCAGCCTGCAATGGCTTAGAAACAGGCAAATTTAGAGGTTATAAAGTATATCAATGTAACAATGTTGGTTATGCACAGCTGGGGAATAGATAGTAAAGGTGCTATCTATATGTTTAAACAAAAGAAATAAATAAAATCAATTAGGCTGTCCCTTTAATTTGAGGAGCTTTGACTTTTTTAAGTAGAAATAATTTTACATATTTTTTTTTCAAAGCTAAAACTTAATATAAAGCACATTTTACAGGAAATAGGGAATGGTACAATCTTCACTGTCACTCATGTATATCATTGCCACCTGGTAAGTGTTTTATAGACATGGCTGATATATAGAGGTGTTTGACAAGTTCTGGTATTTAAGAAATGCTGACAATATTATTTGAGTACTGTAAAAGAGGTGTTAGTGCAGTGATCAATGGTGACCAAGAGGCTGCTGAAGAATCGGCTTTGAATTTACAGGTGAAAGAAAAATGGTCTGAATACTGTCATTTGTTAGCTTGTGTCATGTGACAATGGTAACATCATAAGGTAGACTGTGAAATTGCAAAAATAAATTCTGTAGTAAATAAAAACTTCATGGTGTGGTCTGAGTGTGTGGCAGGCTCTTTAGGTCTTCAGTGTAGGTATTTTACAATGACAGGGACAAATAGTCCTTTAGTATAGTCCGGTTCATGTACCTTAAAGACAGTGAGAGCGGTACTATTGCACTAAATACTTGGCAACACTAGAGGGCACCAAACGCTAGCAATCTGTATTTGCTATATTAGTCAGCCACTGTGTCAATGATGTTGGCAGATACCCATTATAACATATATCACAAATAAATAAAAATAGTCTTATATGCTAGTAACAATGTACAAAGATTTTGTACTTAAAGGGACAGTTAACACCATATTTTTTTTTTTTAAAAGATATATAATCCCTTAGTTAACCATTCACAATTTTCCATAACCAACACAGTTATAATAAGACACATTTTACCTCTGTAATTACCTTGTATCTAAGCCTCTGCAGACTGCCCGCTTATTTCAGTTCTTTTGACAGACTTGCATTTTAGCCAATCAGTGCTCACTCCACGGTAAATTAATGTGCATGAGCGCAATGTTATCTATATGAAACACATGAACTAATGCCCTCTAGTGGTGAAAAACTGTCAAAATGCATTTAGATTAGAGGCGGCCTTCAAGGTCTAAGAAATTAGCATATGAACCTCCTAGGTATAGCTTTCAACTAAGAATACCAAGAGAACAAAGCAAAATTTTTGATAAAAGTAAATTGGAAAGTTGTTTAAAATGACATGCCCTATTTTAATCATGAAAAAAAAATGGACTTGACTGTCCCTTTAAATTTTCTTTTTTAGGCATATATATTTTCAAACCATGTTCAGATGCCTGTTTGTAGTTGGTTGATTTTACAGTTATTTTGAAGGAATCCTATATAAATATATACAGCACCATGATTATTTCTTAAATAGCTTGTGGTTTGGACTGTGATCTCTTGCCCATATCAGCTCTTCTCTGCCACTGAAAGCACTTAGTACTGTATGTTATCTTTTTGGAAAGAAATTAGTCTGATGTGTTAACCCTAATAGGCTTGAAATCTGTGTGTGTGGAAAGCCAAGGGGTTATACTTTATGCATCTAATTGCTTTGTAGTAAATCTTACTTAGAGTTAGCTGACAGGTACTTGGGTAAATAGTAATTTGTGTAGAACACGTGTATCAAAGTACTTCTCTGTCGCTATGTATATTGAGATAGTCTTTTAGTTATGTCACTATCATAGTAGTATGTCTTTGCTTCAATCTGTGACAAAGCGTTATAGCAAGTAGTGATAGCAAGATCCATATATAAGTAAAAAACACTCACTCGCCAAGTCCTCCTTCTTAAGCAGCTCACCCTGTATTTGTCTTTAGGATGGCTTCTTGGTGTAATAGGTCAGATACCAGGTTACAAGTGCATAGGAGTCCTTTTTCTCCTCCGTTAGGTGTGCAGCAAATGTTTTCAGGGAGCATTCAGATCAGCTGGGTTCGGTTGCAGCCCTTAGACAAACCGCTAATGAAATAAATAGCAAAAGAGAAATCACCAAAGGGAACAAATGCAGCTGCCCATGGTCCGAATGTTGAAAGTAAAAAAAATTGCTTTTATTGGTATACAATAAAACGACTTTGCATTAAGTTAGAAAATAACTATATCACAGCCAGCAGAACTGCTAACAGCACATATCACACATCCAACATGTCTCGTGCCATTACAGCACTTCGTCAGGGATAGAGTTAAAATCATTATTCAAAGGTTAAAAACTATTTGGGATCCAATCAGTGGAGATTAATGGCTCTCAGCCAATGCTATTGCCAGTATTCAAAAAATGTCATCTGAATATTTTGATTGGTTATTCACACTGACAGGATCAACACACAAATGAAAAAATTCATTTTTTAAATTATTTATATATAAAACAAGCTCTATGTCAGTGATATAGGTGAACTTACTTAGAGTATGTTTACATTTTTGGAAATTTTAGTTTAGAGGTTATAGCGAAAGTTATCTCCATTCGTATTGCTGTATAATCAATGGTATTAACCATTTGTGATCTGAGACTTATATATGGTTATTCATATATCAGTAGTGACTCAATTTTGAATGCATTTTTATACGGAAATACAGTGCAAAATGTATCTACATTTGGATACAAAATGTATCTTCATTTAGATACATTGTATTGGCCTCTGCATTCCAACATTAAATAAAACATGAAAGACCGTTTTTGTTTGTTGCATATTCTGTAGTCTACAGTGAATAGATATTACTGTTTTTTTTTATGTTAAGTACATTAATTTGCATTTAGTGCTTTACAGTGTGCAGTGTTGGCATCAAAATAGGCTAAATATCACAAAAAAACAAATAATAAAGTAAAAATGAACTCTGAAAGTGAACTTTTACTCCCTTTCTCTCTGACCCCAATTATGAAAGCTATAATAAGCAACTTGGGGATACTCTGAACAAACTTAATGAAGAATTATCTGACCGCAAGGCAAATAAATACCATAGGGACTGTAAAGACTACAAACTAGATGTTGTCTACAACTGGAACACCATACAAAAGAGTAACAACAAGTCAAGGAATCAAAAGAATCAACAACAAAAGAACAATAAAAAGGTCCCAAATAATAAAAGGGTTATTTTTTTCAGTTTTGAAACCTCATCAGTAGACAGCCCCAGGTCATCTACACCAGTCAATGGAATGGTTGAAGAAAGAAGTGTAAGCCCCAAAGATGGATGCAGTCCTATAGCCATCCCTGAATTGGCACTAGTGACACCTTCCAATAAAATGACAGAAATAGGTCAAAATAGACAGCCAAAAAACGGGGAAGAAGAAAATGATTTACCAGCCAGATACCCGAGCAGAAGAAGGGGGGGCACGAGGAACAGCCCAAAGAAATAAATGTCATCAATCTGTCTGACACTCCACTTCAGACACAGAAATAAGAGTTCTCTCTAAAGAACTTACCTTTGCCCCCACAACTGATTTCTCTTTATTTAACACATTGGTTGATGTTAATAAATTTACACGTTGCCTTATTTTAAAAAGACATTTTAATGTAGCTAAGCAGAGATAGCAGAGGAAATGGTTAATAGTGAAGTTAATACACTTTCTACACAAAGTTCTGGCCTTAACTTTGATGAACAGTGTAGTTTTATAGATCTGATGAATTTAAATAGAGAAAATATGAGATATGACCCTACTACACACTTTATCCCCTCAGTCAAAGTAAACACTAAGAATGACAAGTTTTACCCTATACAAATGAGAGGGGATCTAATAGAGGCTTTCCATACCATTGTGGAAAAAGAGGTATCAGATCTTCATCACAAAACTAAATCAAATCAAATAACAAAAAAGTCAAATAATTTAACAAAAAGTGAAAGATCAGCAAGGAACAAATTGAAAAATAATAAAAATGTGGTAATTACTAACTCTGATAAGGGAGACTCGGTTGTTGTCCAAAACAAAGACAAGTATGTCTCAGAGGCATTAAGACAGCTTGAAGACTATAGCACCTATACTAGACTTAGTTTTAACCCCACCACTTAGTTTTAATTGGAACTTGAAAAATTTCTTGATCCATCAATCTGTAGAGGGAATATCACCAAAGTAACAGCAGAAGAACTAAAAGCTACTTATCCTCCAGTCTCAGTATTCAAGCATATCCCCAAGGTACATAAGAATTTAACTTCCCCACCAGGAAGACCGATTATCTCTGGCATAGGTACCCTAGGTGAAAAACTAGGTGCATACATTGATGCCCACTTACAGCCTATTGTATCTATTACCACAGGACACGCCAGAGATATAAAACACCTTCTGAATATGCTTGAAGATGTTCCTATAGATGACAATTGCTCATTGTTATTTAATTGATGTAGCCTCACTTTACTCATGCATCCCTCATACACAAAGGGCTTTTTGCTCTATACCAAATACTTAACATGTTAACTAACTTTGATCCAGAGTTTATAGGCTTTTTATTTGAAGCAACAGGATACCTTCTATCCCATAATTATTTCCTTTACATGAGTAATTTTTATCTTCAAAAATGTGGTACGGCAATGGGGGCGAAATTCACCCCCTTATATGCCAATTTGTATTTTAGTTTTTTTGGATTAATTAAAATCTATATGGATAGCAACCCCTACAAAACGCATATAAGAGCTTATTTTAGGTATATAGATGATCTTCTACTAATATGGAGATGCAATACAGAATAATTACAGGAATTCATGATGTATTTAAACAACAATGACATGAACCTAAAATTCAATTACAGCAGCTCCACTATTAAATAGACTTGTTTGGATATATTGCTCAAGATCTCTGCTAATAAGATTGAGACAGAGACCTATCACAAGCCTACAGCTGGTAATACTATCCTCAGAGCCAATTCTCACCACCCAGAACATCTAAAAAGAGGGATACCTAAAGGCCAGTATATGTGCCTACGTAGAAACTGCACTTGCCTTTCCAGATGCAGAATCCAAGCAGAAGAACTTACAAACAGATTAACATCTAGGGGTATAAGAAGAATGATCTTATCAATATAGCGCAAGAAGTCTCCATTATGAATAGAGAAGACCTTCTAAAAGACAGGACACGAGAAACTCAGATTTTCCACAAAACACAGAAGTAATTCTCCACCCCCTATAGCAGACAATACCAACAAATATGCTCAATCATAAAGAAAAGTCTAGCCATTCTTGACAAAGATAAGTTACTAGACAAAGAAGTGCTTGAGAACTTAAAATTTGTCTCAAGAAAAGCTAGCACAATCGGTGGCAGTCTTAGAAGACAATTTGATAACAAGAGTGATTACCCAAAAGAAAACTTGGCTGGACCCTAAGCTGGGCTTTTACAAATGTGTCACAAGACCATGAAAATCATGTGAATATACAGATGTTAACACTATCTTCTCTTCCAGCTAAACAGGGAACACTTTCAAAATGAAATTCAATTTAACATGTAATTCTGTCTTTGTAGTATACTTGATAACATGCAAATATTGCAATAAACAATATGTAGGTCGCACCTCACATATGCTCAAAGACAGAATTAGAGAACATCTTTTATCATTTACAGAGGAAAAACCTAAGACTCCAGTTGCTAAACATTTTCTGTCACATAGTGACGATCCATTTTTCATTTAACGCGATAGACCACATACCAAAAAAAATAACAGGGAGTAATAGACATACCAAACTAAACAAATGTGAGACCTACTGGATATTTACATTTACAATCCAGGGCTCCAAAAGGAATAAATAAAAAATCTGACATTAATATTCGTTAGATAGGTGGCCTTTAATTTCCATTCCTGTCTATCTGCAAGATTTCTGGATGTAAGGATACCATAGCCTGCTGTTGGTGATTTTATATCACCCCAAGACATTGCTTGTCTACAATAATTATAGATCCAAATCTTCAAGATAACATACTAGAGTTACACTGGAGATAAGAACTATGGTTATATTTTTACATTAATATACATTTCATCAATATACATAACTATCTCTTTCTAAATCTTTTAATACCATATATTAAATATGCCTAATAATTCTCAAGTTTTCACTTACTCATTTATCTATTTGCCTAAATGCAAAAGAAAATATAATGCTTTCCCACCTCACTGCTAATTCTAGTATTAAAAAAGTTATCTAAAACAGTACTGGTAAGCGAATAAGTCTTCACACCAGTTTTCACTAGGTTTCACTTAGCTTAAAGGGACATGAAACTCAATTTTTTTCTTTCATGATTTAGAAAGAGCATGTAATTTTAAACAACATTCTAATTTATTTCTTTTATATAACATGCTTTATTCTCTTGATATACTTTGCTGAAAAGCATATCAAGATATGCTTAGTAGATGCTGATTGGTTGCTGCACATAGATGCCTTGTGTGATTGGCTCACCATGTGCATTGCTATTTCTTCAACAAAGGATATATAAAGAATGAAGCAAATTAGATAATAGAAGTAATGTTGTTTAAAATTGTATTCTCTAATTGAATCATGAAGTAAATTGTTTGGGTTCAGTGTCCCTTTAATTCCTCCTTTCATGTCTTTTACACCATTATATGGTTCACTAAAAGTCAATGCGACATGCATCCAAAGTATTTTTATAATAGTGTATGTCAATATTTTGTGTTTGTAAGTACTAACCGTGCCACATACAAGTGTAGGCGCTATTTAAATCACACTTCTCTTTTTTACTAAAGAGAATGCTATACAAGCAAAAACGGTCTTTCATGTTTTATTTAATGTTGGAATGCAGAGGCCAACACAATGTATCTAAATGAAGATACATTTTGCACTGTATATCTGTATAAAAATACATTCAAGATTGAGTCACTGCTGATATATGAATAACCCTATATAAGTCTCAAATCGCAAATGGTTAATGCCATACGAATGCAGATAAGTTTCCCTATAACCTCTAAACTAAAATGTCCAAAAATTTAAACATACTCTAAGTTCGCCTATATCACTGATATAGAGTTTGTTTTATATATAAATAATTTTAAAAAATTAATTTTATTATGTGTGTGTTGATCCTGTCAGTGTGAATAATATTCAGCTGACATTTTTTGAATACTGACAATAGCATTGGCTGAGAGCCATTAAAGGGACACTGAACCCAAATTTTTTCTTTCGTGATTCAGATAGAGCATGCAATTTTAAACAACTTTCTAATTTACTCCTATTATCAATTTTCCTTCGTTCTCTTGCTTTCTTTATTTGAAAAAGAAGGCATCTAAGCTATTCTTTTGGTTCAGAACCATGGAAAGCACTTGTTTATTGGTAGGTGAATTTACCCACCAATCACCAAGAACAACACAGTGTGTTCACCAAAAATGGGCCGACATCTAAACTTACATTCTTGCATTGCAAATAAAGAAACCAAGAGAATAAAAAGAATTTGATAATAGGAGTAAATTAGAAAGGTGCTTAAAATTGCATGCTCTATCTGAATCATGATAGAAAAAAATGGGTTCAGTGTCCTTTTAATCTCCACTGATTGTATCCCAAATAGTTTTTAACCTTTGAGTAATGATGCTAACTCTATCCATGACGAAGTGCTGTAATGGCACAAAACATGTTGGATGTGTGATATGTGCTGTTAGCAGTTCCGCTGGCTGTGATATAGTTATTTTCTGACTTAATGCAAAGTCGTTTTGTTGTTTACCAATAAAAGCTATTTTTTACTTTCCACATTTGGACCATTGGCAGCTGCATTTGTTCACTTTGGTGATTTCTCTTTTACTGTGTGTTATCTCCTACTCTTACCGTTATGCTAACAAATATAATAGCAACATTTTGTTACCACCATGTTTTATATTGATTTTGCTGGGAATGAATAGGGTACCCCTATATATCATGGGGAGAAACTGAGAATATACAAGAGATTGATTTCTTTCAGGGAAGTACTGGGCAATTAGTAGGTAACCACAGGGACAGTAGGTGAAACTTGGTGAGATCTCAGATCCAACCTCTAGCCATGTGTCTCCTGTTAGCCTTATGCCCATATAAGACCTCAGATCAGACCACTGGCCATGCAGCAGTTGACAGTACCTGCAGCCATTCTCAGCCATATGCAGATGTTAAAACTCAAATCAGTCACATGATCCTGCAGCTCCTCTCAGTGATAGGCTCTATCAGACCTTTAGTTGATAACCCTGGGTCTGTAGCCACTCTCAGTCTTGTGCCCACATTAAAGGGACATAAAGCCCTTTTTTACCTCTCATGACTCAGAGCTTGTACTTGTACCAACTTTTACAATGTATTTCTATTATCCAATTTTCTTCATTCTCTTGGTGTCTTTTATTGAAGCAGCAGCACTGCACAACTGGGAGCTGGAAGACGCATGTCAGTTGAGCCAATGGCAAGAGGCGTATATGTGCAGCCACCAATCAGCAGCTAGCTCCCAGTAGTGCATTGTTGCTCCTGAGCCTACCTAGGTATGATTTTAAATAAAGTATACCTAAAAAACAAAGCAAGTTTGATAATAGAAGTAAATTGGAACATTTTTTTTTTTTACATGCTGTATCTGAATCAGGGATTTTTTTAAGTTTAAAGGGACTGTCCCTTTAAACTTCAGATGTAAGGGGGGAACACTGCACAGCCAATACAACTGCAATAGGGTCTGCATAAGTAGGGAGGGGGAGTCTATGATCCACTGGATAGTACTGGGGCTTGAAAGGGCTTTATTTGCTTCCTACACTTTTTAAAGTTGTGACTTACACAGCACTGTCACTGTTTTAAAATGAACTACATTGGTAGACTGACAAGCAGGTTCTAAGCTCTGCTGTCCATTAATCCCTTTTCTCATAGCATCATGCTGTACTGTTTTATGAGTTGCTGTTAGGTAAAGTAAGGTGATGCTGTAGGGAGCAAACTGCTGTACAGCATAAAGGATATTTTAAGTTAGAATGTTGGTTGTATAAGCTAGCGTTTTTCAATCAAGGTCCTCAAGTACCCCCCAGCAGGCCAGGCTTTCATTATATTTTAACTAGAGCACTTTTTTAGCCTCACAAACAAACTCTGCATAGCAGCCACTGAGGCTAATATGGGACTTTCACACCTCTTAGGAACGTCCTGGATCTCTCCCATTGTCAGAATGAAAATGCCAGTCTTCAACATCCTTTATGTCAAACAGTTACACATCCTGAGCTGGCTCTGTACCTAACCACCTGTTCCACAGACTATTTGACCTCTACTCACAACCTAGTTCACAGTCCACCTCCACTGTCAATCCACATGCCCCCCACACAGAGAGTTGCCTTCCCCTTGCTGCTTGCCAACTGCCTTGCCACCATGTATCCCAGTCCCATACAAGCTTGTTCTTGGTTTAACCCCCTAGTGCCAGTTCAACTTTTTACAGTGGAAAAAAAGTAACATGGTGCAAAAACAGATATGCAAAAATTATAAATGTGTAAATCTTTTTTTTTAAAGGGGATATGAAACCCAAACATTTTCTTTTGTGATTCAGACAGAGCATAACATTTTTAAAAAGTTATCAAATTTGCTTTGTTACCGTGATATTTTTTGTTGAAGTGATACCTAGGTAAGTGTCTGCAGCACTATATAGCAGGAAATAGCGCTGCCATCGAGTGCTCTTGCAAATGGATAACGTTCTTGCAAAACTGCTGCCATATTGTGCTCCAGACAAAGGTCTGGCTCCTAAACAAAAGATGCCAAGAGAACAAAGAAAAAGTGATAACAGAAGTAAATTAGAAAGTGGTTTAAAATTGCCTGCTCTATCTGAATCATGAAATAAAATGTTTAGGTTTCATATCCCTTTAAGTAAACTTGTGTGTTTAAGAGCTGTACCTTTAATGCCCTACTGTTTTCCTTTTTCTCTCTCAAATATAATTTTTTTATTGTGTTTGTTTTTTGCCCCCCAAAGACAAGAGAAGTTCCTTTGGGGGGCTTATGCATAAGTTTGCCATTCCTGTGAGCTCCATCTTACTTTTAGTCTCGAAAGGAGGATAGGAAAAACCTGGAAGCCAGGAATCCACAGCTTTTAGAACTGTACCTCTGGTTCCTGACTTATTATTCTGCACATATAATGCAGTTCTAAAGGAATACATGGTCAGTGAACCAATCAAAAGAAGCATACACAAGTAGCTGACAATTACTGCTGTATTTATGCTCAGGAATGGCAACATGTTGTGGTTCTAAAAGGGATCTTAGGTATGTGTTTAACCTTATTGCATGTTTAACACTTTAGGGGACAATCAACACTAAAATTGTTATTGTTTAAAAAGATAGATAACGCCTTTACTACCCATTCCCCAATTTTGCACAACCAACATTGTTATATTAATATACTTTATAACATTTAAACCTCTGCCTGTTTCGAAGCCACTACAGACAGCCTCTTATCACATGCTTTTTGTTTGCTTTTCACAATAGGGGAGTGCTAGTTCATGTGAGCCATATAGATAACATTGTGCTCACGCCCACGGCTTGTGGCAGACACTGCACTAATTGGCTAAAATGCAAGTCAATAGATAATAAATAGCCATGTGATCTGTAGAGGCTTAGATACAAGGTAATCACAGAGGTAAAAAGTGTATTAAAATAACTGTGTTCTTTATGCAAAACTGGGGAATGGGTAATAAAGGGATTATCTATCTTTTAAAACAATAAACGTTCTGGTGTAGACTGTCCCTTTAGTTTACAAGGGACACTAGTCCTAAAGTAGCACTTTATTTTTCTATGAGAATGCCCCTTTAATAAGCATTTTTAATCTAACAAGAATATATTCAGCTTTTTCATTTTAAAGGAAATGTTGATTGGCTATTCTGCTTATTAGGCCTCTGGCAGGAAAAACTAGTTAGAATGCTTTGTAAATAATCAACAAATTGTCTACAAAAAAAGTAAAAACAGCATGTTAAATGCAAATTAAACTCACACAGAATGCAACATTGTAAAGCACTGTTTTGGTTTGGCAATTCTGTGTAACAACTAAAACAAATACAGGATTAGCAAAGATATATACCCTTGTATATGTTTGGAAAAGAACTAATATAAATGTAATTTGATTGGTTTAGATGCTATATATATATATATATATATATTTATTTGGGGCATTGTGTAGCATGCACATATATTTTAAGCTTTAAATGTGATAGTTGTTATGGAAACCGCACCAACTGGTAAACTGCTTCTTCTTGAAAGTGTGTGTAGGGCAAACCCTATTTTTCAGGTGCTTGTAAATATGAATGGTGTAAGATATTTTTTTATGTGACTGGACTTAAAAGGACACTACAGTGTCTACATCAGCTGCTCCGCTCTGCCAGTCTCTACACTGGCTCCCTATACACTCCAGAATACAATTTAAAGTATAAACCCTGACGTACAAAACATTCAACAGCCTCACTCCCAACTATATTTCCTATCTCATCTCCAAATATTCCCCAAACCGTCCTCTTAGATCAACCTCTGACCTACGTCTCTCCACTCCTGTTATCACTATGCCCCACTCCCATCTCCAAGACTTCTCCTGTCCTCTGGAACTCTTTATCCCACTCCATAAGAATGTCTTCAACCTTCTATAGCTTCATGAAGAGCGTCATGTGACACACTTATTTAAATGCCCAATGTGATGTTATAAGTTCAGTCACATGATGATCTCTAGTCCAATGGCTTACTTTCACCCAATGATAGCAAGGAATCCTCAATCATTAGTAAAACAAACTAACAGTAATTACAAGAACGATCTAAAAAACATAATAATAATATATACTATAACGTCTATTACGGTGTGTGATGAGTTTCATCATGTGTATTATGTGACGATGTGTAGATCAGCAATATACTTTATGATGCCACTCTTTGGTTCTCAATACAAAAAGAAAGCAGCTCGATCCTCCTTTTCCTACAGAGCACCACAATTGTGGAACGACCTCCCTCACACTTTCAAACCTTCCCCAAGCCTAAAATCCTTTAAGAGATCCCTCTCTACATATCTCAAAACAGAATGCTCCTGTCATGGTTGATCATATATTTCCTACCTGTTCTATGTTAAATTTTGCATATATTATGTATTAATATTGTTTTTGTATTTTATTGTACCCTGTTGTATCAATGCAATGTTTTGGGGACCCAAAGAGAAATCTCAATGTATCCTTCCTGATAAAATATTTTATAAATAAATAAAAAATAAAAAAATGATTGGAATGCCTTTAATTTGTCGTTAAACAAACACATTATAGTAACCTGAATAATCAAAGGTAAGATTTACCCAATGTCAGCAGTTCTGATATAATAAGACATCTAACAAAAAGAAAATGTTTGGAGTTATTATTTATTTGCTATTTTGTTATATACACAAGATCACATTACAAGATTTATACACTCTATACATAGAACAATATTAGCAATATAGGAGATGAAAACTACTATAGACCAATTAGAGATAGGTAGGGGTGTGTTTTCAGACAAAATAGAATCTGATATTAGGGATTTGTAGCAGGTAATTGCTGGGGTTTTTGAACACAGGTGTGTGTTTGTAATTGAGACCTCTGATTGGTTACTTTTTGTTTAAATAGTCAGCATGCCTGTTATGTGATATACCATTACTTTTTTATTCCTGAGGAAACTGCTGCGCCAACAGAGAAACGTGTTGCATTTTCTTGGGGCTCTGATTGAATGTTTCAACCCCTCTTTTTAAATAATTGTTTTATCCTGAAAACCGTTTTTATTAAAAAATCTTTGGATATTTTAACACACGCCTATGAAATCCTGCCTATTTGACCCTTTGGAGGGAGCTGATCACCATCGTGCAGGGAGCTGGAGCACTGAGAGAGTATCAAGACCGCGCCTACCAGCACAACAGAGTGCTGCTGTATATTGTGAGTACCCTGTACGCCTATGACAACACACTGTCCATTTGTAAACTCATATGCACATGAAGCACCTCTGCTTTGTTTGCCTAGGATTCTTATTTCTTTGTTGGGAAGTAAGAGAGGAGTTGCATCTGGATTGTGCATCTCTAAAGGAGCCCTAAAGAAGGAAAAAAGGAGAGAAAAAAGAGTCCAAGGACTTTCCTAGTATCATAAGTATATATAACATAGTACTCTTTTCTCCCATCTGTATACAGGACTCTTAAGATCACGCTTATCATCCGTTGATATTGTCTGATATTTTGTTTTTTGGGTGTTTGAACATTATTAGCATTTTGTGATAGAATAGCTGTATAACACTGTTTGCATTTTTTGTCACATATATTCATTGATATATGATATATACCATATTTTTATGCCCATATTAACACTTATAAATTGTTACTCTTTAGGATCTAGCACCCCCTAGAGGTACTTAGTGCTCTCATCGTTCTTTTTTTTATAGCTTCAGATGCTTCTTGAAAATCCACCAATTCGGAGAGGCTTTTACCATCTCTCCTTCATCTCTCATCCTAACCAAAATAATTATTGAACTGTCTTGACTCATTGCTGCAACTACAATCCATGTGACAAGCTACTCCAAACATTATGTAATAATACCTGTTATCAGTGCCGCGAGTCGATTAAGTTCAAGGTTGTGCGCTTTACAAGTATCCAATTATTATTATGTCTCTGCACCAGCAACTGAAGACTGCAAGCTCTCGAGAGCAGGGCCCTCTTCATCTTGTACTAGATTTGTTTAGTTGAGGTTCTTGTATTTTATCACAAATCCTTGTCATAGTATTGCTCCTCTCTCTCTTTACCCATCGCTACGGAATTTTGTGGCGCTATAGAAATAAATGATAATAATACTGTGCACAACTAGTACTGTCACATCCAGTGGGGCCTGGTAGCTGAGTAGGTGGATTTGTAAATGCAAAGCAGCTGGCTAGGGGCATAGAAAAATAGTGAGTTTTGGGGTTAAAGGGACAGTATACTGTAAAAATGTTTTTCCCTTAATGTGTTTCCAAATACTTTTTTTACCAGCTGCAGAGTATAAAATGTATGAGATTTGCTTTTTTAAGGCTTATTTGTGTATATGAATTAGCTGGTTTTGTGTTTTGAAGCCACAACCTAATAAAATGGGTTGAGCTTGTAGATATAATCAGATCTCATTACTTTATCACATTGTGTACATATACCTGCTTCCTTATCTTATATCTGTCCACAAAACAATCACCAATACTTGGAGAGAACAATGAAAAATTAACATTTTATTACTTTATCTCTTCTATAACCTACTGGGAGTGTAATTTCTTCTACTGGCTGTGTTAACATAGCTTGGCTTCGAGGCCAAAAACTTTCAGAATAGGTGGGGATACCACAGGCTAAATCAATTATTTTAAATGTCAATATAAGGGTAATGGAAATACTTGTAAACAATTTAATACACTCCAGCAGGTAAAGTGGATCATTGGGAACAAATTAAAGGGGAGAAAATGTTTGAGTAAACTGTCCCTTTAAGGAACAATACTATAGTATCATATGGTTTATAAAAGGGAATGACAACACAGGCAATTTCACTCTCCATTTTAACTTTGAATGCATATATCTTGCAAAAATGCTATTTAATTCATTCTTTTGTTTTTAAATATTATACTTTTCTGACTACATTTTTCCTTTAAAATGTAAAGTAAAATGACTGAGTATTTTTGTATAAAATATCAATTATTTTTCCTTCTGTGTCTGTAGCTCTCTGCACAGTCATTTTTACCTATATTTTATCCCAGTTGGTGAAGCTCTGCATCTTCATAGACAGTGCCGCCATCTTGTAAAACTCATGATCCTGCTGCCTGTGACAGAAGTGGTGCACATTCAGAGATCAGTCATGTTCATTGAAAGCTGCACCTTGCATTTTTTAAAACCATTTAAAAAGTTGTATAACAAACTTAAAAAGCCCTCAGTAATGATATAAATCAACAGAGCCACTGCAACAGGGTTGACACCTTTAGTTCAGGCCAAACCCTAACACTCTTGTGCAGTGCACAGCACAGCAAAAAATGTTTGCAGTGTACACACTTACAGGCCCATTTATCAAAGGGCTTGCGGACCTGATCCGACACTGCGGATCAGGTCCGCAAGACCTCGCTAAATGTGGAGAGCAATACGCTCTCCGCATTTAACATTGCACCAGCAGCTCACAAGAGCTGCTGGTGCAACGCCGCCGCCAGCAGGGGGTGTCAATCAACCCGATCGTATTCGATCGGGTTGATTTCCGGCGATTCCTGCCTGCTCTGAGCAGGCGGACAGGGTTATGGAGCAGCGGTCTTTAGACCGCTGCTTCATAAGTTGTGTTTCTGGCGAGTCTGAAGACTCGCCAGAAACACGGCCCTTCAAGCTCCGTATGGAGCTTGATAAATGGGCCTGTATGTATAATAGCACATAAACACAAGCTCAAACATAGATATTATATAGACACACACACACTCTTACACACTAACACACACTCACTCACATACTCTCTCTCTCTCTCTCTCTCAAACACACACACAAAGACACTTACACTCTCTCTCACACTCACACACATACTCTCTCACACACAAAGACACTTACATTCTCTCCCACACATACTCTCTCACACACTTTCTCTCTCTCTCTCTCACACTCACTCAAACGCACATACTCTCACTCTCTCACACGCTGACACTAAAGGCTGTGACACACTGCAAGCGATGCGACGCGAGGCGAAGCAGCTGCTTCGCACCGCATCGTGTCGCTTCTGAAGTTCAATTATTTCATCTCTGAGAGCTTAGCTACGCGACCTGACGCAGCAGAGTGCTCAGAGATGAAAAGGCAGGACACACTGAGCGCGCACAGCTGCATCCACACGCTGCGCACCGCTCCGCTTGCAGTGTGTCACAGCCTTAACACTCTCTCACACACATTCTCTCTCTCTCTCTCTCTCTCTCACACACACACTCACACACACAAACTCAAACGCACATACTCTCACTCTCTCACACACTGATACTAACACTCTCTCACACACACATACACATACACTTACACTCTCTCTCTCTCTCACACTTACACACTAACACACACACAAAGACTCTCACACTCTCTCACACACACACACACACACACAGACACTAACGCTCTCTCTCACACTCACTCCCACACACACTCAAATGCACATACTCTCACTCTCTCACACACACTCAAATGCACATACTCTCACTCTCTCACACACATTAACACTAATGCTCTCTCACATACACACAGTCTCTCACACACTAATACACACACTCTTTCTTTCTTTCTTTCTCTCACCCTCTCTCTTTCTCTTCCTCACACACACACACACAGATACACTTGCTCTTTCACACACAGACTCACACACACAGAAAAACACTGACAGACACACACTCTCACACACAAAGACACACACGCAAGACAAAAATACATTTTAAAAGCAGACCTTAATCTAATGTATTTAAAGGTTTTCAAGCCTAAGGGCACCTTTGCCTTGGCTCTACATTGGCTTGAGCTACAGCATGCCCCCATAGAAGTCTATAATGTGACTAGTTGACATCCAGACACCCAATATTACTTTGAACTTTTAATATGGATAAGCATAAAAGCTAACTTTAACTGTTATATATATATATATAAAAATAACAAGAGTATTGCATTGAGCAATGATACTTTTTATTGGACTAAGTATACATTTATAAGTTGACAAGCTTTCGGAAGAGAGCAACTTATAAATGTATAGTTAGTCCAATAAAAAAGTATCATTGCTCAATGCAATACTTCTGTTATTTTGATATCTAAATCTCTGGACTAACACGGCTACTCCAATCAACATATATATATATATTCATTGTTTTTTAAATAGAGGTTGTTTTTCAAAAGGTTTTTATAGACGTGACAAAAAGAGGAATTTTAAATTGCGTTTACATTAAATTCTTGAACCTCAAAATGCTGTAAAATTGCCAGATTATAATCTAAACTGAAGTCACATTAAGAGCAAGATTTATCAAGCGCTATGAGAATTCTCCTCTCTATTCTCCTATGCATTCGCCTTAGTGGGTCTTTGGAGAAGTGCATCTGTGCGCCCAAATTTATAAAACAAACAAACATTTTCTTGTGTTTTTCCAAAGGTGATCTCAGGCGAACTAATGATATATTTCTCCTGTCAAATAACTATATGTGCCTAATTTATAATTATTATTATTATTATTATCATTATCAGGTATTTGTAGAGCGTCAACAGAATCCACAGCCCTAATTTATCATTGGAAATAACTAAGCTTAATTGCTAGATATGTGTAAATCTTGTTTACAGAGATACCCATATAAATAAAGCATGTTATTTACATTTTTGTTTTTATTTTTAGCATATTTTTTCTCCCTTTTATAGAACATATTTTTATGGCTTTTGTCACGTGGATAAACTAAAAAGTGGAAGAAAAAAGGTCCAGTTTTTTATTTCACAATATTGCAATCGCAATTTCTTATTGTCATATTTCACAATATTGCGATTTCGCTTTTGTAATATTCATATTTTATAATATTGCCATCGCTCTGTAGCAAACGTGTTCTATATTAATATATACCCATAGATATAGATATGTATTAATATTTATTTATAAAATATTTATTTATTTATAAAATATTTTACCAGGAAGGATACATTGAGATTTCTCTCGTTTTCAAGTATGTAATATAGAACGCGTTTTGCTACAGTGCGATCAAAATATTATAAATATGAATATTACAAAACAATACTGTGAAATATGAAAACGCAAAATCATCCTCCTTTGGCCTTTCTAGGCCACTAGCAACAGAAATTCCTGCCAACATAAGAAAGAACTCACAACACAAGCTCAAATAGAAATGATTTCTAATGCTGTTTTTACAGTACTTCAGTGCACGCATTTGTAGGAGTATTTTAAGTTCTCTACAGACACAAAAAAAATGATAAATGAGTAACTAGTCGATTTGATAAGGCATGCTATAGAAAATACGCCGGCAACGCTGTAATTTAACCCTTTTTTGGTGCTCCTGTGCACCTAGGCAAACTCAAACTGAGTAGGAGAATTTTAATGTCAAACTTGCCCAATTTTAGGTGTATTTTAAAATGATAAATAAGGGCATTAATTTGTGTGCGCAATTTCAGGCGCAAATATAGGAGAACATCAAAGATAAATCTTGCTCTTAGCATCAACTTATAATGTCTGTAGGCAATGTAAGCTGATAACTATACGTACCTTCACTTAGTGGACAGCTTCATAATTCTCTGTATATTTTCCTATGTTTTTATATTGAAAATGTATGCACCTGTGCATAAGAATAAATAGTTAAAGGGACAGGAAATCCCAAACTTTTCTTTCATGATTTGGATAGAACATACAATTCTAACTACTTCCAATTTACTTGCCTTATCAAATTTGCTTCATTCTCTTGTTATCCTTTGATGAAGGAACAACATTGCACTACTGGCATCAAGATGAGCACATCTAGTCAGCCAATCACAAAAGATAAATGTGTGTAGGCACCAATTAGCAGCAGCTCCCACTAGTGTGGTATATGTGCATATTCCTTTTCAACAAGGGACACCAAGAGAACAAAGCACATTTGAATATAGAAGTGAATTTAAAAACGTGTCTTAAAATGAAAGGCTCTATCTGAATCATGTAAGTTTTAATTTTGACTTTCCTATGCCTTTAAGCATTAGTTTTTAGTTGGGGGTTCAAAAAGAAGCAACATATTCTTTTATAAAAATTGAATTATTTTTCTCTTCTTGTCAACCCAGTAGCTGCATTACAAAAAGGTCTGTTTACAATTTGCTTTTTAACATATCTTTACCAAACATTTTCTTTCATTTGCATCTCTAGGTTTCATTCCTCTTCCTGGACTTCCCTGAGCAAACAGCAGAAACGTTTAACATGAAAGCCAAAGACGGCTCCCTACACATATTGCACTAGGTAAAAGCTGCCCCCTCTCTGCACTCTGACCACCCACTCGCTCTCTCCCTCTTTAGCTTCCCAGGGGGGTGTTAGTGGAGGAGGTTAGAGTCTGGGTCAGGATCCAAGGATTACACAGGCATCAGCCTGGAACCTTCCACTTCCGCACATACCCCACCTGCATCAGTGGGAAAAAATAAATAAAGCCAAAAGCTTCTGGGAAGTAGGAGAAATTCAATCCAGCAAGGGTCAGTGCCAGTCAGTGCAGACGGATTACCTTAATCTCAGGGTTCAAAGATCCCCAATATCCCTCATTAAGTCTATCAGGGTCTGCTTGTCAACCAGGTGTGCAAGTGAGGGCAGGATTGTGTCAGAAAACAGGCTACACATCAGATCTATTAAAGACAAGGAGCTAGGTTTTCTTTCAAGGTCACTTGGAATCCACATCTGTTCCACGTCAAGATGGAAAAGACTTATCACTTATCCCATTTCTTTTATGTAGCTGTCAGCAAGATACAAGGCTGAGCACACATATCACTAAGAGGATGGCAAATAGGAAGAGCTTGCATTCAAATTGTAAATGATGCACACATTAAACTTGGTCCCTCTATCCAGATGTTAAGCAACAAGTTTCAACAAACCATTTACATGTTTTTATGTTGCTGACTTTGCATTTAAAATTCAAAAGATTCTACTTGTATGTTCCCCCATACACCATTGTAAAAAGTGGAAAGACAAATAAAAAGATATTCTGGTTATTTTAAAGGATCGGTAAATACAGTAGATCTGCATAATCAACAAATGCAGGATAAAAATACAATGCAATAGCACTTAGTCTGAGCTTCTGGTAAATAGTAGATTATTTTCTGACAAATTTCAGTTATGTCTATTTCCACTATTCCTGTATCATGTGACAGCCATCAGCCAATCACAAATGCATAAATGTATATTCTGTGAATTCTTGCACATGCTCAGTAAGAGCTGGTAGCTCAAAGAGTGTAAATATAAAAAAGATTGTGCACATTTTGTTAATAGGAGTAAATGGTAAAGTTGTTTAAAATTACATTCTCTATCTGAATCATGAAAGTGTCATTTTGACTTGAGTGTCCCTTTAAGTATAAATATTATTAACTATACAATTCATTGGATAATTTTAAAGACTAATAATGGTTTAGAATATGAGTCCTAGCCTTTAGCATGTCATATCCCTGTGCAGTAATTATACTTTATTATTCATTATCAGATTATGAAGCATTTGTTGTTTTTCTGCACTAAAGCTGCTAAGTATGTTTAGAAAAAATGACCTGATAGCATTTTATATTTTCTAGCTAAATAATGAAATTAAGAGGTAGCTAAAAATTAACCCAATTCTTGATATAATGCAAAGAACATGGTAAAAAAATATTATCGCAGGTTTTTCCAGGATATTTGCAAACAAGGCATGAAACCATTTCTTTTGGGATTCAGATAGAGCATGTGATTTAAACTACTTTCCAATTTACAATTACTATGAAATTTGCTTCATTCTCTTGGTAACCTTTGTTGAAGGAGCAGCTATGCACTACTGGGAGGAGGTAGCTGAACACATCTGGTAAACTAATGAAAAGAAGCATAAATGTGCAGCCACCAATCAGCAGCAGTAATGCATTGCTGACCATTAGCCTAACTAGGTATGCTTATTCAACTAAGGATACAATGAGAACAAAACCGTTTAGATAATATAACATTTAAAATCACATGTGTTGGAATCATGAAAGAAAAAATTGGGATTAATTGGCCTTAGGGTATAAGATAAGGAGAACAGGCTTTTAAATGGAGAGAGACCTGGGTTACAACATGGCATTGCCCAATGGCCATTACTTCATAAAGACTAAAACATTACAGGCTAGATTACAAGTGAAGCGCTAAATTATTGCGCATCCGCAAACAGGCAAATTTGCCCGTTTGCGTGCAAGCAATAATTAATTAACCAGCTGGTTATTGCTACCGTGAGCTTGCAGTAGCAATTAGTGCTTATAAAATTAGCCAAAGATTAGACCTCTGGTTAATTTTATAAATGTGCCCCAAATGCCCCCAAATTGCATCTTTATTTTTTAATAAAATAACTGCACTAGGCAGTATTTTGGATCTAACATGGGTGGGAGGAAAAAAAACGGCACTGAAAAGTGCCTTTACATTGCGGTCTATGGGGAACTGTGTGTTCCCAGTAAATATATTTATGTGTTAATATGTGTATAATATAAAAATATATATAATAATAATATAAACATTTATTTTATGATTCAGATAGAGCATACCATTTTAAAAAACATTCTAATTTACGTCTATTATAAAAAACATTGTTGTACTCTTGGTATCTTTTGTTGATCAGCAGGGACGTAAGCTTAGGAGCCTGCCCATTTCTGGAGCACTATAAGTCAGCATTTTTGCACAGGGCCGGACTAGGAATAAAAAGCAGCCCTAGGAAATTTGGAGACCAGCCCTATTTTTCATTGAGCCAGTATAAATTGCACGCACCATTTTTCTCAAAGGAGATTACTGGAATATTCCTTCCCCCAATCATTTTTTAAGAATGAAAATGTATTGGTTTGTTTTAAACAAAAGTGCCAGATTGTTGTTATATAGCCTATCATCACCCCTTTAAATTGTAGCTTTCCAGCCCCAGCTGCTGCAGCCCAGCGGAGAATCTCCTGATATCCAGGAATGTTATCTATTTGCAAGAACACTGGATGCATTGCTCCAGATGGCTACCTAGGTATCTCTTCAACACATAATAGGGGAACGAAGCAAATTTGATAATAGAATTAAACTGGAGACTTTTTTTTAAATGGTATGTTCTGTTTGAATCACAAAAGAAAATATTTGGGTTTCATATGCCTTTAATAAATCGCAGGCATCCTTTTTCAAATGATTAACTAGTATCACATAAATGTTTGAGAGTATGCGATTGCAGCATTGGTTTTGCGCAAGGGCTAAATACTGTATTTACCCGCCACCATATTGGATAACGTTAGAAGGCAAGGTCACCAAACAGACACAAATCCTACCTGGTTAATAAATTAAAGGGACTGGAAACCCACATTTTTTCTTTCATGCTTCAGATAGAGAATACAATTTTAACCCTTTGGCTGCTAAGCCATTTCCCACCTGTGTGCTAAGCTGGCTTTGAGCTTTTTTGTTGCAGTTCACATTTAAACACTTTTAGAATTATACGCCTAGATTACGAGTTTTGCGTTAGAGGCTATGCAGTGCAAACAAGCAGTTTTTTCTCACCGCTCACTTACATACAGCGCTGGTATTACGAGTTTTCAGAAACCCATCGTTAAAAGACAAAAAGTGAACGTTGAGCAAAATTTAGCTCCAAATCTCACTCCAATACCAATGCTGCTTAAGTCAGCGGTGAGCTGGTGTAATATGCTCGTGCGCGATTTCCCCATAGGAATCAACAGGGAGATCCGGCTGAAAAAAAGTCTAACACCTGCAAAAAAGCAGCGTAAAACTCACTAACGCAGCCCCATTGATTCCTATGGGGAAATAAAAGTTATGTTTACACCTAACACCCTAACATGAACCCAGAGTCTAAACAACCCTAATCTGCCGCCCCTGACATCGCCGACACCTACATTATACTTATGAACCCCTAATCTGCTGCCCCCAACATCGCCGCCACCTACATTATATTTATTAACCCCTAATCTGCCGCCCCCAATGTCGCCGTAACATACCTACACTTATTAACCCCCAATGTCGCTGCCACTATATTAAAGATATTAACCCCTAAACCTAAGTCTAACCCTAAACCTAACACCCACTAACTTAAATATAATTTAAATAAATCTATCATTAACTAAATTATTCCTATTTAAAACTAAATACTTACCTGTAAAATAAACCCTAAACTAGCTACAATATAACTAATAGTTACATTGTAGCTAGCTTAGGATTTATTTTTATTTTACAGGCAAGTTTGTATTTATTTTAACTATGTAGAATAGTTATTAAATAGTTATTAACTATTTAATAACTACCTAGCTAAAATAAATACAAAAGTACCTGTAAAATAAAACCTATCCTAAGTTACAATAACACCTAACACTACACTATAATTAACTAAATTAACTACAATTACCTAAATTAAATTAAATTAGCTAAAGTACAAAAAACCCCCACTAAAGAAATTTAAACTAATTACACCTAATCTAATAGCCCTATCAAAATAAAAAAAGCCCCCCCAAAATAAAAAAAACCCTAGCCTAAACTACCAATAGCCCTTAAAAGGGCCTTTTGTGGGGCATTGCCCCAAAGTAATCAGCTCTTTCACCTGTAAAAAAAATACAAACAATCCCCCCAACAGTAAAACCCCCCACCCACAACCAACCCCCCAAATAAAATACTATCTAAAAAACCTAAGCTCCCCATTGCCCTGAAAAGGGCATTTGGATGGGCATTGCCCTTAAAAGGGCAGTTAGCTCTTTTGCCGCCCAAACCCTAACCTACAAATAAAACCCACCCAATACACCTTTAAAAAAACCTAACACTAACCCCCTGAAGATCGACTTACTGGGAGACGTCTTCATCCAAGCCGGGCGAAGTGGTCCTCCAGATGGGCAGAAGTCTTCATCCAGACGGCATCTTCTATCTTCATCCATCCGGCGCAGAGCGGATCCATCTTCAAGACATCCGACGCGGAGCATCCTCTTCTGGCGACGACTAAAACAGAATGATGGTACCTTTATGTGACGTCATCCAAGATTGCGTCCCTTAGATTCCGATTGGCTGATAGAATTGGGGGGCTTTTTTATTTTAATAGGGCTATTAGATTAGGTGTAATTAGTTTAAATTTCTGTAATTTGTTTATTATTTTCTGTAATTTAGTGTTTGTTCTTGTACTTTAGCTAATTTAATTTAATTTAGGTAATTGTATTTAATTTAGTTAATTTATTTAATTATAGTGTAGTGTTAGTGTAACTTGGGTTAGGTTTTATTTTACAGGTAAATTTGTATTTATTTTAGCTAGGTAGTTATTAAATAGTTCATAACTATTTAATAACTATTCTACCTAGTTAAAATAAATACAAACTTGCCTCTAAAATAAAAATAAATCCTAAGCTAGCTACAATGTAACTATTAGTTTATTTTACAGGTAAGTATTTAGTTTTAAATAGGAATAATTTAGTTAATGATAGGAATATTTATTTAGATTTATTTAAATTATATTTAAGTTAGGGGGTGTTAGGTTTAGGGTTAGACCTAGGTTTAGGGGTTAATATCTTTAATATAGTGGCGGCGACGTTGGGGGCGGCAGATTAGGGGTTAATAAATGTAGGTAGGAGGTCGCGATGTTAAGGACGGCAGATTAGGGGTTAATAATATTTAACTAATGTTTGCGAGGCGGGAGTGTGGTGGTTTAGGGGTTAATATGTTTATTATAGTGGCGGTGACGTTGGGGACAGCAGATTAGGGGTTAATAAGTGTAGACAGGTGGCGGCGACATTGGGGCGGCAGATTAGGGGTTAATAAATATAATGTAGGTGTCGGCGATGTTGGGGGCAGCAGATTAGGGGTTCATAAATATAATGTAGGTGTCGGCGGTGTCCGGAGCAACAAATTAGGGGTTAAAATTTTTATTTTTAGTATTTGTGATGCGGGAGGGCCTCGGTTTAGGGGTTAATAGGTAGTTTATGGGTGTTAATGTACTTTTTAGCACTTTAGTTATGAGTTTTATGCTACGGCGTTGTACCATAAAACTCTTAACTACTGACTTTTAAATGCGTTAGGGATCTTGACAAGAGTGGGTGTACTGCTCACTTTTTGGCCTCCCAGGACAGACTTGTAATACCGGCGTTATGGAAGTCCCATAGAAAAAAGACTTTACGAAGTTTATGTAAGTCGTTTTGCGATAAGGCCAAAAAAGTGTACGGTGCCCCTAATCCTTCAAGACTTGTCATAGCAGCGGGCGTAAAAAAGCAGTGTTAGGACCTCTTAACGCTGCTTTTTTACCCTAACACACAACTCGTAATCTAGCCGATAGTTTTTGTGAATAAACTATACAAACTGTATATTGTTTTTTTCAGCAGACCCAGCAGATTCAAAATATACCATTATTATATGTGTATGCATCATCAGGTTTAAAAAATGGAGCATAAAATGAGAAAAAAGTGTATTTTTTCACTCCTGACTCAATAAAAAATAGTATGTAATGTTATTTTTCTAAGCTCTATCATCAAAACCAGTGTGGATAAATATTTGTAGTAGGTAACCTGTCTGAAATTTTTTTTTGTTTTTTTTTTATATTTAATTTTTATTAAAACATTGGAGAGTGTACAACAGAAGGAAATACAAGAGTCAATGTTGTTACAGGTTACAATTTACATTTCGTAAGGCTCATTAATTTATAAACATTCTATTTCCATCTTAATTTCTAATCATATACTTCCTTTATCGACATATAGCAAAACACAATACATTTCTTCCATGTATATAAATGATTTAAAGGAAGAAAAAAGAAATGAAAAGTTTTCCATCAGCAATCTTCTCTATATGTCTAATACAGTACTTCTACACCTGTACTGTTTTCAGCAATTAAACAGTTCTAGCCACCTGAGAAATTAAAATGGGGCTCACAAAATACACATTTGCAGAAAGTACACCCCTTGGTGCATCAAATGAGGGGCTACAAGTATTTCTAGCATGAATTTGGGGTGCGCCTCAATTAATGGGATAAAAATAATACTAATACTAAGCAAAGAACCATATTCCACTTATTATTACATTGTCTATTTTTGTGCTAGCAATATATGTAGCCCCTCATTTGATGCGCCAAGGGGTGTACTTTCCAAAAACGTGTACTTTATTTAATGTATCTTAGTTTGCCAGGTTTCTACAGCTGTCGGATTGCAGACATAACCCATAAAAGTTAAAAGGCTATTTCTTTTAGACGATTTGTCTGCAATTAAACAATTCTAGCCACTTGGAAAATGAAAATATTGCACACAAAGCACAGATTTGTAGAAATTAGAGCCTTTGGCGCATCAAACGAGGGGCTACTTGTATCTCTAGCACATTGAGGTGCGCAACAATTAATGCAATATGGTACTTTGCATAAAAAATATATTTTTTTTTAGCAGAGCCATATTCCACTTATTATTACGTTCTCTACTTTTTTTTTCTCTACAATAATCGCTCATTATCTCTCAAAGGGTTAAACAACTTTCCAATTGACTTCTATTATCAATTTTTTCTTTATTTTTTGTTATCCTTTGTTGAAAAGCAGGGATCTAAGCTCAGGAGTGTGCACGTGCCTGCAGCAGTTTTGCAAGAGCACTAGATGGCAGCATTATTTTGCTGTCATGCAGTGCTCCAGACATGTGAACGCTACCTGTCTCTTCAACAAAGAATAATGTTGAGAAAGACGCAAATTTAATAATAGAAATCATTTAGAACCTTTTTTTTTTATATTGTATTCTCTGTCTGAATCAGGAAAGAAAATTCTTATATTTCATGTCCCTTTAACCTGAGTGATAAATGAATGCTAAGAATGTAATAATAAGCCCTCTTACACTAATAAATATTAGAGATCTCAATCACTCAGCAAACACTCATGTCTGCTATAGTGAGAATACACCATTTAAACCCCTTAAAGATGTACAGACATACCTATATGGGTTTAGAGCACAACAGGTAAAAAGGACACTGAACCCAAATTTTTTCTTTCGTGATTCAGATAGAGCATGCAAATTTAAGCAACTCTCTAATTTACACCTATTATCAATTTTTCTTCGTTCTCTTGCTGTCTTTATTTGAAAAAGAAGGCATCTAAGCTATTTTTTGGTTCAGAACCATGGAAAGCACTTGTTTATTGGTAGGTGAATTTATCCACCAATCAGCAAGAACAACACAGTGTGTTCACCAAAAATGGGCCGGCATCTAAACTTACATTCTTGCATTTCAAATAAAGTTACCAAGAGAATGAAGAGAATTTGATAATAGGAGTAAATTAGAATGTTGCTTAAAATTGCATGCTCTATCTGAATCATGAAAGAAAATGTTTTGGTTCAGTGTCCCTTTAATTTCACGTCACCTATTAGCGTCACTACACACTATTAAAAAGGATCAATCAACATACATGACCTTCAACCTGTGATGTAATCGCTAAAAAGCTCAAATTGCAATTTTTTTTGTAAATTCTTAATCCTCGCCATTTCATTTTTGGATTTTGAAATCAGAAAAATAATGAGGCAGGTAAGGTAACAATTTAGAGCTTAGGTGTATTGACGGCAGAATCAGTTTAGGATTGTTATCACTAGAACAATACACTGTCAAAATGGGCAGATGTTCAGAAATCATTATTTGACAAAACAAGCCCATGCTTGTACATCTACATATTATTCCGAGGCTAATCTTTGCTTTAAATTGATCATTATATCTTGTATTTAGCGTCCCTTTAAGATGTAACAGCTATTAAAGTTACAAAGAAATGATGGAGACCTGGATTGCAAATCGTTTTATTTTGTATAAACTTGCTAAAAGGGACAGTAATGTCATAATTAAAATGTAATGATTTAGATAGAGAATGCAGTGTTAATCAATTTTCCAATTTACTTCTGTTTTCAACAAAGAATAGCAAGACAACAAAGCAAATTTGATGAGTAAATCTATCTAGGTAGGCTCATAGGCACTCAGGAGCGTGCACGTGTCTTTAGTAGTCTGTGGAAGAAGTGTTTTGCATTATTGTTTATAGCAGTGTTCTACATTACTGCCACCATAGAGTACTAAAGACACGTGCACAGTGAGCTCTTATGAGTCTACATAGAATTACTCTTCAACAAAGAATACTAAAATAACAAAGCAAATTTTATAATAAAAACACATTGGAAAGTGGTTAAAAATCGCATGTTCTTTCAAAATCATGAAAGTTTTTTAATTTAAACTTTACTGTCCCTTTAAATAAAGGTAAATGGTTGAGTGAAACAAACATAAATGTTCCTTATATACAAATCCAATTTTTTAAAACAGAAATATGTCAAATGTAACATTTTATTTATTTTAGGGCAATAACAATGATTAGTGGGTTTATACATTTCGCATCCCTAGGAAAATGATTTTACTTTTCAATAAACCTTTACCTAGTAATCTAATCACTAATTCGCACTTCCAGTTGCCACCCTGCAAACATATAATACATATAATGCAGGTCATGCTCTGAATATTTCACATCAGAATTTTTTTAAAGGGACCTTAAAGGGACAGTTCACCCAAAAATGTTTTCCCCTTTAAATTATTCCCAATGATCTTTTTTACCTGCTAGAGTGTAATAAATTGGTTACAACTAGCTCCTTTACTCCTATTTCAGCATTTGAAATAGCTGATTTAGTCTGTGGTATAGCCACCTATACTGAAAGTTTTGATACTGGAGTCTATGCTATTGACAAGCCTAAGTAAACACAGCCAGCAGAAGAAGTTACACTCTCAGTGGGATGTAGGATAGTTAAGTAATAAAATGATAATTTTCCATTGTTCTCTCTATGTATTGAGCTTTGGTATATAAGATAAGGAAGCAAGTGTGTGTACACAAAGTGATAACATAATGAGATCTGATATTACCTTTAGGAACAACCCATTGTAATAGGCTGTGGTTTCAAAGCACAAAACCAGCTACTTCATATACACAAATAAACCTGAAAATGCAATTTCTCAAATATTTTTTACTCTGCAGTTTGCATAACAAGTCATTTAATATACATTAATGAAAAAACAATTTTACAGTGTACTGTCCCTTTAAAGTGAAAGTAAATCCTAGCATTTTACAAACGCTAGGATTTATTATTGAAACAAATAAAGAGCACTTTCATTCATGAAGTATAAGATACTTCATGTAGAAAGCTCCTTTATTTGATTCAATCGATCGCCGTTTTTAGCTGCTATGGCAGCCCACGGCGAAATCTTTTTTGGGCTAAAAGGTGACTTTTTCACCTCTTAGCCAATAGCCGTGCGGTAAATACGGCTTGGCGCCCATGGGAGCCGCATTTACCGCACTGCTATTGGCTAAGAGGTGAAAACGTCACCTCTTAGCCAAAAATATTTTTAGCCGTGCTCTCCTGTAGGAGCTAAGAGCAGTGATCGATTGAATCAAATAAATGAGCTTTCTACATGAAGTATCTTATACTTCATGAATGAAAGTCCCCTTTATTTGTTTCAAAAGTAAATCCTAGTGTTTGTAAAACGCTAGGATTTACTTTCACTTTAAAGGGATAAGAAAGTAAAAAATAAACTTTGATGATTTATATAGAGCATGTTATTTTAAGATACTTTTAAATTCTCTAGATATCCATTGTTGAAAAAGAATATGCACATATCCTACAGAAGTGGGAGCTGCTGCTGATTGGTGCCTGCATACATTTGTCTCTTGTGATTGGCTAACTAGATGCAGTAGTGCAATCCTGTTCCATCAGCAAAGGATATCAAGAGAATGAAGCAAATTTGATAATAGAAGTAAATTGGAAAGTTGTTTAAAATTGTATGTTCTATCCGAATCATTAATGACAATTTTGAGGTTTCCTATCCCTTTAAAAGGACAGTAAAGTAAAAATTAAACCTTCATGATTTAGATGGAACATACAATTTTAAACAAAATTCCTATGTACTTCCATTATCAAATGTGCTTCATTCTCTTGTTATCCTTAGTTGAAGGAGCAGCAATGAACTGCTGAGAGCTAGCTGAACACAATAGGTGAGCCGATGGCAAGAGGTATATAAGTGCAGCCACCAATTAACAGCTAGCTCCCAGTAGTGTGTTGCTGCTACTGAACTTACCTAGGTATTGTATAAAACAAAAGATACCAAGATTACAAACACAATTTAGTAATAGAGGTACAATTTGTTTAAAATTGCATATTGCATGCTGTGTCTGAAATATAAAGTTTTCATTTTGACTTTGATGTCCCTTTAAGAATTCTAATAGAAACAATAGTCTGACATGTGATAGTTTTTATTTTATAAGTAGCTCTGCCATCCAAGTTCAAAGTTCTTTGCTTGTGCCCAAGTGATAGGCAAGAGGGTGCATGTTATGTACAAACAAACAGGTTCCTTCATAGGTTCTGAATCCGTGACATAAAAAAGGTGCTGATCTGAGTAAATTTAAAGGGACAGTCTAGTCTAAATTATACTCTCATGATTCAGAAAAGGCTTGTAATTTTAAACAACTTTCCAATTTACTTTTATTATCAAATTTGCTTTGTTTTCTTGGTATTCTTTGTTGAAAGCTAAACCTAGGTAGGCTCATATGCTAATTTCTAAGCCCTAGAAGGTCGCCTCTTATCTGAATGCATTTTATAGTTTTTCATAGCTCGAGGGCGTTAGTTGATGTGTGTCATATAGATACCATTGTGCTCATGTCAGTGGAGTTACTTTTTAGAGGGCACTAATTGGCTAAAATACAAGTCTGCAAAAAGAACTGAAATAAGAGAGCAGTCTGCAGAAGCTCAGTAACAAGGTAATCACAGAGGTAATAAGTGTATTAAATTAACTATTCTGGTTATGCAAAACTGGGGAATGGGTAATAAAGGGATTATCTATCTTTTAAAACAATAAACATTCTAGAGTAGACTGTCCCTTTAACCGAGAAGGTTGCTTTTTAATTTAGAAACAGTTGCTCTGGATACTTGCTTAAAAGATTGTGCTTTAGACTACACTGGAGTTTAGAATCTAGAATTCCTGATTGGACCACTGACCTCAATAACCTCTACATATTTTGCCTGCAATACATGTAGTCTTTCTGAAAGGTGAGGTTCATTATATACATTTAGCCTATGGCATATGCATAACTATAGACAAGTTAATCTCAGTTAATGGAATAATGTCAGTTAAGGCCCTAGAAAGTCCTCCCTTAAAGTATGGGTAAACTTTCCAATTTTTATAATCAGATCCTGAATGTTAACAATATTTTACATGTACTTTAATTGATCACTTCTAATGAAGATGCGCTTTAGCTAACTTTTTAATCTAGCCGTACTATTCTAATACCGCACGCTCCTGCCGCCCACTTCATAAGTTATATTTTTTTTTGGTGAGATAACGGTTTGAACTGTTCTACAATCAGTGCTCTATCCATATGGCACATTTATTGTAGCTAGAAGTGGGTAGCGGGAGCATGCAGTAGTAGATTAAAAAGTAAGATTTAGCGCATATTCATTAGAAGTGGTCAATAAAAGTCCATGTAAAATATCACTAACATTTAGGATCCGATAATACAAAGTAGAAAGTTTACCATCACTTTAAGGACATGCTGGGTAGATGAACTCAAGGCTGCCATCAAGGGGTGACTCCAGTCAAAGGCTCGAGCCCAGGCCCTGATGGGGTCCTGGCATCCTGGTTTGGGACCCCCATTTTAAATCATCTGCATTCTGCAGCACTGGTCAGCAAGTAATATCCCCTGACTCTTACTTTTGAAACCCCACTGCAGCTGCTACTGTCCCTTCCTCCCCACTCCAGGTGGGGTCACTAAAGACGCTTTGCAGACTCCTTGCTGTGGCAGTGCGCGCAGGGGTGGACTGAGACCGATCAGGGCCCCGGGCAAAAATTAGGGAAGGCCTCTTAATGTCTCACACTGACCCAAATGTATCAACATGTATGCAAATAAACATGGTAGCCTCCCTGCCCTGCGCCTCAGGCCCCCCAACCTCAAGGACAAGGACCACCAACATCAAGGGCCAGAGATAGGGCCCCCCACCTCTAGGGCCAGATCCCATACTCCATGGCCCTCACAGTGACAAACCACAGAGAGGGCCCCCCAACACCCTATTGCCCCCAGCAACAAACCCCACATCCAGGCACAAGGCCCCCACTCTGGGGCTTGGGCCCCCACTAAACCCACACTTAAGTTCTTAGTAAATAATAGGGCAGCTGTCAGCCCAAACTTAAGCAGCACACCAGGAGCCATGGAAATGCCATTTGTGGGCCCCCTGACATGCTGGGCCCTCGGTCCAGGTCTTATTTGCCCGGCTGATCAGTCCGCCCCTGAGTGCGCGCCCTTTACATTAGGGTGACCAGACGGCCCCGATTTTAGGGGACAGTCCCCAGATTGAGGAGACTGTCCCCGGAAAAATGATGTCCCTGGAAATGTCCCTGGCTCCTGTTGTACTGCAGCTAAGCGCTGGGAGGAAGTGATGGTCCTGATAGCATATGGCAGGCAGCGCGCAGGTGAGGAGGGAAGAGCTTGTGTATGTGTGTATATATATGCTTGTGTGTGTGTGTGTATGTGCATGTGTGTATATGTATGCTTGTGCATGTGTGTATATGTATGTTTGTATGTGTGTATATGTATGTTTGTATGTGTGTGTGTATATGTATGTTTGTGTGTGTATATGTATGCTTGTGTACGTGCATGTGTGTATATGTATGTGTGTGTGTGTGTGTGTATGTGTGTATATGTATGCTTGTGTGTGTATATATGTATGCTTGTGCATGTGTGTATATGTATGCTTGTGTGTGTATATGTATGCTTGTGTATGTGCATGTGTGTATATGTATGTGTGTGTGTGTGTATGTGTGTATATGTATGCTTGTGTGTGTATATGTATGCTTGTGTATGTGCATGTGTGTATATGTATGTGTGTGTGTGTGTGTGTATGTGTGTATATGTATGCTTGTGTGTGTATATGTATGCTTGTGTATGTGCATGTGTGTATATGTATTTTTGTATGTGGTGTGTATGTATGTGTGTATATGTATGCGTGTGTGTGTATGTATGCTTGTGTATGTGTGTATGTGCATGTATGTATATTTATGCATGTGTATGTGCATATGTATATGTATATGTAGTGTGTGTGTGTGTATATATATATATATATATATATATATATATATATATATATATATATGTGTGTGTGGGTATATGTATGCTTGTGTGCATGCTTGTGTGCACATGTATGCTTGTGTGGGTATATGTATGCTTGTGTATATGTATACGCATGTGTGTATATGTATGTGTGTGTGTGTATATGTATACTTGTGTGTGTGTGTGTGTATATGTATACTTGTGTGTGTATATGTATACTTGTGTGTGTATATGTATACTTGTGTGTATATGTATACTTGTGTGTGTATATGTGTATGTATGCTTGTGTGTGTGGATATGTATGCTTGTGTGTGTGTGTGTGTTTATGTGTATATATGTATGCTTGTATGTGTGTGTATGTGCATGTCTGTATATGTATGCTTGTCTATGTGTATATATACGTATGCGTGTGTGTATGTGCATGCATGTGTGTGTGTGCACGTGTGTATATGTATGCTTGTGTGTGTGTAAGAAAATGTGGTCATGGGATGTGTACCAAGTCTAGTCTGAGAGTGCAGTCCCCTTCCGTGTTTTGTATATGTCTAGGGTGATTACATAAAACTACGCACCCTTCACTTGTTCCCATTTTGTTGGATTGAAAGCTTGCATTGTGTGGCTGTTTTAGGGTCCCAGGTTTTGGAAGGGACCTTGACGTGGTACCTGGGCTTGTCCCATTTGGCCAAATGCGATAACTAACTCTTCCAGTTTTGCTTTTAATCTTAGCTGAGAGCTTGTAAGTGAGTGCTGGACTTTCTCTGTGTGTATATATGTGTGTATATATATATATATATATATATATATATATATATATATATATATATATATATATATATATATATATATATATAATCACTCCATAAACCCATACCAAATACACTGCATATATAATTTAAGGAATTATGCTAATAAAATTGTTTTTTACCATTTTCCATTGTCCCCGGATTTCATTTTAAAAATCTGGTCACCTTGTTCATGTTGTGCTCTGACTTTCCTTCTCCATGACCTGATGTTACTGCACACGTAAGAGGAAGAAAGGTAGGGGGTGGCTGGCCCTCCAAATAAAATGTATTACTGTGTGTGGATTGTTACTATATTTTCAGACGATTAAAGCCTTCTCAGCCCTTTGTAAACAAAATTATTAGTTTTATTTTACAGAACTTTGGACATTTTTGGCATGAAGACTTACAAGATCTGTTACTAAGATGGGGCCTGTATGTCATTCTGTACATATTTGGCATTGCTTATCTTCAAAGGTCAACATTTTATTGGCTGCATAAACCTTGGGTAAAATTTACAAGTGGAATATGTGGCATATTTTGGAACAATTTACAATTTTCTTACTGATATAATTTGTGTCACTGATTAATTTTAGTATTAAAATACAGTAGATTTAGTACCTGGTTCAGTATGTTGGTGTTTTAAAAACACACTATGACATTGTCATAAGTTAAATACCTGCTTCTTTATACCAATCATAGTATATTTTTAAAACAATATCAAGCCAGTGTTCTTCCAAACTATTAATGAACCCCAAAATCATAAACACCTATCAAATAAACCTCAGGGCTCCATAGAAAGACACAGTATATACAGAGATAATTTATAAAGATTAACATCTTGCTAACCAGATTTCAGGCACTGGGGGAGGGGGGCACACACACACACACACACACACATATATACACACACATATACACACACATACACATACACACACACACACATATACACACACATATACACACACATATACACACACATGTACACACACATGTACACACATATACACACATATACACACACATATACACACACACACATGTACACACACATGTACACACACATGTACACACACATGTACACACACATGTACACACACATATACACACACATATACACACACACACATGTACACACACACACACACATGTACACACACATATACACACACACACATGTACACATACACACACAATATTCACTGCTAACTAATAGGAAGCTGAAACACTCGTATACAAATAAAAGACTACTCTGTAAAATTAGTGATATTATAAGGATGGCAGTCAGATTTGCTTTGCAGCTTCCTTGGCGCTGTAATCTGTATAATAAAATATTTTCTGTGGGTGTCTGTGTGAGTCTGTATCTGTGTATGTGAGTATTTCTGCACATACTTTGTTTTCATGTTTGACTACACTTATGAAGTGCGATAGTTAGTCATGTGGCCAAAAATTACACAGGTCAAAGGGGTTAGGGGGAGTGCCCGATGCCCCGATCAATGGTTTTGTCAGGGGCCCCAAAATTTCTAGTGGCGGCCCTGGATGAACTACAGCAACTAATCTATTTTCATTAGTTCAGGTATTGTGTAATGTCAGTGAATCACAAGTTACTAATTAAACATTATATTTCCTCAGACTTATTAGTATAAGTAGCTATTGGCTTTATAACAATGATTACCAGATTCTGACTGTTTTACATTATATGTTTTATTCAGACTCTGCTACAGTAAAGGGACAGGGAAGTCAAAATTAAACTTTCTTGGTTCAGACAGAACAATTTTAAATAACTTTCCAATTTACTAATTTGCTTTGTTCTCTTGATATCGTCTGTTGAAAAATGATTATAGATACTTTAAAAAATTCTAAGTAAGCCATACTATATATAACTGACCGAAACATGTCAGCTTGAGTACACAGTGCTCAGTGTTGTTCGATAAGTACGGACCCCTCCTGGGCTTTTATCTACGGAATCCAATAAAATTTGACTTTTTAAACTTTCATACTGACCCTGGATCAAGTTTTTGCTTTTTGGTCTATATTACCAGCCAGGATCTGGGATCAGAGTGCTCGGCTAGTCTTTGTCATCCTCAAACGTCGTAGGAGGTGTGGTTACCCTACGAAGAGGCAATTGGATAGCTGTACTGAAATTCGGGAGATTCCGCTACAGGGATTGGTCGCAACCATAACAGGTGCAAGGAAAGAAGTCCCGACGCTGCAAGATGTCCTGAGGAATAGGAAGTTGCACGCTAGACACGGAGACCGAGGGACACAACGGAGCAGACAGGAAGGAAATTACAGAGCAGGATAGCATGGAGCCGGATAACCAGCGCTTCAAACCGTGAGTTGTAAACAGCCACAGGCTGATGGGGGCACGGTCCTCCTTTTACACTCGTATACAAGTTCTTTGTATAGCTCTGCATCCGGCCTGTATACCCTGTCTTATAATTGTGTATCAATGTACAGTTTGTGTCGCCATTAACTGTCTCTGACTCACGGAACACATCATTTATATAGATTTTCCTTTTTGCCTCATATTGAATGATTTCAGAGATAACATCTCCTCTTGGACAAGACTTTTAAGCTTATAGTATACTGTGTAAAACCCCTTTTCTATATTTTTACATATATATATATATATATATATATAAATACACTGTATATATATACTGTGTATATGTATATATATATATGTATATATATTTACTGTATATATATATATATATGTGTGTGCGTATGTATTTGCATGTGTGTTAAATGTGCATACACATATATACATACACACATACAAATTCACACACATATATATATATACTGTATATTACATTTAAAATATATTTTAAGACTTTGTGAAGAACACTTTTTTTTTTGCCTATCTTCGGTTACTGCAGAGGACCAGAGTTTTGTAGAATGCCCCATAAAAGTCTATTAGGTGAGGAGTTTAGCGTGGCAGCGCTATCTGACATCCAGATGCAAGCTCGCGGCTTTTACTCGAGAACTAGCATTTTATTTTTCACTTGTAATATGGAAGTAAAAATGAGAGTGCTATGGATTGTACTCTACTGATGTTAACGCACCGTAGAGCTTACATTTTTATGCTCTACAAGCTAGGCCAAAATAATTTATATAAAGTGGAAAATGTGTCAAAAATAACAGGTGTACTAGAAGAAATAAAGAATAATAATGTATGTATGGGGTATTGCTGTGAATGATTTTTAAGCTCTATAAATAAATTATAATAAGAATAATAGCGCTTTTTTCTAGAATATGTTTTATTGAATCTTAAAAGATACCACTACAAGCTGTATAGTAAGCAGATAAAGTCATCCTACCTTGCAGACCTAACGAGTAATGCTATGCAGGTATCTATAGGACAGTACTGTCAGGACATGATGACCTGCCCTCCCCCTACACTGGAATGCTGGGATCCCCCACTAAGAAAATCAGCCTTAGTGCTGTAACTCCCTTGGGAAAGATCAACATAGTGAGCTGTTTCCCCTCTCACACAAAATGCTTCTCTTGGGAACTGTCAGATACTGAGTGAAGTCAAATGCTAGAACAAATCTAAACAAGCGTGAGGAAGAAAAGGCAAAAAAGACCATCTTTTTACCTCAGCACGTGTGGGAAACCTAAACACATGGACTCGCACAGCAAATATACAATGCAAACAATATAGTATAACATGTGTGCTGGGTAAAATATTGCCTAATGTGGTTTTCCTTTAGCTACTGTGATGACAGAGTGAATATACAATTGAAAAGATCATTTTGTTTTAACCTCTTAACTACCAGAGAGAGTTTCACTTCACTGTGTGACAAAGCATTGTAGACAGTGGTGGCTCTAGGGGGTTTGGCCCTAATTATTATTGTAGCACCACAATTCTCAAAGGTAGTATAAAGAAACATGAAACCCACATTTTTTCTTTCATGATTCAGATAGAGAATAAAATTTAAACAACTTTCTAATTTACTTCTATTATCTAATTTGCTGAAGGATATTTAGATATCCTTTGTTGAAGAAATAGCAATGCACATGGATGAGCCAATCACACAAGGCATCTATGTGCAGCCACCAATCAGCAGCTACGGAGTCTATTTAGATATGCTTTTAAACAAATGATATCAAGAGAATGAAGCAAATTAGATAATAGAAGTAAAGTGGAATGTTGTTTTAAAATTGCATGCAAAAATTAAAAAAAGTGGGTTTGATTGCCTAAATCCTCTGTCAGGTATATGCTCATATCAAGATTTATATCAGACTTACAGCCTGATATAAAATGATGTCATAAGTTAGTGATAGTAAAGTCAAAATATAACTTAACCCCTTAGTGACCAGAGCACTTTTCCATTTTCTGTCCGTTTGGGACCAAGGCTATTTTTACATTTTTGCGGTGTTTGTGTTTAGCTGTAATTTTCTTCTTACTCATTTACTGTACCCACACATATTATATACCGTTTTTCTCGCCATTAAATGGACTTTCTAAAGATACCATTATTTTCATCATATCTTATAATTTACTATAAAAAAAATGATAAAATATGAGGAAAAATGGAAAAAAACACACTTTTTCTAACTTTGACCCCCAAAATCTGTTACATATCTAAAACCACCAAAAAACACCCATGCTAAATAGTTTCTAAATTTTGTCCTGAGTTTAGAAATACCCAATGTTTACATGTTCTTTGCTTTTTTTGCAAGTTATAGGGCCATAAATATAAGTAGCACTTTGCTATTTCCAAACCATTTTTTTCCAAAATTAGCGCTAGTTACATTAGAACACTGATATCTTTCAGGAATCCCTGAATATCCCTTGACATGTATATATTTTTTTTTTGTAGACATCCCAAAGTATTGATCTAGGCCAATTTTGGTATATTTCATACCACCATTTCACCGCCAAATGCGATCAAATACAAAAAATTGTTCACTTTTTCACAAATTTTTTCACAAACTTTAGGTTTCTCACTGAAATCATTTACAAACAGCTTGTGCAATTATGGCATAAATGGTTGTAAATTCTTCTCTGGGATCCCCTTTGTTCAGAAATAGCACACATATATGGCTTTGGCGTTGCTTTTTGGTAATTAGAAGGCCGCTAAATGCCACTGCGCACCACAAGTGTATCATGCCCAGCAGTTAAGGGGTTAATTAGGGAGCTTTTAGGGAGCTTGTAGGGTTAATTTTAGCTTTAGTGTAGTGTAGTAGACAACCCCAAGTATTGATCTAGGCACATTTTGGTATATTTCATGCCACCATTTCACCGCCAAATGCGATCAAATTAAAAAAAACGTAAAATTTTTCACAATTTTAGGTTTCTCACTGAAATCATTTACAAACAGCTTGTGCAATTATGGCACAAATGGTTGTAAATGCTTGTCTGGGATCCCCTTTGTTCAGAAATAGCAGACATATATGACTTTGGCGTTGCTTTCTGGTAATTAGAAGGCCACTAAATCCTGTTGCGCCTCACACGTGTATTATGGCTAGCAGTGAAAGGGTTAATTAGGGAGTTTGTAGTGAGCTTGCAGGGTTAATTTTAGCTTTAGTGTAGAGATCAGCCTCCCATCTGACACATCCCACCCCCTGATCCCTCCCAAACAGCTCCCTTCCCTCCCCCACCCCACAATTGTCCCCGCCATCTTAAGTACTGGCAGAAAGTCTGCCAGTACTAAAATAAAAGGGTTTTTAAAAAAAAATGAATTTTTTTTTAGCATATTTACATATGCTACTGTGTAGGATCCCCCCCTTAGCCCCCAACCTCCCTGATCCCCCCCAAAACCGCTCTCTAACCCTCCCCTCTGCCTTATTGGGGGCCATCTTGGGTACTGGCAGCTGTCTGCCAGTACCCAGTTTACAATAAAAAAATGCTTTTTTTTTGTTTTTTTTGTTTTTTTTCTGTAGTGTAGCTTCCCCCACCCCCCACAGACTAACCCCCACCACCTTGCTTATTGTTTGACATTTTTGTTTGACATATTTGATATATTTTTTATTTCCCATTTTCTGTAGTGTAGCGGTTCCCACCCGCTCCCTCCCCGTGCACGCGCCCGCCCCCACCCTCCCGTGCACGCGCGCGCGCGCCCGTGCGCGCCCCCAGCCACCCCCGCCCACGATCCCGCCCCCCTTCACATCCACATGGCCATCGATGGCCGCCACCCGCCTCCCGGTCCGGCTCCCACCCACCAACGCAGGTAGCCACCGATCTCCGGTGCAGAGAGGGCCACAGAGTGGCTCTCTCTGCACCGGATTACTTAAAAACGTTATTGCAGGATGCCTCCATATCGAGGCATCACTGCAATAACCGGAAAGCAGCTGGAAGCGAGCAGGATCGCTTCCAGCTGCTTTCCACACTGAGGACGTGCAGGGTACGTTCTCAGGCATTAACTGCCTTTTTTCTGAGGACGTACCCTGCACGTCCTCAGTCGTTAAGGGGTTAAAGGGACAGTCAATACCAGAATTTTTGTTGTTTAAAAAGAAAGATAATCCCTTTATTACCCATTCCCCAGTTTTGCATTCCCAACACTGTTATATTAATATACTTTTTACCTCTGTGATTACCTTGTATCTCAGTCTCTGCAAACTGCCCCCTTGTTTCAGTTGTTTTGACAGACTTGCATTTTAGCCAATCAGAGCTGACTCCATGGTAAATTCACGTGCATGAGCTCAATGTTATCCATATGAAACACATGAACTAATGCCCTCTAGTGGTCAAAATGCATTTAGATTAGAGGCAGTCTTCAAGGTCTAAGAAATTAGCATATGAACCTCCTAGGTTTAGCTTTCAACTAAGAATACCAAGAGAACAAAGCAAAATTGGTGTTAAAAGTAAATTGGGAAGTTGTTTAAAATTACATTCCCTATTTAAATCATGAAAGTTTCTTTTTGGACTTGACTGTCCCTTTAAATGGATTGAATTGAAAATTAAATTTCAAACAACTTTCCAATTTACTTCTACTGTCAATTTTGCTTGTAGTTCTTTTTTGTATCCATTGTTAAAGAGTTATTCAAGATAAGTTTAGGAGTGTTTGCACCAATATTTATAGTCATGTTATACATTGTTGCAAACACTTCTGACACATGTGCATGCTTCTAAGCTTTTATAAGTCTACCTAGGTTTACTCTTTAACAAAGGATACCAAGGGAATAAAGCAAATATGATTGCAGAAGTAAAATGGAAAGTTGTTCAAAATTGCACACTATGCCTGAATTATGAACATTTCATTTTGACTTTACGCTCCACTTTATTTCACATCTATTTTACTGGTCAGCCAATTAAAATACAGGACTGTCCAGTTATCTTGGTATCTTTATTTGAAAAAGCAGGAATGTAAGCTTAGGAGATGGCCAATTTTTGGTTTAGCACCCTGGGTAGCGTTTGCTGATTGGTGTCTACATTAGTTGTTTTTTGCTTTTTTTCCGGTAATGCATATAAATTTGTATCTGTCTGGAGCATCTATATATAAACATGCATACATATATATGGGTGTGTAGGGTTTGTTTGTAGCTGTAGCTATATTCACACCATGCTGTCTATCCCTAGACTGCCATTGACAGAGCTGTGCATGCCCAGCGCCTAATTTACAATGCACCTTAGCTGTGGGTTGCTGCCTCTACAGGGCCAGACTGGGAAATCAGACTGGCCCTGGACATTTTTGAACAACAGCTCCCCCCCTTACCTTGCCTGCCAATGTAGTTGTTTTAAGGGGCAACTTATCTGCCCTCATAGGCCCCCACACCCTCGGCAAGAGTGGCCTTGAAAATAAATGCGCTACACATGCACACAAGGCTTGCTCCGTGACCTCCCTGCCCAAAGGATGTGGCCCTGCGGAAGCGGCGGCACCAGCGGCTTACCGGGAAAAATCCCGGTATCCCGGTGGACAAATCTGGCATTGTGCCTGTACTCTCCAGAAGTCCTAGTTAATATTGATGTTGGATGCCCTATGTGGATGTCATAGAAGGGTACAAAAGATAACCAAAGATCCACTACCATTTTTTAGTTTGTGATCCCAAATGCAGCATTTTAGAAGGGGTGGGTTATATACCTTAGTCACAGTATAATACTTGACCTCCCTGGGACAACATTTTGCAGTCCTCCCCTGCCCAATGTCACCACCCTCTCTTGATATGGATCCTTGTAGTAATCTTTCTTAGCACCTTTTTTAATCTTGGTAGTAACCATTTTTGGCAGATACAGATCTAGTGAATGTTAGGTTCAAATATATTTTTGGATCTCTCTGCTTTCCCTAGACATCCATCCATTGCACACTAGAAAAAAAAACACAGAGCTGACAATGTTGTGATGCCAACAGGCAGAAATGCCTTAACTTTGCTCATTACATGCACCATTTGTTAGCCACAGAGATTAATCTGTTACTACCCCTTATATAGTGCAGCAGGGGGTTCTGATCTCTGAGCCCTAAGGACTTGCAAAGGCTAGAACAGCAGTTCAGTTGTTAAAGATGAACCGAATGAATTGATTACTATCTAATAAAAGACCATACAATACTGTTATAAAGCAATAAACTGATACTCGATAACCTAGGATAACAACATCCTATGATATGTGCAAAATTAGAACCCTGTTTTCAAATAAAAATATTAATTTAGGTTACCTATCATTTATATTTACTGTAAAATTCTCTCTGGTTTAATGTGTTCACAGCGCCATGGAAGTTTGCAATGCTAAACAAATAAATTACAATAAATTTTTAAAGCGTTTAGGGATCTTGTATGTATATATATATATTTTCTTGAATTATATTTCATATACAAAAATAAACCTAAATGATACATTTCTCATACATTTAATACTCTCAGCTGTTATAGTATATAGTAGTAGTACAACTCCTGCCTTCTTTTGTGCATGATGTCACTCTATTCTTTTGGTCTCTATCTAGAAACACTGCTGTAAACGCCCATGCGGAGAATATGTTAGCGCTTTTCATATTTTATTTTTTAAAATCCTAGTCCTAGTTATAGCTTATTGTGCATAAGGCTCTTCAATATCCCATTAGAGGAATAATCAAGTTCTTTTTATTAATTGTTTGCATTTTTAATTAAATATAAATAAGTTATCTGTATTATTTAATGGAGCACAGCTGTCACTTATATTAAAAGCCAACCCTATCACAATTCCAGCAAATTTGACATTTGCGTTAGCAAATCACAGGACTCATTACTTGAGGCTGACAAATGCTTCTCCTGTTTTTCCAGCTTGACTGGTCTCACCAGTTTTCCCTGATTTACCAGTTCCTTCCTACATCAATCCATGTAGACAATGTCCTAAAGAATAGAGAGCTTGTGAGCTATAGCGGATCAATGAAAGTTCAATTTTCTATCCCAACACTTAAAGGGACAGTCAACACCAGAATTTTTGTTGTTTAAAAAGAGAGATAATCCCTATATTACCCCTTCGCCAGTTTTGCATAACCAACACAGTTATATTATTATACTCTTTACCTCTGTGATTACCTTGTATCTAAGCCTCTGCAAACTGCCCCCTTAATTCAGTTCTTTTGACAGACTTGCATTTTAGCCAACCAGTGCTCACTCCAGGGTAACTTCACATGCATGAGCTCAATGTTATCTATATGAAACACATGAACGAATGCCCTCTAGTGGTCAAAATGCATTCAGATTAGAGGCAGTCTTCAAGGTCTAAGAAATTAGCATATGAACCTCCTAGAATTATTTTTCAACTAAGAATACAAAGAGAACAAAAACAAAATTGGTGATAGAAGTAAATTGGAAAGATGTTTAAAATTACATTCCATGTTTAAATCATGGAAGTTTTTTTTGGACTTGACTGTCCCTTTAAATGAGAAAGCTTCTCAAAATTGACACCTTGGCTACTCATATCAAAACCCAGAGCCATTTCTAGTTTCATAACAATGAAGATTTTCACAAGCCTGAGCAGACCAGCTAGCTCCATATTTCCCTAATTTCATTTTCTGACACTATTTCCCTGGAAGCGATCCTCTCTATGGTAGTCAAAGACAACCCTCTCTTTGGTCAAGTCCTGATCAATTGATCAGAAATTCGTTGTCAAGTGCCACACATGGCGTGGAGATGAAACACCTGAATTTCAATCCAACAAAAAAATACACTTTTTAAGATAATTTTAAAAATTATTTTAATTATTTTAGTTTTAAAATACAGTTTGAATTTATAATATTGGGAAGGTTTCAGTCCTCACTGTTCCTGCTGTGCAACATATTTATTTTTCAACCAACTTTATTCATAGTGAAACAACATATTCTGCGGTATGAAACTAGGGCCATAGTAATGGTTTTGGGGCAGTGGTGGGATTCTGAAATTTTAGGAATTGGTTCTGGTGGGATTCCAAAATTTTAGCAACAGGTTATCTCACTTCTCTATAATACAGAACCTATACACTTTCTAAATTTTAGGAACAAGTGAGAACTGGCTGAATCCCACCCCTGGTTTGGGGTAACTTACAAGAGGGGTAGTTTTATCAAGCCCTGATAGTAAACAGCACAGATATAGCTTATTTTACTGTCCTTTTTAGACAGAGATTGCTGTTTCTTTGTATTCACAGAGCTACCACTAGAAATGTTGGGGCCCCTTGCTAAACCATTGGTCAGGGCCGGCTCAACCATGGGACCAAGTGGGTCCAAGGGACCCAGGCAGCACTTGACAAGGGGCAGCACTTTATTGACTGAGTCAGTCACTGTCAGACCCCTGTCTTCTGTCTCTGTGCGGGAATGCACAAAGACACAGAATCAACCCCCTAAATTCTTTCCCACTTATGCTGAATAAGCATTGGTTGCATGCAGGTAGGCAAGCTTAGTAATGTCAGTGGCCAGGCTAGTAGGTTGATATGTTAATCAATAATGTTATTATTAGGGGGCGTCATTGTAATCTCGTACCCAGGCAGCACAATGTCTTGAGCCGGGCCTGGGTCAGGGCCAGTGACCCCTTTCATGTCCTGATGTTAGCCCTGTTTATGTATATTGGAAGACAGGTTTGTGTTTATATTTTGACTATATGATACAAATGTACAGATATAATTGTACAGTGTTTTCATTAATGTGGCAACTGTATTTCATTTTCCACTAAGCTTACGCCAAATATCTAACAGAATATTAGCAATAAGCAAAATGACTGCACAATGTTGTGAAAACTGAACACAAGTTAATATATACTGATATGGCCCTTTCTCATATGGGAGTTTACATTCGAGGTGGTAATTGGGGTTGGTAGAGATAAGACATGAGAGGATTGTTTGGAGTATGAAGAATAATTACATGTATGTTAAATATATGATCTCATTTAAAGGGACAGTACACCTTGTAATGAGACAAGTTGTCTATAGAATAACATATCAGCCAGGTTTAAATGTTTTTAAAACAAATAACATCCTTTTTACTGCAATTGTTTGTCAATAGCCAAACTCCACACACCATTTGCCTTATTTGGAGGAGCCAATCTGGGCTTTAGTCAGCTGACTATAAGGATGGTCCACAGTCATTTAATATAAAGTGAATTGTTTTGCAGTTGTTATCAGCTAAAGCCTATTAGGGACAGATATGTAGCTGAGTTAGCCTTGAAAATAATAATAATCAGCATTTCATGAAAAGGGGGCAAAATTGAAAATTAAAGTATATTGGAAAGTTGTTTTGCTACACATAACTAAGTTTTCATTTTTCTTAAAATCACAAGATGTTTACTTTCCCTATAAGGCTTGATGATCTAAAGTTGTCCGAGATTATCTAAGAAGACCCTCAAAAAATTTTAGAAATACATTTTTACTTGAGAGCTGTTTATCTCACTATGGACTGATCTCATGCTCTGCATGAAATTCCTGTACTTTTTTTTTTTTTTTTTAATAAAGGAACCAACAAAATAAACTTTACTGAACTAAAGCCAAGTAGCGGACAACGATAATATTTCTTCATCTGGAGGTCTGAACATATCACAATAATTTTCCCAAGCTGAATCTCCTTAGACACTTCACAATAATGCCAAGTCGTCAGTATCAAGGAGGCGGTTTTCTACAGGCTGGGTTTATCAACTCTTTGTTTACTTTTTAACTAAAATGAAGAAAATAGAATACTAATATATATCCTCTATAGCAGGGGTCGCCAACCTTTCCGACCTCAGGGACCACTAAACTCACAATTTATTAATTCCATGGACCACTAACATGAATTTTTTTTTTTTTAAAAAAGGTACAAACATCTATAATGTGTGTGGGTGTGTGTGTGTTTATATATAGTGCTTTTTAAAAAACAGAAAAGGTGCTGGTACTCATTGATTTTTGATTGATATATTCTGCTCAGTAACTTTGAGAAAACCAAAGGGACAATATTATTTGCAATGTTTGATGTATTTTGCAGCTCCCTCTTGTGAAAACTAGAATATTTACATGATGATTACAAATATTACCTATTATGAGTTGGCAGAAGTTAGGGTACCGGTGAGTACCCCCACAAAAAAGCCCTGTGTGTGTATATATATATATATATATATATATATATATATATAGTAATAGGTAATCCCCAGAAAAGAGGACAAAAGACGGCTGAAAAATCATCCACGGCTGGTTCAAGAAAGGTATTTATTGAAGCAAGGTGCTAGTACATTAGGTGAGAGCAAAGCCTTAACACCTGACGCGTTTCGCGCATGCGTACATGCGCTTCATCAGAGGTATATACATATACTGTATAACTTGGTAAATAAAGACCTGCACTCCAATCCTTAAATATTTGAGTGAGCAGCCACCAGGGTGCTATATCAAAGATATACAAAAACAGTCACTAATAAGATAGCACTCACTGGGTTTAAAAATAAAACTTAGCTTTTATTGTAGAATTTTCAAAGATTAAAACGATCCCATGACGTTTCGGTGCCAACCAGCACCTTTATCAAATGGTTCAAACAGTTCCTTCAGGCAGATGACAAAACCTGAAATCCGCAGGGGAAAACAGGTGGTATATATACACACACACAAACGTACTGTACTTAACTAGTATAACCATAGCTAATTTTACATTATGTATATATTTACACATTTTTAAGAATAATTTTTTTTGGAATTAACTATTTGAATGACAGAGCTGAAAGAATAATTCCAAATGACAGATGAAGGGTGAGTGACAACTTTTGAGCTGGAAATAGACTGTCAGGATATGGGGAAAAAAGAATTATGTTTAAAAGGACCACAAAACTTCCAAGTCACCTCCCAGGTTAGGAATTATTCAAAACTACTTATGATCATGGTCAGACATTGGAGTCATAAATTAAGTTTATATCAGAAAGCTCTCAATATGGATGTGAGCTAACCATGACTGATGTTACTGGCAATTAATATAATACTGGTGGGATGTGGCTGATCTGCTGGATGGCAATTACTGGTATTCAGGTGGAATACAATTATTATAATGAAAAATAATAAATATTTAATAAAAAAAAAGAAGATGGAGTGGAGGAAGACAAACAGAGATGTAAGTCCATCTGAAGGAATTAGGAAAACTACTACAAAGAGACAGGTAAAGGGAAGAAAATTGCCTAGTACTGCGCAACTTACGCAAGGTAGATTGTAATTTAAAGGGATAGTAAACCCCCAAATTTTCTGTTATGATTCAGATAGAACATGCAATTTTAAACAACTTTCCAATTTAATTCTATTATCAAATTTTCTTCATTCTCTTGTTATCCATTGCTGAAGGGACAGCATTGCACTACTGACAGGAAGCTGAAACTATCTATTTAGCCAATCACAAGAGACAAATGTGTGCAGGCACCAATTGGCAGCAGCTCCCACTAGTGCATGATATCGATGAGTAGTCCTTTTATCAGGAACACAAGATCTTAAACTTAGTGGAGGAGGAAGGCAGCACTCTTACTTCACCAGGGACGGTGTGGAGACTCTACAACAAAACAAATAGAACAGAAAGAGGCGCTGCATGTGTGAATCAATAGCGCAAGTTGTATTACGCACAGAGAGGGAGGGTAAACAACCCTCCAGCAATATTATGCTAGAGATTACACTGTAGTAAGCATGAGTTGTTCTTAACTATGTTTTTTATATATATTTTTAAATAAACCCATTTGGTATGTTTTAAACTCTCAGTGCTCAGTGTTTCTCTTAGCCTACGCTACCTGGAGGGTTGTTTGCCCTCCCTCTCTGTTACACTGCAGATCCAGGGTTCCTGTGCCTCTGGAGTTCCAGTCACGCCCGAGTTCAGCTAGCTGGATTGCTGATAGAAATCCAGCCTGCTTCTATAGGCACAATTGAGTGCCATTGTTACATGTGAGTACCCTGTGTTTTCTCACTGTGCGTGATACATCTTGCGCAATTGATTCACAGATGCGGCGCCTCTTTTTGTTCTATTTGTTTTGTTTGCTATTTAGTGACTGCTATTTTCCTCCACTAACAACCTGCTGCAAAGCTGTGCCATGTGCAGTGTAATTACACTACAGCACCTGCCAAAACTCAGGCCCTACAAACACAAATAACTATGGGCTAGATTATGAGTGGAGCGCAAATGTTTGCTCGCGAGTTTTGCGATTGTTTGAGCGCAGGTTAAATTGCGCTCGTATTAGAAGAAAGCTGTTTGCGCTTGTCTGGTTAGCGCACAGCTCAAACTTTTTACTTTCAACTCATAATACTAGCGCAACCTGACAAGAGTAAAAAGTTTTCTTCTAGAGCAATCTGGCCCTATATTTTTTTTTTTTAATGGGACTTTTTGTGTCCCTTTTCTACTCTCTGGGGACAACTGGACCTGCCCACGAAAAAGGGCCAATCCTGTAAAAAAGGGGATATCTAGTCTGCCGCCTAGGTTATATTTCACTAAATTGTTATGCTTTCACTAACATAATAATTCCACTTTCCACTGTTCTTGCACAAAGCAGAGCCTCTATCAAATGATATTGATATTTTAATACAAAATGTTTAGTTATGCGTATATACTTTCATTTTCATTTTGCCCCCTTTTCATGTAATTTAGCTCTGAAAATTAAATATTTTTCTACCTCTCAGAACTTTAAATGTACCATGCTGACTTATCAAGGCTAACCCTGCTCCTTATCTTTACCTAATTGGCTTTAACAGATAACAACTTCAAAACCATGAACTCTTTACTAGAAATATGATGAAACCATGGCTTGCCTTGTTGTCTGCAGACTAAAGTCTGGATTGGCTGCTACAAATGAGGCTATTGGTGAGTTGAGATTGGCTATTGAAAACAAATGCAGCAAACAAATTGTTAATTTGTTTTTGTATTTTTTAGACTGTCTTGTAATTGCAAGGTGTCTAATGTCTCTTTAATTGGCCTTCCCATCAATTGAATTTGTCACTTAGGTCTGCTACCTTTTTTTATTGTGCCTTGAAGCACAGACAGGAAGTCCTAATTTACTGCCCACACACTGAATTCCTGAAGTTAATTTGTTATTATGTCTGAAATATCCTAAGAACTTTATAAAAAACATCCTTACAAATAAAACATAAAATGCTCTATTTTATTGAGTTTTTTTAAATAAATATATTGTGGGGAGCATTTCTCTTTTTGACTTTAAATGTAGTGGGGGTTTTTAATCTTAAAATGGTACCACCTGTGACTTCTTATTAATGTCACCTGCAGGCATATCCACCTAATTTGACACTCAACATAAAATAAACTGTAGGTTCCTCTTGTCACAACAAACACCTCCATTTTTCATTTCAATGCTCCCCAAACTGCCTACTCTGTGCCCCTTAAGTAAGTCAGACATTTCCTGTGCCTGAAACCACTAACAACAATTACTTTGTAATATATTATATTGAATCCCCCAACAACATCTGCATAAAGCCTGGTAACTACAATAACAATTGGTCACTGACTGATACAGACAACTCCTATAGCTCTATTGGTTGGCTGGGTCACGCCTTCATAAGCATCAAAGCATATATTTGTTTGCTTTAGAACAATAACATCTGTTAAAAACGACAACAAAGAATACTCTGGCCTCTAGTTATCAATGTCTGTCGGACCTGATCCGACAGTGCGGATCAGGTCCGACAGACATCGCTGAATACGGCGAGCAATACGCTCACCGTATTCAGCATTGCACCAGCAGCTCACAAAATCTGCTGGTGCAACGCCGCCCCCTGCAGACTCACGGCCAATAGGCCGCCAGCAGGGGGGTGTCAATCAACCGATCGTACTTGATCGGGTTGATTTCCGGCGATTGCTGTCCGCCTCCTCAGAGCAGGCGGACAGGTTATGGAGCAGCGGTCTTTGTGACCGCTGCTTCATAACTGCTGTTTCTGGCGAGCCTGCAGGCTCGCCAGAAACACGGGGCATCAAGCTCCATTCGGAGCTTGATACATATGCCCCTCTGTCTCTATCTATCTATATGTCTGTCCGTCCGACTGTCTGTCTATCTATCACAAAATCTCAATCCAACCTCGTAGACAGGGGTAAGCCAAAAATCAACTCAAAGTCAGAACTAAGATAGCAACATGAACTAGGTCTGTAGCAAAGAAAGACTTAAAAGTTAGAGCACTGGAGAATGGGATGAGCTGCCTAATTTAGTGTCGGATTACGAGTTGAGCACAAAATGTCACTTACGCTAAATCGATATTTGCGCTCAACTGAGTAATACCAGCCATATTAATGTGCGCTGGTGTTACGAGTTAGGTGCAATGTGAATGCGACCTTGCATTGTTATTGCACAGAAGCATTGCGTTCACGAGTGCATGCTTCCATAGGCTCCAATGGGAGCGTCGTGCTGATGCCATCATACACGGCACAGAACCTAAGCGCAGCAAAGGAGGTATGTAGCACAGCGATAGGCATTAATTTTAAATATATATGTATATGCTTATTTACATATATGTGATATATAAAAAAATGAAGGCGCCTAAATATGCAAACGAATAATGTATACAAAAAGTTATCATGTGATATATATCCCAAAAGCTTGACTGCCCTCTTCAACAAAGGACAAGGATTGAAAATATGTGTGATATGTATTCACAACTGGATTCTTAAAGTGATAGATACTTATATATGTACATATGAGTGTACAAAAAAATATATACATCAAAATACTGTGAATATAGATATAAACACTGTGCCTAAAAAGTGTTGCTATTGTGTCTTCCAAATCAAATAAATAAAGATATCGAAAACAACCTCCAGCAACTATGTTGCTGAGATGATAAAACTATCAATGCGAGAGATGTTACAGACGCACCATAGTATCAAACAGTGTTGGAGACACATATAGGTGCAGGTATAACATAAAAATACCAGTACATACAATAAGTGCCTAAAAACAAAATAGGGTGAATAAAAAGTTCTTATCCAAAGTTCATGGAATGGAGATTATTTCCTCCGGGTGTTCCCTCCGATAGCGGGTATGCGGCAGCAAATACTCCTTCCAAAACTGATGGCACCAGTGACGATCTGCAGATAGAGAGGAAAAAAGAAGGAGGCGCCACAATAGTGTGAAATCGTAGATGAATAGGACCCCCACACAACGATACAAGATCACTTACTAGATTCAGAGCACTTGAGAAGTGCCACAAGCGCAGGCTGAACTATTCACAAGCTGTCCAGCGAGCTTATCCTCACGATCAACTCCGATCCAGTAGCCACAGTGAAGATTACATGAAGCCCCACCGGTGCTTGGGGTTGCAAAAGTGCCCAATGATGGTACAAGTGTCCTCCTCAGGGCAAAAGCACAGCTAATATTAAAGTGTCAAAAGCTGTTAGCTGATAAAAAGTTAAAAATAGCTTTTCAAAGCAAAGATAAAATCAGGCGTGATGACAGATAGGTTAAAATATAACATATAAGTTTATTAAAACCTAATACACTACGCGTTTCCCGGTCACAACAACCGTTTCATCAGGTGTATAGAACTAACAGTCATCACACTATTTAAAACAAATCTCGGCGTTCACCAGTTGACAATGCGCATGCTCATAAAAGCTGTTACCAATGAGATGATAAACTGAGCCGGCAAGCGTTATGATTGGACCTAAAGATGGGCGTGTGGTACCAGCCCCTGAAGCGTGAATCTCCTGTCACTCAAATGGCGACATTGAAGGCTCGCTCCGATTTCTATCTAGAAGCACGGCTGAGTGTTTTAAATACACACCGTGATAAAAAATAAACATATACATATATACACTACTGGAAAGGGACTTTGATATACCTAATGGGCAGTGGTCCCCAATATATCTCCATATAGGCCGGTATAATTTCCTATATAGAATTGATTAAAAATTTTTTTGGGAGATCAATTTTCTCATCAAAATACATGTCATTCATGATTCATTGGGAGCTAAACTACTGGGTGATAGCTATAAATAAACATATACATATATACACTACTGGAAAGGGACTTCGATATACCTAATGGGCAGTGGTCCCCAATATATCTCCATATAGGCCGGTATAATTTCCTATATAGAATTGATTAAATTTTTTTGGGAGATCAATTTTCTCATCAAAATACATGTCATTCATGATTCATTGGGAGCTGAACGACTGGGTGATAGCTATTAGATGCCTTTAGGCGAAAATTTATAATATATCTAATGGAAAATACTTGCCGAAAATTACAGCAAAGCACCTCCCAAGAAAACATTCCTATTAGAGTAAAGATACTAATATAATATCAATATGAATATAAACGAATAAAATATAGATGCCAACTCAGGGATCATCTCATAAGTCACAACTCCACATGAGTATTGCACTAAAACTTATAATTACATAAAAAAAAAAAAAAACACAATAGATATGTATTAATAAAAATACAGTATCGCATATCAACATAACAAAACAATTCTCAAAAGGATAATACCAATTAAAAAAAAATAACTAAATATAATCCAAAGAAATTTCAATTAAAAGCTGCCATGTCAATGTTTTCATTTAGACCATGGGGTTTCAAAGTTTTTAATTTCCATATCCAATAGGTCTCTCTTTGTCGTAAGTGTATGAACCTATTTCTACCCCATTTAGGCGCTACATGTTCTATAGGGAGAATATTAAATATATCGTTTTCTCCTGGATGGCATACGCCCTTGTGGCGAGGAACACTATGATTTACCAATTCATTCTTTACATTTCTCGTGTGTTCACCCCATCTCTTTTTGATGGGTCTTGAGGTTCTCCCAACATACTGAACCCCACATTTGCATTGTAACAAATACACCACAAATGTTGAATCACACGTGAAGTGTGAAGAAACCATGAATTTTTCATTGGTGACTGAGGACTTAAATTCATTAATACTCCCCATCGTATAGCTACAAAGGCCACAATTATTTTTCCCACATTTAAAAAAACCCATCTTGGTGTTCAAAAAAGAAGAATTGGTGTTAGATTTAGAACTAGTTTTCAGCCTGTTTGTGCGTTTTTTCATTAGAATCTTACTTGGTGCCAACTTATTTTTAAGTGTTTGAGCTCTTCTAAAAGTGCATATAGGGGTATCATCCAAAATTTGTTTCAAGACTGGATCATTTTTTAAAATGAACCAGTATTTTTGTAAGATCTTCTTAATTAAATGATGGTTATTATTATACCTAGTAATGAATCGAGGATGATTGCTATTTTTAGAATTATAAGGCAAACTCTCCTCTTCCACCTTCCCTTTATCCTTTTTCTCAGAATTGATCAAATCTGTTCTTATTTTATTCCTAGCTTTTTGATAGCCTAATTCTATAAGTTTTGGTGGATATTCTTTAGCAAGAAACCTTTCTTTTAATATTTTTGATTGTTCATCAAACACAGACATTTCAGTACAATTTCTGCGTATTCTGCAAAATTGGTTAAATGGAATATTTTCTTTCCACGGTTTATAGTGATTACTTTTAAAATTCAAATAACTATTCGTATCCACAGTTTTGAAAAATGTCTTAGTTAAGATAGACCCTTTTGGATCCCAATATAATGTGAGATCCAAAAATTCAATTTGTTCTTTTGAAATATTGGATGTAAATGTTAAACCCATATTATTGGAGTTGAGGGATGTAACAAATTCCTCTGCCTTCAATACTGTTCCATCCCATATAAAGAGCAAATCATCAATAAAACGGCCATAGAAGACCAGGTTCGCCCTCGCTGGGGAATTGTAGATATACTCCTCTTCAAAGGACCCCATAAACAAATTAGCAAAGCTGGGGGCGAACCTGGTCCCCATGGCCGTGCCCTTTATTTGTAGGAAAAACTGCTCCTGAAATACAAAATAATTGTGCTTAAGCACAAAAGAGATGGCATCTAATAGAAAGATTTTTTGCTGTTCAGGTAAATAAATATCTCTAGATAGAAATTTATCAATAGAGTTAATGCCTAACTCGTGTGCTATATTTGAATAGAGAGCTGACACATCACATGTCATCCAAACTAAATTTTTTACATCCAGGTTTTTTAATCTCGATAATTTACTAATTAAATCTGGTGTGTCTTTTATATATGATGGTAAGCACTTTACTTCCTTTTTCAAAAAGGAGTCTATGTATTCAGATAGATTACACGTAAGGTTCCCGATCCCCGATATAATCGGGCGACCAGGAGGGTTATCCTTACACTTATGAATCTTAGGGAGGTGGTAGTAATAAGCAAGACTAGGGGTACCCGGGTTCAAAAATTCTTTTTCTTTTTTGGTGAGGATCCCTTTATAGTATCCATCATCTATAAGTTTAACCAAACCAATCATATATTTCTTGGTAGGGTTAAAAGTCAATCTCTTATAGTACTCAGGATTACATAGGATCCGATTTGCTTCCCCTAGATAGTCACCCCAGTCCTGCAATACTACCCCACCTCCCTTGTCGGCTTGTCTGATCACTAAAGACTGATCTTTAGCTAGCTTAGATAAGGCTCTAATTTCATAGATGTTCAAATTTGAGGCCTTCTTTCTATTTCTATTGCTATTATTCATAGAGCTAAACTCTTCCAGAACCAATTCTTGAAAGAGTTGGATATTATGATTGGTGATGGGAGGATTAAAACTGGATTTCAACATTAGATTAGAATGAACAAAATCATCAAACAGAGAATTACATAGATCTTCTGGTTCATAATAGATAATATCTGTAGAGGGTCTTTCAGACATATCATTAGTAATAATAGGTATCCGTTTATCTTGTTTTAATTTTTTATCACAGAAGTATCGTTGTAACGATAGCTTCCTGATAAATTTATTCAGATCAACAAATAATTCAAATATGTTGTGTTCATCTGAAGGACAAAAAGATAGCCCTCTGTTTAGGACACAAATCTCTTCATTTGTCAACACATGGCTAGAAAGATTAAATATACCATCTTTCATCCTTCTAAGTTTCTCCTTTTTGGATGATTTTGCTCTCCCTCTGCTGCCACGTTTGCATATGTTCTTTTTCTTGGTGGCGGAGTATAGAAACCTTCTTTTACATAGTTGGTTTCCATTTGTTTTAATCTGATAGGTATTTGTCTTTGATGTTGTCTGTACTGATCTTGTTTCTTGTCTAAATGAAAACCCTGTGGTCTTTCTATTTTGTGTTCAGGTTCTGTATTATAGTATGCTGAACTAGATGGTTTAAAATGGTGACCCTTGTTATGATAATAACTCGTGTTACCATTATTATAGGAAAGACTCGTATTACCGTAATCCCTGTCTTGTTCTCTTTTGTACCATTCATTATCCTCTGTCCTGTACTCTATAGAATTGTTCCTCTCTTTATATTGTTCTTTGGGAAAAAATCTCTGTTTGCTATTCCAAGTGGAGTTATAATGTCTGGGAGAATTATATCCCCTATTGAAATCCTTATTATCATTAAAATTATTTTTATTTTTATTATTATTATTATTATGATACCCATAATCGCCATTTCTATAATTCACATTTTTCATTTTATCTTTAGGTTTCCTGTATTCTACTCTAGTCCAATCATCTTTTTTAGAAAAATTTTCTGTATTGGGGTTCTCCTCTACATCTAAACCTTCTTCCATAGCAGTCTCAGAAGGATTTTTATTTGTATAGATACATCCTTCTAAATAGTCTTTTTCGTCTCTGGCTAGTTTCTTAGATTTAATCTTAATCAATTTCTTTTGATATTTATCTGTTCTCTCTAAAATTTCTTTATTTTTATTTTCATAGTCAGAGTGTTGTTGATATTTAAGAAGAGCTGCTTGAAGTTCTTCTATTAAGGATTCGGTGTTATTCAACAACATTTCTCTGTGCTCAATCAATAGATCAATTAATTTGAAAGAACACTCAGATAATAAATTTTGCCATTTAGATGTTAATTCAGCATTATTTGTAAATGAGCATAATTTAGATAATCTAAGACCTCTGGGTATATGCCCCTTTAATTTGTATTTTTTTAAAGTGTCAATATCCCACCAGTGTCTGTGCTCTTGTTTAAGTGCATCCTCTAACTTAATAAATAGTTGTGTCATTGATAAATTACTATTATCTGTGGATGTAGATGTCTCAATAAAATTGTCACATGTGCTGAGAGTCAAACGACTCTGATTGCGGATTTCCTTACTTTGCATTTTACAAAATTTCGAAAAAATATATAGATAATTAATAAATAAATAATATTAAAGTCGCTCTTCACCAAAGCCCAATAGTGAAAACAAAAGTGATATATAAAAAAATGAAGGCGCCTAAATATGCAAACGAATAATGTATACAAAAAGTTATCATGTGATATATATCCCAAAAGCTTGACTGCCCTCTTCAACAAAGGACAAGGATTGAAAATATGTGTGATATGTATTCACAACTGGATTCTTAAAGTGATAGATACTTATATATGTACATATGAGTGTACAAAAAAATATATACATCAAAATACTGTGAATATAGATATAAACACTGTGCCTAAAAAGTGTTGCTATTGTGTCTTCCAAATCAAATAAATAAAGATATCGAAAACAACCTCCAGCAACTATGTTGCTGAGATGATAAAACTATCAATGCGAGAGATGTTACAGACGCACCATAGTATCAAACAGTGTTGGAGACACATATAGGTGCAGGTATAACATAAAAATACCAGTACATACAATAAGTGCCTAAAAACAAAATAGGGTGAATAAAAAGTTCTTATCCAAAGTTCATGGAATGGAGATTATTTCCTCCGGGTGTTCCCTCCGATAGCGGGTATGCGGCAGCAAATACTCCTTCCAAAACTGATGGCACCAGTGACGATCTGCAGATAGAGAGGAAAAAAGAAGGAGGCGCCACAATAGTGTGAAATCGTAGATGAATAGGACCCCCACACAACGATACAAGATCACTTACTAGATTCAGAGCACTTGAGAAGTGCCACAAGCGCAGGCTGAACTATTCACAAGCTGTCCAGCGAGCTTATCCTCACGATCAACTCCGATCCAGTAGCCACAGTGAAGATTACATGAAGCCCCACCGGTGCTTGGGGTTGCAAAAGTGCCCAATGATGGTACAAGTGTCCTCCTCAGGGCAAAAGCACAGCTAATATTAAAGTGTCAAAAGCTGTTAGCTGATAAAAAGTTAAAAATAGCTTTTCAAAGCAAAGATAAAATCAGGCGTGATGACAGATAGGTTAAAATATAACATATAAGTTTATTAAAACCTAATACACTACGCGTTTCCCAGTCACAACAACCGTTTCATCAGGTGTATAGAACTAACAGTCATCACACTATTTAAAACAAATCTCGGCGTTCACCAGTTGACAATGCGCATGCTCATAAAAGCTGTTACCAATGAGATGATAAACTGAGCCGGCAAGCGTTATGATTGGACCTAAAGATGGGCGTGTGGTACCAGCCCCTGAAGCGTGAATCTCCTGTCACTCAAATGGCGACATTGAAGGCTCGCTCCGATTTCTATCTAGAAGCACGGCTGAGTGTTTTAAATACACACCGTGATAAAAAATAAACATATACATATATACACTACTGGAAAGGGACTTTGATATACCTAATGGGCAGTGGTCCCCAATATATCTCCATATAGGCCGGTATAATTTCCTATATAGAATTGATTAAAAATTTTTTTGGGAGATCAATTTTCTCATCAAAATACATGTCATTCATGATTCATTGGGAGCTAAACTACTGGGTGATAGCTATAAATAAACATATACATATATACACTACTGGAAAGGGACTTCGATATACCTAATGGGCAGTGGTCCCCAATATATCTCCATATAGGCCGGTATAATTTCCTATATAGAATTGATTAAATTTTTTTGGGAGATCAATTTTCTCATCAAAATACATGTCATTCATGATTCATTGGGAGCTGAACGACTGGGTGATAGCTATTAGATGCCTTTAGGCGAAAATTTATAATATATCTAATGGAAAATACTTGCCGAAAATTACAGCAAAGCACCTCCCAAGAAAACATTCCTATTAGAGTAAAGATACTAATATAATATCAATATGAATATAAACGAATAAAATATAGATGCCAACTCAGGGATCATCTCATAAGTCACAACTCCACATGAGTATTGCACTAAAACTTATAATTACATAAAAAAAAAAAAAACACAATAGATATGTATTAATAAAAATACAGTATCGCATATCAACATAACAAAACAATTCTCAAAAGGATAATACCAATTAAAAAAAAATAACTAAATATAATCCAAAGAAATTTCAATTAAAAGCTGCCATGTCAATGTTTTCATTTAGACCATGGGGTTTCAAAGTTTTTAATTTCCATATCCAATAGGTCTCTCTTTGTCGTAAGTGTATGAACCTATTTCTACCCCATTTAGGCGCTACATGTTCTATAGGGAGAATATTAAATATATCGTTTTCTCCTGGATGGCATACGCCCTTGTGGCGAGGAACACTATGATTTACCAATTCATTCTTTACATTTCTCGTGTGTTCACCCCATCTCTTTTTGATGGGTCTTGAGGTTCTCCCAACATACTGAACCCCACATTTGCATTGTAACAAATACACCACAAATGTTGAATCACACGTGAAGTGTGAAGAAACCATGAATTTTTCATTGGTGACTGAGGACTTAAATTCATTAATACTCCCCATCGTATAGCTACAAAGGCCACAATTATTTTTCCCACATTTAAAAAAACCCATCTTGGTGTTCAAAAAAGAAGAATTGGTGTTAGATTTAGAACTAGTTTTCAGCCTGTTTGTGCGTTTTTTCATTAGAATCTTACTTGGTGCCAACTTATTTTTAAGTGTTTGAGCTCTTCTAAAAGTGCATATAGGGGTATCATCCAAAATTTGTTTCAAGACTGGATCATTTTTTAAAATGAACCAGTATTTTTGTAAGATCTTCTTAATTAAATGATGGTTATTATTATACCTAGTAATGAATCGAGGATGATTGCTATTTTTAGAATTATAAGGCAAACTCTCCTCTTCCACCTTCCCTTTATCCTTTTTCTCAGAATTGATCAAATCTGTTCTTATTTTATTCCTAGCTTTTTGATAGCCTAATTCTATAAGTTTTGGTGGATATTCTTTAGCAAGAAACCTTTCTTTTAATATTTTTGATTGTTCATCAAACACAGACATTTCAGTACAATTTCTGCGTATTCTGCAAAATTGGTTAAATGGAATATTTTCTTTCCACGGTTTATAGTGATTACTTTTAAAATTCAAATAACTATTCGTATCCACAGTTTTGAAAAATGTCTTAGTTAAGATAGACCCTTTTGGATCCCAATATAATGTGAGATCCAAAAATTCAATTTGTTCTTTTGAAATATTGGATGTAAATGTTAAACCCATATTATTGGAGTTGAGGGATGTAACAAATTCCTCTGCCTTCAATACTGTTCCATCCCATATAAAGAGCAAATCATCAATAAAACGGCCATAGAAGACCAGGTTCGCCCTCGCTGGGGAATTGTAGATATACTCCTCTTCAAAGGACCCCATAAACAAATTAGCAAAGCTGGGGGCGAACCTGGTCCCCATGGCCGTGCCCTTTATTTGTAGGAAAAACTGCTCCTGAAATACAAAATAATTGTGCTTAAGCACAAAAGAGATGGCATCTAATAGAAAGATTTTTTGCTGTTCAGGTAAATAAATATCTCTAGATAGAAATTTATCAATAGAGTTAATGCCTAACTCGTGTGCTATATTTGAATAGAGAGCTGACACATCACATGTCATCCAAACTAAATTTTTTACATCCAGGTTTTTTAATCTCGATAATTTACTAATTAAATCTGGTGTGTCTTTTATATATGATGGTAAGCACTTTACTTCCTTTTTCAAAAAGGAGTCTATGTATTCAGATAGATTACACGTAAGGTTCCCGATCCCCGATATAATCGGGCGACCAGGAGGGTTATCCTTACACTTATGAATCTTAGGGAGGTGGTAGTAATAAGCAAGACTAGGGGTACCCGGGTTCAAAAATTCTTTTTCTTTTTTGGTGAGGATCCCTTTATAGTATCCATCATCTATAAGTTTAACCAAACCAATCATATATTTCTTGGTAGGGTTAAAAGTCAATCTCTTATAGTACTCAGGATTACATAGGATCCGATTTGCTTCCCCTAGATAGTCACCCCAGTCCTGCAATACTACCCCACCTCCCTTGTCGGCTTGTCTGATCACTAAAGACTGATCTTTAGCTAGCTTAGATAAGGCTCTAATTTCATAGATGTTCAAATTTGAGGCCTTCTTTCTATTTCTATTGCTATTATTCATAGAGCTAAACTCTTCCAGAACCAATTCTTGAAAGAGTTGGATATTATGATTGGTGATGGGAGGATTAAAACTGGATTTCAACATTAGATTAGAATGAACAAAATCATCAAACAGAGAATTACATAGATCTTCTGGTTCATAATAGATAATATCTGTAGAGGGTCTTTCAGACATATCATTAGTAATAATAGGTATCCGTTTATCTTGTTTTAATTTTTTATCACAGAAGTATCGTTGTAACGATAGCTTCCTGATAAATTTATTCAGATCAACAAATAATTCAAATATGTTGTGTTCATCTGAAGGACAAAAAGATAGCCCTCTGTTTAGGACACAAATCTCTTCATTTGTCAACACATGGCTAGAAAGATTAAATATACCATCTTTCATCCTTCTAAGTTTCTCCTTTTTGGATGATTTTGCTCTCCCTCTGCTGCCACGTTTGCATATGTTCTTTTTCTTGGTGGCGGAGTATAGAAACCTTCTTTTACATAGTTGGTTTCCATTTGTTTTAATCTGATAGGTATTTGTCTTTGATGTTGTCTGTACTGATCTTGTTTCTTGTCTAAATGAAAACCCTGTGGTCTTTCTATTTTGTGTTCAGGTTCTGTATTATAGTATGCTGAACTAGATGGTTTAAAATGGTGACCCTTGTTATGATAATAACTCGTGTTACCATTATTATAGGAAAGACTCGTATTACCGTAATCCCTGTCTTGTTCTCTTTTGTACCATTCATTATCCTCTGTCCTGTACTCTATAGAATTGTTCCTCTCTTTATATTGTTCTTTGGGAAAAAATCTCTGTTTGCTATTCCAAGTGGAGTTATAATGTCTGGGAGAATTATATCCCCTATTGAAATCCTTATTATCATTAAAATTATTTTTATTTTTATTATTATTATTATTATGATACCCATAATCGCCATTTCTATAATTCACATTTTTCATTTTATCTTTAGGTTTCCTGTATTCTACTCTAGTCCAATCATCTTTTTTAGAAAAATTTTCTGTATTGGGGTTCTCCTCTACATCTAAACCTTCTTCCATAGCAGTCTCAGAAGGATTTTTATTTGTATAGATACATCCTTCTAAATAGTCTTTTTCGTCTCTGGCTAGTTTCTTAGATTTAATCTTAATCAATTTCTTTTGATATTTATCTGTTCTCTCTAAAATTTCTTTATTTTTATTTTCATAGTCAGAGTGTTGTTGATATTTAAGAAGAGCTGCTTGAAGTTCTTCTATTAAGGATTCGGTGTTATTCAACAACATTTCTCTGTGCTCAATCAATAGATCAATTAATTTGAAAGAACACTCAGATAATAAATTTTGCCATTTAGATGTTAATTCAGCATTATTTGTAAATGAGCATAATTTAGATAATCTAAGACCTCTGGGTATATGCCCCTTTAATTTGTATTTTTTTAAAGTGTCAATATCCCACCAGTGTCTGTGCTCTTGTTTAAGTGCATCCTCTAACTTAATAAATAGTTGTGTCATTGATAAATTACTATTATCTGTGGATGTAGATGTCTCAATAAAATTGTCACATGTGCTGAGAGTCAAACGACTCTGATTGCGGATTTCCTTACTTTGCATTTTACAAAATTTCGAAAAAATATATAGATAATTAATAAATAAATAATATTAAAGTCGCTCTTCACCAAAGCCCAATAGTGAAAACAAAAGTGATATATAAAAAAATGAAGGCGCCTAAATATGCAAACGAATAATGTATACAAAAAGTTATCATGTGATATATATCCCAAAAGCTTGACTGCCCTCTTCAACAAAGGACAAGGATTGAAAATATGTGTGATATGTATTCACAACTGGATTCTTAAAGTGATAGATACTTATATATGTACATATGAGTGTACAAAAAAATATATACATCAAAATACTGTGAATATAGATATAAACACTGTGCCTAAAAAGTGTTGCTATTGTGTCTTCCAAATCAAATAAATAAAGATATCGAAAACAACCTCCAGCAACTATGTTGCTGAGATGATAAAACTATCAATGCGAGAGATGTTACAGACGCACCATAGTATCAAACAGTGTTGGAGACACATATAGGTGCAGGTATAACATAAAAATACCAGTACATACAATAAGTGCCTAAAAACAAAATAGGGTGAATAAAAAGTTCTTATCCAAAGTTCATGGAATGGAGATTATTTCCTCCGGGTGTTCCCTCCGATAGCGGGTATGCGGCAGCAAATACTCCTTCCAAAACTGATGGCACCAGTGACGATCTGCAGATAGAGAGGAAAAAAGAAGGAGGCGCCACAATAGTGTGAAATCGTAGATGAATAGGACCCCCACACAACGATACAAGATCACTTACTAGATTCAGAGCACTTGAGAAGTGCCACAAGCGCAGGCTGAACTATTCACAAGCTGTCCAGCGAGCTTATCCTCACGATCAACTCCGATCCAGTAGCCACAGTGAAGATTACATGAAGCCCCACCGGTGCTTGGGGTTGCAAAAGTGCCCAATGATGGTACAAGTGTCCTCCTCAGGGCAAAAGCACAGCTAATATTAAAGTGTCAAAAGCTGTTAGCTGATAAAAAGTTAAAAATAGCTTTTCAAAGCAAAGATAAAATCAGGCGTGATGACAGATAGGTTAAAATATAACATATAAGTTTATTAAAACCTAATACACTACGCGTTTCCCAGTCACAACAACCGTTTCATCAGGTGTATAGAACTAACAGTCATCACACTATTTAAAACAAATCTCGGCGTTCACCAGTTGACAATGCGCATGCTCATAAAAGCTGTTACCAATGAGATGATAAACTGAGCCGGCAAGCGTTATGATTGGACCTAAAGATGGGCGTGTGGTACCAGCCCCTGAAGCGTGAATCTCCTGTCACTCAAATGGCGACATTGAAGGCTCGCTCCGATTTCTATCTAGAAGCACGGCTGAGTGTTTTAAATACACACCGTGATAAAAAATAAACATATACATATATACACTACTGGAAAGGGACTTTGATATACCTAATGGGCAGTGGTCCCCAATATATCTCCATATAGGCCGGTATAATTTCCTATATAGAATTGATTAAAAAATTTTTTGGGAGATCAATTTTCTCATCAAAATACATGTCATTCATGATTCATTGGGAGCTAAACTACTGGGTGATAGCTATAAATAAACATATACATATATACACTACTGGAAAGGGACTTCGATATACCTAATGGGCAGTGGTCCCCAATATATCTCCATATAGGCCGGTATAATTTCCTATATAGAATTGATTAAATTTTTTTGGGAGATCAATTTTCTCATCAAAATACATGTCATTCATGATTCATTGGGAGCTGAACGACTGGGTGATAGCTATTAGATGCCTTTAGGCGAAAATTTATAATATATCTAATGGAAAATACTTGCCGAAAATTACAGCAAAGCACCTCCCAAGAAAACATTCCTATTAGAGTAAAGATACTAATATAATATCAATATGAATATAAACGAATAAAATATAGATGCCAACTCAGGGATCATCTCATAAGTCACAACTCCACATGAGTATTGCACTAAAACTTATAATTACATAAAAAAAAAAAAAACACAATAGATATGTATTAATAAAAATACAGTATCGCATATCAACATAACAAAACAATTCTCAAAAGGATAATACCAATTAAAAAAAAATAACTAAATATAATCCAAAGAAATTTCAATTAAAAGCTGCCATGTCAATGTTTTCATTTAGACCATGGGGTTTCAAAGTTTTTAATTTCCATATCCAATAGGTCTCTCTTTGTCGTAAGTGTATGAACCTATTTCTACCCCATTTAGGCGCTACATGTTCTATAGGGAGAATATTAAATATATCGTTTTCTCCTGGATGGCATACGCCCTTGTGGCGAGGAACACTATGATTTACCAATTCATTCTTTACATTTCTCGTGTGTTCACCCCATCTCTTTTTGATGGGTCTTGAGGTTCTCCCAACATACTGAACCCCACATTTGCATTGTAACAAATACACCACAAATGTTGAATCACACGTGAAGTGTGAAGAAACCATGAATTTTTCATTGGTGACTGAGGACTTAAATTCATTAATACTCCCCATCGTATAGCTACAAAGGCCACAATTATTTTTCCCACATTTAAAAAAACCCATCTTGGTGTTCAAAAAAGAAGAATTGGTGTTAGATTTAGAACTAGTTTTCAGCCTGTTTGTGCGTTTTTTCATTAGAATCTTACTTGGTGCCAACTTATTTTTAAGTGTTTGAGCTCTTCTAAAAGTGCATATAGGGGTATCATCCAAAATTTGTTTCAAGACTGGATCATTTTTTAAAATGAACCAGTATTTTTGTAAGATCTTCTTAATTAAATGATGGTTATTATTATACCTAGTAATGAATCGAGGATGATTGCTATTTTTAGAATTATAAGGCAAACTCTCCTCTTCCACCTTCCCTTTATCCTTTTTCTCAGAATTGATCAAATCTGTTCTTATTTTATTCCTAGCTTTTTGATAGCCTAATTCTATAAGTTTTGGTGGATATTCTTTAGCAAGAAACCTTTCTTTTAATATTTTTGATTGTTCATCAAACACAGACATTTCAGTACAATTTCTGCGTATTCTGCAAAATTGGTTAAATGGAATATTTTCTTTCCACGGTTTATAGTGATTACTTTTAAAATTCAAATAACTATTCGTATCCACAGTTTTGAAAAATGTCTTAGTTAAGATAGACCCTTTTGGATCCCAATATAATGTGAGATCCAAAAATTCAATTTGTTCTTTTGAAATATTGGATGTAAATGTTAAACCCATATTATTGGAGTTGAGGGATGTAACAAATTCCTCTGCCTTCAATACTGTTCCATCCCATATAAAGAGCAAATCATCAATAAAACGGCCATAGAAGACCAGGTTCGCCCTCGCTGGGGAATTGTAGATATACTCCTCTTCAAAGGACCCCATAAACAAATTAGCAAAGCTGGGGGCGAACCTGGTCCCCATGGCCGTGCCCTTTATTTGTAGGAAAAACTGCTCCTGAAATACAAAATAATTGTGCTTAAGCACAAAAGAGATGGCATCTAATAGAAAGATTTTTTGCTGTTCAGGTAAATAAATATCTCTAGATAGAAATTTATCAATAGAGTTAATGCCTAACTCGTGTGCTATATTTGAATAGAGAGCTGACACATCACATGTCATCCAAACTAAATTTTTTACATCCAGGTTTTTTAATCTCGATAATTTACTAATTAAATCTGGTGTGTCTTTTATATATGATGGTAAGCACTTTACTTCCTTTTTCAAAAAGGAGTCTATGTATTCAGATAGATTACACGTAAGGTTCCCGATCCCCGATATAATCGGGCGACCAGGAGGGTTATCCTTACACTTATGAATCTTAGGGAGGTGGTAGTAATAAGCAAGACTAGGGGTACCCGGGTTCAAAAATTCTTTTTCTTTTTTGGTGAGGATCCCTTTATAGTATCCATCATCTATAAGTTTAACCAAACCAATCATATATTTCTTGGTAGGGTTAAAAGTCAATCTCTTATAGTACTCAGGATTACATAGGATCCGATTTGCTTCCCCTAGATAGTCACCCCAGTCCTGCAATACTACCCCACCTCCCTTGTCGGCTTGTCTGATCACTAAAGACTGATCTTTAGCTAGCTTAGATAAGGCTCTAATTTCATAGATGTTCAAATTTGAGGCCTTCTTTCTATTTCTATTGCTATTATTCATAGAGCTAAACTCTTCCAGAACCAATTCTTGAAAGAGTTGGATATTATGATTGGTGATGGGAGGATTAAAACTGGATTTCAACATTAGATTAGAATGAACAAAATCATCAAACAGAGAATTACATAGATCTTCTGGTTCATAATAGATAATATCTGTAGAGGGTCTTTCAGACATATCATTAGTAATAATAGGTATCCGTTTATCTTGTTTTAATTTTTTATCACAGAAGTATCGTTGTAACGATAGCTTCCTGATAAATTTATTCAGATCAACAAATAATTCAAATATGTTGTGTTCATCTGAAGGACAAAAAGATAGCCCTCTGTTTAGGACACAAATCTCTTCATTTGTCAACACATGGCTAGAAAGATTAAATATACCATCTTTCATCCTTCTAAGTTTCTCCTTTTTGGATGATTTTGCTCTCCCTCTGCTGCCACGTTTGCATATGTTCTTTTTCTTGGTGGCGGAGTATAGAAACCTTCTTTTACATAGTTGGTTTCCATTTGTTTTAATCTGATAGGTATTTGTCTTTGATGTTGTCTGTACTGATCTTGTTTCTTGTCTAAATGAAAACCCTGTGGTCTTTCTATTTTGTGTTCAGGTTCTGTATTATAGTATGCTGAACTAGATGGTTTAAAATGGTGACCCTTGTTATGATAATAACTCGTGTTACCATTATTATAGGAAAGACTCGTATTACCGTAATCCCTGTCTTGTTCTCTTTTGTACCATTCATTATCCTCTGTCCTGTACTCTATAGAATTGTTCCTCTCTTTATATTGTTCTTTGGGAAAAAATCTCTGTTTGCTATTCCAAGTGGAGTTATAATGTCTGGGAGAATTATATCCCCTATTGAAATCCTTATTATCATTAAAATTATTTTTATTTTTATTATTATTATTATTATGATACCCATAATCGCCATTTCTATAATTCACATTTTTCATTTTATCTTTAGGTTTCCTGTATTCTACTCTAGTCCAATCATCTTTTTTAGAAACGCGTAGTGTATTAGGTTTTAATAAACTTATATGTTATATTTTAACCTATCTGTCATCACGCCTGATTTTATCTTTGCTTTGAAAAGCTATTTTTAACTTTTTATCAGCTAACAGCTTTTGACACTTTAATATTAGCTGTGCTTTTGCCCTGAGGAGGACACTTGTACCATCATTGGGCACTTTTGCAACCCCAAGCACCGGTGGGGCTTCATGTAATCTTCACTGTGGCTACTGGATCGGAGTTGATCGTGAGGATAAGCTCGCTGGACAGCTTGTGAATAGTTCAGCCTGCGCTTGTGGCACTTCTCAAGTGCTCTGAATCTAGTAAGTGATCTTGTATCGTTGTGTGGGGGTCCTATTCATCTACGATTTCACACTATTGTGGCGCCTCCTTCTTTTTTCCTCTCTATCTGCTTATTTACATATATATTTGAGTTAATAAGTGTATATACACATGTTAACACATATATATTAGACATGTGCGTTTCATTTCGTTCCAAATCGAATTTGTCAATTCAGAGCTTCGGATTGATTCGAATTTATGAATTACCCTAGCAATGAAACTAAACTAATCCGAATGCATTTGTAATGAATAAATCCTAATTAGTTCGGATTTATTCATTACTTTCGAATGGCCATGGACTAATCACAATTACACTAGTACTGTACAGTATATTAGGTTATATTACTCTGCAAGCTCTCTGCAGGGCACATTATGTAGCTGGTACCTGTGAGGTTGGTACTTAGGTGGGATGTGCTGTGTATTACACTAGTATTATGTATTGTATATTAGGTTATATACCTCTGCTAGCTCTGTGCATATTGTGTAGCTGGTACCTGTGAGGTTAGGTTATATTAGGTTATATACCTCTGCTAGATCTGTGCATATTGTGTAGCTGGTACCTGTGAGGTTGGTACTTAGGTGGGATTTGCTGTGTATTACACTAGTATTATGTACTGTATATTAGGTCATATACCTCTGCTAGCTCTGTGCATATTATATAACTGGTACCTGTGAGGTTGGTACTTAGGTGGGATGTGCTGTGTATTACACTAGTATTATGTACTTTATATTAGGTTATATACCTCTGCTAGCTCTGTGCATATTGTGTAGCTGGTACCTGTGAGGTTGGTACTTAGGTGGGATGTGCTGTGTATTACACTAGTATTATGTACTGTATATTAGGTTATATACCTCTGCTAGCTCTGTGCATATTGTGTAGCTGGTACCTGTGAGGTTGGTACTTAGGTGGGATGTGCTGTGTATTACACTAGTATTATGTACAGTATATTAGGCTATATACCTCTGCTAGCTCTGTGCATATTGTGTAGCTGGTACCTGTGAGGTTGGTACTTAGGTGGGATGTGCTGTCTATTACACTAGTATTATGTTCTGTATATTAGGTTATATACCTCTGCTAGCTCTGTGCATATTGTGTAGCTGGTACCTGTGAGTTTGGTACTTAGGTGGGATGTGCTGTGTATTACACTAGTATTATGTACTGTATATTAGGTTATATACCTCTGCTAGATCTGTGCATATTGTGTAGCTGGTACCTGTGAGGTTGGTACTTAGGTGGGATGTGCTGTGTATTACAGTAGTATTATGTACAGTATATTAGGTTATATACCTCTGCTAGCTCTGTGCATATTGTGTAGCTGGTACCTGTGAGGTTGGTACTTAGGTGGGATGTGCTGTGTATTACACTAGTATTATGTACTGTATATTAGGTTATATACCTCTGCTAGCTCTGTGCATATTGTGTAGCTGGTACCTGTTAGGTTGGTACTTAGGTGGGATGTGCTGTGTATTACACTAGTATTATGTACTGTATATTAGGTTATATACCTCTGCTAGCTCTGTGCATATTGTGTAGCTGGTACCTGTGAGGTTGGTACTTAGGTGGGATGTGCTGTGTATTACATTAGTATTATGTACTGTATATTAGGTTATATACCACCTCTGCTAGCTCTGTGCAGGGCACATTATGTAGCTGGTACCTGTGAGGTTGGTACTTAGGTGGGATGTGCTGTGTATTACACTAGTATTATGTACTGTATATTAGGTTATATATCTCTGCTAGATCTGTGCATATTGTGTAGCTGGTACCTGTGAGGTTGGTACTTAGGTGGGATGTGCTGTGTATTACACTAGTATTATGAACTGTATATTAGGTTATATACCTCTGCTAGCTCTGTGCATATTGTGTAGCTGGTACCTGTGAGGTTGGTACTTAGGTGGGATGTGCTGTGTATTACACTAGTATTATGTACTGTATATTAGGTTATATACCTCTGCTAGCTCTGTGCATATTGTGTAGCTGGTACCTGTTAGGTTGGTACTTATGTTTATTTCAGATGGGTTACACCTAATATACAGTACATAATACTAGTCTAATACACAGCACATCCCACCTAACACATACCGAACTTCCGAATTTACGAATCGAATCTGAACCGAATGTATCCGAATTCGAATCGATCCGAAAACAAAATTTGAAAAATCCGAATCGGTCCAAAATTAGCCAAAACATTTTTTTCCCGCCGCGCACAAGTCTAATATATATATATTTGTTTCGGTTCATTTTGGACTGACAGATGCATTTGAATGTATTCTTTTCGGATTCATTCGGATTCGAATAAATTTGTATGTATTTAAATATGCATATACATATATATTTACTGGGAACACACAGTTCCCATAGACCACAATGTAAACACCCATTCCTTCCAATCTTTAACCCCTTAAAACTGCCTAGTGCAGTATTTTTTCATAAAAAAATAAAAGATCCTCTATTCTGGTTAATTTTCTGAGCACGAATTTCTACCGCAAGCTTTCAGTAGCAATAATCAGCCACTTGTAATGGTTGGTTATTTATAATGAACCCGCATATGGGCAAGTTTGCCTGTTTGCAGGTGCGCAATAAATTTAGCGCTCCACTTATAATCTGGCCCATAGTGCACTAATTGCAAATTCACATAGTCTGAGTAAAAGAACTGGAAAAATGCAGCAAGGATCCTCTAGTGACTCACAGCTAGAACACAGGGCTGTAAATCAGGAGACCTAGTTTTACATGAAAATCTCGCCAAAACTGATTTTTTTTAATTAATTAATTAAATATTAATATAAAATACTTTTCAAAATTTTACAATTTTTAAAAAGACATTATTGATAAACATACCCATATAAAAATGTAATTCAGATTGTTTAACACTTATCATAAATACCAATTTATCCAATTGCAAAATATTATTTGTAGAGCGCCAACAGATTCCGCAGCGCTATAAACATAGTCGGTATACAAGATAACATTTATAGGGATCAAATGGGTAGAGGGCCCTGCCGAGAGTTGCACTTTTGTAGTCGGCTCTTATGAAGGAGATCTACAAACAGCTGGGCGCAATATACACACACAAACTCCATACATACACACTCCATTAATGCCATTAACGGCTAGGACGTTCCATGCCTTCCTAACGACGCTAAAGCCCAGCACAGTTAGGATGGCATGAAACGTCCTAAGGGCGTGAATGGTTTAACCCATATTGGAGTTTAGTAAAATACATTAATCGTTAGCAGCTCTGCTAAGTGCTATTGTAGGAAAATGGAGATTGTACTTTTTTATTTTTTTATTTTTTCATTTAGACAAATCATTTCATGGAGATTGTACTTTGTGTGAGTTTACAATGTCAGCTGTGATCACTTTCTAAACGAAAAAACCCCCCAACAACATCAAAAGAAAAAAGGAAAAAAGATTGGAATTAAAGGGACAGTCAACACCCAACACAACTTAATCCCATCCCTTAGATCAGCAAAAGAAGATGCGCCTGCACAACCTCCTATGTTCCATACCTCTGATGTTGTATTAGTAATCGTTCAAAATACATACGCTATTCTCCTGTCGATATGGCCACCAAACTCCTCCCCCTCCTCCTTCGTCCCCTTCTCTATGGAATTTCATGCTCGTTCATGTAGGGAATGGTGACGCTGTGTTTTTTGCTAATGCGCATGTGCATTTTAATTGCTGTCTGTTCGCAAGCAGAAATAGGAAGTGAAGCTGCAAATCGCCGTGAACGAGTGTTAAGAATCCAACCAAGGATTTTATTCTGATTGGCGGATGGGTTGAAAGCGAAAGTTAATGCGTAACGGTGGGGGGAGTTTGGCGGCCATATCTAAAGGAGAATAACCTATATATATTTTGAACGATTACTAATACAACATTAGAGGAACATCGGAGGCAGTGCAGGCGCATCTTCTTATGCTGATCTAAGGGATGGGATTAAGTTGTGTCGGATGTTGACTGTCCCTTTAACACCATGGTTGGGTAATGTCAGTGTGTTTTTTCCAATGCATAAAATCAATGTTCCGTTTTCAGACTTCTTACGGTACTCATTAATAATTTGAAAAAGTGTTCTCCTGGGTTTATCAAGTCATTTTAGCTGTGGAAATTGATAGGTAAAAAGGCTTTACAAATGTGTTGTTAAGTATCAAGAATTTAGTTTTTGATTTGTCAAACAGACCAGGCACATATTAAATGAACAGGAAACCCACATTTTTTCTGTCATGGTTCAGAAAATGCATGCAATTTTTAACAACTTTTCAATTTACTATGATCTATTTTGCTTCTTTCCCTTGATATCCTTTGTTGAAAATCATATCTAAATAGGCTCAGGCGCTGCTGATTAGTGGCTGCACATAGATGCCTCGTGTTATTAGCTCACCCATGTGCATTGCTATTTCTTCAACAAATGATACCTAAAGAATGAAGCAAATTAGAGAATAGAAGTCAATTGGCATGTTGTTTAAAATTGTTTTCTCTATCTGGATCATGAAAGAAAAAGTTTGGGTTTCATGTCCCTTTAAGTACAGAGCCATTTTCACCAAACTAATAATAACATAGTTGCTGATAAACAATGAATATGTCTGATTGTGATCGCATAATGATCGAAAAGGGCTCAACTGTAGCCATTAACTTGCCAATAATTATTATATATATTATATATTTATTGTGATCAACCCCCAGAATAGCAAATCTTTTATATATATAAATATATATATATATATATATATATTCACAGTTAGTAAAGGAGAAAAAGTGATTTTAAATTGAAATCACTAAAAAGACTGGGAATACAGCACTGCAACGAGCGCCGATTCATCGAGAAAACAGCACCCAAAATCACTGGATAGAATAATCGTGGTTAAAATAGCATAATGAAATAAATACAAAAATGTTTAAAACCTAGTTAGGACCCATGTGTAGATAACAGGCTGCTTATAAAAGTTACAATGTAGAAACCTTCATAAAATACCAACTATGTTAGTAAAGTAATTCAGGAACACAACTGAAAAGACACAGAGACTGAGTGTTTTGTATAAATATCTATACTGAGTCTCAGTCTTTTAAAAAAGTTTTAGTGCAAACTGAGACAATCAAAATCACTCAAACTGTGCATAATCAGATGTCGTACAGAATAAATAATGGCACATTTATAAAGGGTATACAACCTACAGCATAGCATAGACATAGAAGATGGCATAAACATACACATATATGCAAGTTGTAACAAAGCAACACAGAAGGCGGATAGTCATAGATAATAGTTGTAAAGAGCGGAACAGGAGCGCAATTTAAATGTTATAGGCCAATAACATATCAACCTACTGCTGACTGTATCTTGGTGGAAAGTTCTCCATTAGTATTGCACAAAATATCCCACAGAGTTTAAATACCGTCCCTTAAGTAGTGGAGCCGATATAGTGTAGGCTTGCATGCAATCAAATCATAATTAGTTGGAGTTATGAACCATTGGAGAAAAGTGGCACTGTAAGCGAAGATGTTAGTATTGCAGCAGTCAAACGGGCCAAAGCAAAAACAGATAGAAATTGCAGGAGGGTATTCCTTTGATTATAAAATACCCCTCTGTCAAATGCACATTTCTTATAGAAGGCAAGGTTGTAGGAGCAAGTAGTAGAATACACTATACGTGTGGAAAAAAGCAAGGCAAAAGCAACAGTGCAGGAGGATACCTTATAAATGTACTTGTACCCCTCTGTCTACTGCACCTGTTACCAAATTTACCAAGCTTACGAGTTGCTCCAAAGTAATTCCATCTGAAGACTGCTACATTTGAAAACCATACAGTCCGCTATGTGTGCCAAGAAATTTCGTTAGTATCCTCCAAAGAGAAATGTTCCTTACAACAGCTTGTGCTGATTCTATAGTACGCTTGAATCCTCCGCCATTCAAACAAACAAGTCAGCGTGTTAGGTCACGTGAACCAGTCGACCAATACCAACGTACATTTCACCCCCTCATCACTAGAGGGACGGGGCTTCCTCAGGGCTTGCTGGTATAACGTGTTACGTGTAGAATTTATATCCAAACATGCTCCGGCCAGGGTGAAAGATGAGAAAACACTAGATTTACTCACAGAATATTAGTACTCGACATTAAGTGTCAACATTACAAACAACATTTTTTCATTTTCCTTAGTGAAAAAATTATATAATTTGCTACCACCATACAAAAATGACTCAAATATAAGAAGCATATATCTGATTCTTCAATTTTTGGCCTAAAAGTTGTTTTATTATTATAGACAAAAATCTAAAACAAAAAATAGAGAGGCTTAACAGAGCAAAGGCCACAACCTTAGAGAAAGCAGGCCATATCAAGCCTCTCATTCATACCATGAGGGCCAATGGTAGAGAAGTTATAAATCTACCTGCACTCTTTTTGCAGGAGAACCTTAATCGTTATCTCCACCTCTGCCATTGGTGATTCCTCTGTTTATGCCAATAACTTTCATACAGTCAGAAACACTATTATGAAAATTTTCAAAGTGTCGTGCTACACTACTATTTTGAGCCTTATTCTTGATATCGTCCCTATGTTCTAGTATCCCTTCTTTCAGAATTCTTTTCGTATTTCCAACATAGAAACTGGGACAGTTGCAACTTAGGAGGTATACTACCCCCTCAGTGTTGCAATTACAGAAATGTCTTAAATTTTAAACCCTTTCGGTGCAAGCCGAAAAGGTTTTAGTTTGCATCATGAATTTTCAAGCTACACATTTTTTACAAGGGAAATTGCCTATCAACTTATGATTTGATAGCCAATTCTTTTGTGGAGTGAGAAATTTACTTCTAACCAATATGTCCTTTAAGTTGGGAGCTCTTTTAGCTGTCAAATTAGGGACCAAACCTACTACCCTAGCTACACTTTCGTCACTTAGTAATATCTTCCAATTCCTCTTCAAGATTTCTTTGATGCCACTCCAGTGACAATAAAACTTCATCACCAGTATAATGTCACTGGGTTTCTCTTTTTCTTTTTTTGTGAATAGTAGTTTCTCCCTATCTACTCTCCTTGCCTCATTTTTTGCATTATTAAGAATGCGCTTGGAGTAGCCTCTAGATCTAAATCTATTCATCATTAAGTCTGCAAGTTCTTTTTTTTAGAAAATGACACTCTGGTAACTGAAATTTTCGTAAAGAGACTGCGACAAATAGTATTCTATCTGCACAAAGTCACCATCCCCATCATCTCAAGAAGGGAATCCCAAAAGGACAGTTTCTGCGTCTTCGCAGAAACTGTTCATCAAAATTAAAGTATGATAAACATGCAGACCTAATGATGAATAGATTTAGATCTAGAGGCTACTCCAAGCGCATTCTTAATAATGCAAAAAATGAAAAAGAGCTCCACAAAAAAATTGGCTATCAAATCATAAGTTGATAGTCAATTTCCCTTGTAAAAAATGTGTAGCTTTTAAACTCATGATGCAAACTAAAACCTTTTCGGCTTGAACCGAAAGGGTTTACAAGTTAAGACATTTCTGTAATTGCAACACTGAGGGGGTAGTATACCTCCTAAGTTGTAACTGTCCAAGTTTCTATGTTGGAAAGACGAAGAGAATTCTGAAAGAAGGGATACTAGAACATAGGGACGATATCAAGAATAAGGCTCAAAATAGTAGTGTAGCACGACACTTTGAAAATTTTCATAATAGTGTTTCTGACTGTATGAAAGTGATTGGCATAGACAGAGGTTTCACCAATGGCAGAGGTGGAGATAACGATAAGGTTCTCCTGCAAAAAGAGTGCAGGTGGATTTATAACCTCTCTACCATTGGCCCCCATGGTATGAATGAGAGGCTTGATATGGCCTGCTTTCTCTAAGGTTGTGGCCTTTGCTCTGTTAAGCCTCTCTATTTTTTGCTTTAGATTTTTGTCTATAACAATAAAACAACTTTTAGGCCAAAAATTGAAGAATCAGATATATGCTTCTTATATTTGAGTCATTTTTGGATGGTGATAGCAATTGATATAATTTTGTCACTAAGGAAAATGAAAAAATGTTGTTTGTAATGTTGACACTTAATGTTGAGTACTAATTTTCTGTGAGTAAGTCTAGTGTTTTCTCATCTTTCACCCTGGGCAGAGCATGTGTGGATATAAATGTCTACACGTAACACATTATACCAGCAAGCCCTGAGGGAGCCCTATCCCTCTAGTGACAAGGGGGTGAAACGTACGTTGGTATTGGTTGACTGGTTCACGTGACCTAACACGCTGATTTGTTTGTTTGAATGGCGAAGGATTCGAGCGTACTATAGAATCAGCACAAGCTGTTGTAAGGAACATTTCTCTTTGGAGGATACTAACGAAATTTCTTGGCACACATAGCGGACTGTATGGTTTTCAAATGTAGCAGTCTTCGGATGGAATTACTTTGGAGTAGCTCGTAAGCTTGGTAAATTTGGTTACAGGTGCAGTAGACAGAGGGGTACAAGTACATTTATAAGGTATCCTCCTGCACTGTTGCTTTTGCCTTGCTTTTTTCCACACGTATAGTGTATTCTACTACTTGCTCCTGCAACCTTGCCTTCTATAAGAAATGTGCAGTTGACAGAGGGGTATTTTATAATCAAAGGAATACCCTCCTGCAATTTCTATCTGTTTTTGCTTTGGCCCGTTTGCCGCAATACTAACATCTTCGCTTACAGTGCCACTTTTCTCCAATGGTTCATAACTCCAACTAATTATGATTTGATTGCATGCAAGCCTACACTATATCGGCTCCACTACTTAAGGGACGGTATTTAAACTCTGTGGGAAATCTTGTGCAATACTAAAGGAGAACTTTCCACCAAGATACAGTCAGCAGTAGGTTGATATGTTATTGGCCTATAACATTTAAATTGCGCTCCTGTTCCGCTCTTTACAACTATTATCTATGACTATCCTCCTTCTGTGTTGCTTTGTTACAACTTGCATATATGTGTATGTTTATGACATCTTCTATGTCTATGCTATGCTGTAGGTTGTATACCCTTTATAAATGTGCCATTATTTATTCTGTACGACATCTGATTATGCACAGTTTGAGTGATTTTGATTGTCTCAGTTTGCACTAAAATCTTTTTAAAAGTCTGAGACTCAGTATAGATATTTATACAAAATACTCAATCTCTGTGTCTTTTCAGTTGTGTTCCTGAATTACTTTACTAACATAGTTGGTATTTTATGAAGGTTTCTACATTGTAACTTTTATAAGCAGCCTGTTATCTACACATGGACCGGTCCTAACTAGGTTTTAAACATTTGTGTATTTATTTCATTATGCTATTTTAACCACGATTATTCTATCCAGTGATTTTGGGTGAGGTTTCTCGATGAATCGGCGCTCGTTGCAGTGTGATGCAAACTTTAAACTGTTATAATATAAGAAAGTGTTATTAAAGTTCTTTTGAAACTTAAAAGAGTGCTGTATTCCCAGTCTTTGAGTTATTTCAATTTAAAATCACTTTTTCTCCCTGACTAACTGTGAATAATTATTCAATGGGTCTGCACCAATATATTAATTCATTATCAACATAATTCTTTGTTATATCTGTTGATATAGAGCACCAAAATAATATGGTGTGATCTGTAACACTTTAAAACTATAAGCACATTTACCGTCCTTTTCCTTTTTAATATATATATATATACTGTTTTCAAATATAATCAGTTTTAAAAAGATAATAAAAACAACCAAATTTACAGAAAACCTATGTACAAAGCATTTTTTATTAGGGAAATCTAACACTTTTTTAACCTTTTCATCTGCCATTACTCTGCAAGGGATAAAGTATTAAAAACCTAAAAAAAAAAAATTTCTAAGTTAGAATCTCAAAGAATCAAAAGAAAAATGTATCTAAAAGACCCTCTCTCTCATTACTGTATTTTCATTTGTGTGGGTGAAAAGAATTACGTACCAAACTGAATACATCTGAATAAGCGTGTTCCCCTCAGCTGTGACATTTGGCACGACAAACAAGCATGTGGTTGCCTCTAGAAACAGCTAATAATAGCAATGAGACCAGAGAATCAGAGGGGTCTGGCCGTCTCCCAAGCAACCTGATGGAAAAGCTTTAGACCTATACTGGTAGAAAGCGCATTAGTGACCCAAGACCTTATGTAATAACATACAGTTTTATTTTATTGTAGCCCACACAGTAAGTGCATTGCTGTGTTTTCAAAGCTGTCAAGAGAAAATGAAACATTTAGAACAGTGACAATCTGTGGTTATCAAGTCTTATGTATTTGTGTATGCTGGAAAATAACAGCACTTTTTGTATTTGATTAAAGAAAAAAACAGTGATGTTGTAGTCCGCAGATCAGCTCTGATAACGATTTCATAGTGTGAATTAGTTGCATTTTGTATTATACACAATGTTTCCCCCTTTTTTTCAGTTATAGTTGAGTCTTAAAAACAGCTTTCCAATTCACATTTATCATATAATATGTTTTGTTTCTTGGTATTTCTTGGTATTCTTTGTTGAAAGCTAATGTAGTCTAATATTCTAATTTCTAATCCTTTGAAGGTTGCCTCTTATCTCTGTGTATTTTGACAGTTAAACAGCGCTAGTTCATGTGTGACATATAGATAACGTAATCACTCGCATGGAGTTATTTATGAGTCAGCACTGAATGGCTAAAATGCAAGTCTGTCAAATGAACTGAGATAAGGGGCCATTCTACTTAACATTTTTCAAACATACTGCTAAGTATGTTTGTGTGTGTTAAAGGGACAGTCTAGTCAAAAATAAACTTTCATGAATCAGGCATGCAATTTCAAACAGCTTTCCAATTTACATTTATCATATAATATGTTTTGTTTCTTGGTATTTCTTGGTATTCTTTGTTGAAAGCTAAACCTATGTAGTCTAATATTCTAATTTCTAATCCTTTGAAGGTTGCCTCTTATCTCGGTGTATTCTGACAGTTAAACAGCGCTAGTTCATGTGTGACATATAGATAACGTAATCACTCACATGGAGTTATTTATGAGTCAGCACTGAATGGCTAAAATGCAAGTCTGTCAAATCAACTGAGATAAGGGGCCATTCTGCAGAGGCTTAGATACAAGGTAATCACAGAGGTAAAACAGATATTAATATAACTGTGTTGATAGAATCTTTTCTCTTTAGTTTCTAGTCAAACTGAAGCTGAAATCAGGAGACAAATTCTATCTGTTTGAGTCACCAGAGGATGCCAGCAAATATTTAGAAACAGAGAAATAATATTTATATTTTTTTCATACTTGCATGAAAAGGTTACAATATGTCAATAATAGAGGAATTAGATGTTTTTCCTTTGTTGACTTGTTTTTCCTTTTCTTTGTTTATTTTCTCCTCTTTCTTCTTTTTTTTCCTTTTTTTAATTTTTCCTTTTGATGTTTGTTTTTTTTCACTAAGGGACACAAAATGTTTGCATTTTTTTTTATGTATTTGAGTTTGATAATTCGCCTATTTATACAGAGGTATAAGCACTTAATAAGGATATAAATGGTTAATTTACTTACTTGGAATGTGGGTGGTATACATTCCCCTATAAAAAGGAAAAAAAAAATAAACTACTTATAGAAATACAGGATTTATATAGCATGTCTCTAAGAGACACATTTGTCACCTAAAGAGCACATACAATTAAAATCAGGTTGGGTTAAAGAGGTATAAATTAATACACCAAATACAAGATAATCAATGGAGATATATTATAGTGAAAATTCAAATAGGGAACGGTACAATTGTGTTATGCAACTTATATGGTCCTAATGAGCACAATCAAGGTTTCTGGGACAATATAAAAAGAAACTATTAAGATTTACTAATTGTCACTTAATTATCATGGGTGACTTTAATATAACCCCAAACCCCAAATTGATAGGAAATGTGATCCACAGCTCAGGAATCATAAGATTCATATCAAGTTTTGATACTTTGTTAGATACTCTTAACTTAGCAGATATTTGGCGCTAAGAAATCCGGCAGAAATAGAGTGTACTTGTGTTTTTAGAAATAATAATGCCTTGTCTAGATTAGATATGTTCTTAATTACACCAGATTGGTTAAATAAAGTTAATAAAGTCCAGATAATGGAATTCACTTTTTCAAATCATGCCCCAGTGTTTTTAAAAATGGATTTAGAAATTAAAATTTTTTAAAAAACATATTCTATTACCGTCTTTTCTTAATACAACAAAAAAATGTAAGCAGTATATACAAGATAAATGGGAAGAATATCATCTTAATAATAGTTTTTGTTTAAATAATCCTCAGTTATATTGGGAAGCGGCTAAAGCAACACTTAAACCATATATCATAACATATATAATAAATCATAGAAGGGAAACAAAAGAAGTTGGAAACGGAACTCTCAAAGAAAGTAACAACAACATTTAGTAAATTTAAGACTATGTTGAATTTAAGAAATAAAGAAAGGTTTTTAATAACCAAAAAAGAGGAAACTAGGGAAAAGCTTAGGAAATTTGAGGCAACATTTTTTCGTTGGGGAAATAGATCAGGAAAATTGCTAGCTTCAATGATTAAGAAACAAAGACCAAGAAATTATGTGTCATATTCTACATAAATGAGAGAAATTACAAGATTTTAACAAAATAGCCAAGGCATTTGTAGATTATTATCAATCATATACACATCACAGGGAAATAGTAAGGGAGATATTGATAATTTTTGGGGGAGAATTAATTTACAAAAAATAGATAAAGCTCAATTAGAATTAATCAATAAACCTATAAATTTGGATGAGATAAAAGACAAAATTAACTCCTTACAATTAGGGAAAGCAGCAGGCCAAGATGGCTTCCGGACAAATTTTATAAAATCCTAGGCCTAGATTTAGAGTTCGGCGGTAAAAGGGCTGTTAACGCTCCGCGGGCTTTTTTCTGGCCGCACCATAAATTTAACTCTGGTATCGAGAGTTAAAACAAATGCTGCGTTAGGCTCCAAAAAAGGAGCGTAGGGCATTTTTACCGCAAATGCAACTCTCGATACCAGAGTTGCTTACGGACGCGGCCGGCATCAAAAACGTGCTCGTGCACGATTCTCCCATAGGAAACAATGGGGCTGTTTGAGCTGAAAAAAAACCTAACACCTGCAAAAAAGCAGCGTTCAGCTCCTAACGCAGCCCCATTGTTTCCTATGGGGAAACACTTCCTACGTCTGCACCTAACACTCTAACATGTACCCCGAGTCTAAACACCCCTAACCTTACACTTATTAACCCCTAATCTGCCGCCCCCGCTATCGCTGACCCCTGCATTACACTTTTAACCCCTAATCTGCCGCTCCGTAAACCGCCGCCACCTACGTTATCCCTATGTACCCCTAATCTGCTGCCCTAACATCGCCGACCCCTATGTTATATTTATTAACCCCTAATCTGCCCCCCACAACGTCGCCGACACCTACCTACACTTATTAACCCCTAATCTGCCGAGCGGACCTGAGCGCTACTATAATAAAGTTATTAACCCCTAATCCGCCTCACTAACCCTATCATAAATAGTATTAACCCCTAATCTGCCCTCCCTAACATCGCCGACACCTACCTTCAATTATTAACCCCTAATCTGCCGACCGGAGCTCACCGCTATTCTAATAAATGTATTAACCCCTAAAGCTAAGTCTAACCCTAACACTAACACCCCCCTAAGTTAAATATAATTTTTATCTAACGAAATAAATTAACTCTTATTAAATAAATGATTCCTATTTAAAGCTAAATACTTACCTGTAAAATAAATCCTAATATAGCTACAATATAAATTACATTTATATTATAGCTATTTTAGGATTAATATTTATTTTACAGGCAACTTTGTAATTATTTTAACCAGGTACAATAGCTATTAAATAGTTAAGAACTATTTAATAGTTACCTAGTTAAAATAATTACAAATTTACCTGTAAAATAAATCCTAACCTAAGATATAATTAAACCTAACACTACCCTATCAATAAAATAATTAAATAAACTACCTACAATTACCTACAATTAACCTAACACTACACTATCAATAAATTAATTAAACACAATTGCTACAAATAAATACAATTAAATAAACTATCTAAAGTACAAAAAATAAAAAAGAACTAAGTTACAGAAAATAAAAAAATATTTACAAACATAAGAAAAATATTACAACAATTTTAAACTAATTACACCTACTCTAAGCCCCCTAATAAAATAACAAAGACCCCCAAAATAAAAAATTCCCTACCCTATTCTAAAATACAAAAATTACAAGCTCTTTTACCTTACCAGCCCTGAACAGGGCCCTTTGCGGGGCATGCCCCAAGAATTTCAGCTCTTTTGCCTGTAAAAAAAAACATACAATACCCCCCCCCCAACATTACAACCCACCACCCACATACCCCTAATCTAACCCAAACCCCCCTTAAATAAACCTAACACTAAGCCCCTGAAGATCTTCCTACCTTGTCTTCACCATACCAGGTTCACCGATCCGTCCTGGCTCCAAGATCTTCATCCAACCCAAGCGGGGGTTGGCGATCCATAATCCGGTGCTCCAAAGTCTTCCTCCTATCCGGCAAGAAGAGGACATCCGGACCGGCAAACATCTTCTCCAAGCGGCATCTTCTATGTTCTTCCATCCGATGACGACCGGCTCCATCTTGAAGACCTCCAGCGCGGATCCATCCTCTTCTTCCGACGACTAGACGACGAATGACGGTTCCTTTAAGGGACGTCATCCAAGATGGCGTCCCTCGAATTCCGATTGGCTGATAGGATTCTATCAGCCAATCGGAATTAAGGTAGGAATATTCTGATTGGCTGATGGAATCAGCCAATCAGAATCAAGTTCAATCCGATTGGCTGATCCAATCAGCCAATCAGATTGAGCTCGCATTCTATTGGCTGATCGGAACAGCCAATAGAATGCGAGCTCAATCTGATTGGCTGATTGGATCAGCCAATCGGATTGAACTTGATTCTGATTGGCTGATTCCATCAGCCAATCAGAATATTCCTACCTTAATTCCGATTGGCTGATAGAATCCTATCAGCCAATCGGAATTCGAGGGACGCCATCTTGGATGACGTCCCTTAAAGGAACCGTCATTCGTCGTCTAGTCGTCGGAAGAAGAGGATGGATCCGCGCTGGAGGTCTTCAAGATGGAGCCGGTCGTCATCGGATGGAAGAACATAGAAGATGCCGCTTGGAGAAGATGTTTGCCGGTCCGGATGTCCTCTTCTTGCCGGATAGGAGGAAGACTTTGGAGCACCGGATTATGGATCGCCAACCCCCGCTTGGGTTGGATGAAGATCTTGGAGCCAGGACGGATCGGTGAACCTGGTATGGTGAAGACAAGGTAGGAAGATCTTCAGGGGCTTAGTGTTAGGTTTATTTAAGGGGGGTTTGGGTTAGATTAGGGGTATGTGGGTGGTGGGTTGTAATGTTGGGGGGGGGTATTGTATGTTTTTTTTTACAGGCAAAAGAGCTGAAATTCTTGGGGCATGCCCCGCAAAGGGCCCTGTTCAGGGCTGGTAAGGTAAAAGAGCTTGTAATTTTTGTATTTTAGAATAGGGTAGGGAATTTTTTATTTTGGGGGTCTTTGTTATTTTATTAGGGGGCTTAGAGTAGGTGTAATTAGTTTAAAATTGTTGTAATATTTTTCTTATGTTTGTAAATATTTTTTTATTTTCTGTAACTTAGTTCTTTTTTATTTTTTGTACTTTAGATAGTTTATTTAATTGTATTTATTTGTAGCAATTGTGTTTAATTAATTTATTGATAGTGTAGTGTTAGGTTAATTGTAGGTAATTGTAGGTAGTTTATTTAATTATTTTATTGATAGGGTAGTGTTAGGTTTAATTATATCTTAGGTTAGGATTTATTTTACAGGTAAATTTGTAATTATTTTAACTAGGTAACTATTAAATAGTTCTTAACTATTTAATAGCTATTGTACCTGGTTAAAATAATTACAAAGTTGCCTGTAAAATAAATATTAATCCTAAAATAGCTATAATATAAATGTAATTTATATTGTAGCTATATTAGGATTTATTTTACAGGTAAGTATTTAGCTTTAAATAGGAATCATTTATTTAATAAGAGTTAATTTATTTCGTTAGATAAAAATTATATTTAACTTAGGGGGGTGTTAGTGTTAGGGGTTAATACATTTATTAGAATAGCGGTGAGCTCCGGTCGGCAGATTAGGGGTTAATAATTGAAGGTAGGTGTCGGCAATGTTAGGGAGGGCAGATTAGGGGTTAATACTATTTATGATAGGGTTAGTGAGGCGGATTAGGGGTTAATAACTTTATTATAGTAGCGCTCAGGTCCGCTCGGCAGATTAGGGGTTAATAAGTGTAGGCAGGTGTCGGCGACGTTGTGGGGGGCAGATTAGGGGTTAATAAATATAACATAGGGGTCGGCGATGTTAGGGGCAGCAGATTAGGGGTACATAGGGATAACGTAGGTGGCGGCGATTTGCGGTCGGAAGATTAGGGGTTAATTATTTTAAGTAGCTTGCGGCGACGTTGTGGGGGGCAAGTTAGGGGTTAATAAATATAATATAGGGGTCGGCGGGGTTAGGGGCAGCAGATTAGGGGTACATAAGTATAACGTAGGTGGCGGTCGGCAGATTAGGGGTTAAAAATTTTAATCGAGTGGCGGCGATGTGGGGGGAGCTCGGTTTAGGGGTACATAGGTAGTTGATGGGTGTTAGTGTACTTTAGGGTACAGTAGTTAAGAGCTTTATAAACCGGCGTTAGCCAGAAAGCTCTTAACTCCTGCTATTTTCAGGCGGCTGGAATCTTGTCGTTAGAGCTCTAACGCTCACTGCAGAAACGACTCTAAATACCAGCGTTAGAAAGATCCCATTGAAAAGATAGGCTACGCAAATGGCGTAGGGGGATCTGCGGTATGGAAAAGTCGCGGCTGCAAAGTGAGCGTTAGACCCTTTAATCACTGACTCCAAATACCAGCGGGCGCCCAAAACCAGCGTTAGGAGCCTCTAACGCTGGTTTTGACGGCTACCGCCGAACTCTAAATCTAGGCCCTAGAGAATAAAATCACCCCTATTTTAGTTTTTTATATAAATAATTATTATCTCTCACCGGAGAAAATGTCTAGATTTTATCCCCTACAAAGTTTTGCTTGCTCTCGCTGTGTATTTCCTAAAGCAGATATCCTACATTTATTTTGGGCCTGTCCAAAAATACAGCAACTGTGGCTAAAAATTTGGTTCTGGTATAGCAAATCTTATCAAGACTATAATAAGTATACAGCAGTGGATATATTTTTTCTCACAGGTTCTGATCATAGGTCTAAAAGACAATCTAAAATTTTGAATATTATTATTTTAATTACAAGACATTTAATACTGAAGAGTTGGAAAGATCATGTGGCACCAAGCTTCTCAGTATTTCTTAAAGAAATACAATACCAGATATTATTTGAATCATATCATACGGTCTTTTCGACAGAAGCAAGGATAAAAATCTTCTTACTAGACTGGCTACCTGTGGTTAAATCCTACCCACTTTCAATCCAAAGACGTATCTTAGCCCCTTTTCTGAACTCCATTTCTTTTGCTGAGCTGGTGGTATCCAATTTGTTTCCTGCGAGTTGGTTGACAGCTGCAAGGGAAGTGGATGTATGAGAGGGGTTAACGTAGATTATCTCAAATTAGGGGGGATATGTCTGATATGTAAATTGTACTGGAGGATGGAGGGGGTACTAGGGGGGGGGAGTTGGATCTGGGCAGGGAGGGGTCCGAGGGAAAGATCCCCCCGCATGGGGGGTTTCTTCCTTTTTTTTTTTTTTTTTTTGTTGTTGTTTTGTTTTGTTTTGTTTTATTATGTGTTTTTCATGGTTAGAAAATTATTAGGTAACTTCATTATAGAGTGTCCACTATAGTTTTGTGTCTAGGTATTAAAATTGTAAAAAAAATCCCAGCAAGCCATACAGGACAATAAGTATGTTATATATTGGCAATGAATATTATTATTTTATATATTGATAACCTTTCAATGTATGCCAATACTCTTTTTTGTTTGTATTTTAATATATACCAATGTGTACTAAGCCCTGCGTGGCTTACGAGTTATATTGAATGTCCATGTAATGTTTGCTGGCAATAAAAATAAAAAAAAATAAAAAATCACCCCTATTTTACAGTCTATTTCAATCTTACTATATAAATGAAGATGAACCTTGACAACATTTTCAATCGGCAACCATAATCGTGATCCCTAAACATAATAAGGATTCTTCTCTACCTCAATCTTATAGATCCATTTCATTAATTAATGTAGACTATAACATTTTAATGAAAATATTGGTGCAAAGATTAAAAAAAAAATAATACCAGATCTGTTATCTTCAGCCACTAATTTAAGGAAAATCCTATATGTCATAGATAAATACAGTAATAGGGATCAAGAGGAGATGGGAAGCAATCTGCAAGAGGCCTTCCTGCTTGTATTAGATGCGGAGCAGGCCTTCGACAGAATTGAATGGTCCCATCTCTTCACCTCACTAGAAAAATTTGGTTTTAGGGGAACATTTTTGGACTTTATAAGGAAGATATATATATACAACTTCGCTAGCATATGTCCAGATCAATGGACATTTATCAAAGCCAATATATTTACAATGGGGAACTAGACATCCCTATGATTAAGTGACCATTTGCTGCACGAAACGCGTAAGGGTTTTTACCTGTTCAATGCCTCTCTTTTAAACTTTTTTCCAATAAACATGTGGTTTTATATTTATTTTTGAATTGTGCCTCCGGAGTGCTGCTCCTTCTTTGTTCTCAAGGGTGTCCCCTTTCCCCAATACTCTTTAATATCTCTCTAGAACCTTTATTATCCATATTTTATCAGATTATTCCAGGTATTGAGATTGGGAGGTGTAAATTGAAATTAGTAGCCTATGCACACGATTTATTATTATTTATTTCAGACCCTAAAAAACATTTAGAAAATATTCTAAAAAATATTGTTTAATACAGTCAACTCTCTGGGTATAAGATAAACCTAGCATAATCACAGGTATTATGGTTACTAAAGATCTCTACTATTCTGGAGCTCCCATTTCAAGATATGGATTTACCATTGGATATTTAGGTATTAAAATCAATCAAAAAATTCAAAACCTTTATAACTTAAATGTTAAATGCTTTTTATATAAAAATATTTAATTATGTGTAATGAAACATTACAAAATATTTTCATGATTCTGTCCCCTTTTCATGTAATTCAGCTCTAAAAATTGAGCAATTTCTAATTTCCAGAACTTGAAATGCACCCTGTTTGACTTCTCAAGGCTACCTCTGCTACATACATGTCCCTAATTTGCTTTATCAGATAACAACTGCAAAACAATGTACTTTACACTAACATTATGACAGTGGCTAGCTGTCTTTGGACTAAAGACCAGATTGGCTCCTCCAAAAAATGGCACATGGAGTTTAGCTATTGAAAAACAATTGCAGTAAAAAGGATATTGAATTGTTTTAAAAAACAATTCAACAGAACTGTTTTGTAATTACAAGGTGTTTACTGTCCCTTTAAATGTCAGTATGCATAGAGGTAACAATGAAACATATCAGCATATAGAGGCTAAGTTTATTAAAAGGGACATGAAACCCAAAATATTTCTTTCATGATTCAGACAGAGCATACAATTTTATAAAAAAAAGTTTTCAATTTACTTCTATTATCAAAATGTGCTTTGTTCTTGTGTTATCCTTTGTTGAAGATGTGTCTAGATAGGTAGCGTGCACATATCTGGGGCACTACATGACAGGAAATAGTGCTGCCATCTAGTGCTCTTGCTTATATATAACATGCTGCTATATAGTACTGCAGACACGTGCACACTAATAGACTTAGCTTCCTGCTTTTCAACAATGGATAAGAAGAAAATTAAGAACATGTGATAATAGAAGTAAATTGCAAAGTTGTTTAAAATTGTATGTTCTATATTAATCTTGAAAGCAAATTTCTTTAAGCTGAGAGAGTTATTTAATATCAGTGTTAATCAATGAAATGTAGGCATTACAATGTGCAATATTTCAGGATAATTTATAATTGGTTTCTCTTATACAGAGTGTATTTCGTTTTTTCTTACATGATAGCCACCAATCAACAAATGCTACCAAGGCGCTGAACCAAAGATGGAGCAGCTTGTAAGTTTACATTCCTGCTTTTTCAAATAAAGATACCAAGAGAATGAAGAAAGATTGATAATAGGAGTAAATTAGAAAGTTGCTTAAAATTGCATGCTCTATCTGAATCATGAAAGAAAAAAAAATTGGGTTTAGTGTCCCTTTAACCACTAAGAAATTTGACCATGTTTAATCAACGATATTTCATGTATTGAATACACACTAAGGAATAAATAGAAAACATAGGTAAAGTGATGACCAATAAAGTTTGAACATGATCTCGCCCTCATATCGAGGTTCTTCAGTAACCCCAGGAACATCTATTAATCTAGGACATTGATCTGTAATAAAATGAATAAATACGGCTCTTTAGAAGCGGACACCGCGGGGTGGAGGGGGCGGTCCTGTGCGCTGACGTGCAAGCTTGACGTAGGCGCCCAAGAACTGGCGCCAAGGGTAGGTCTTACTGAGATCTCGCTGCAACTGGCGAATCTCACAAGGGGATAGACCGTATTGAGCAGCCAGGCAGAAGGAGGCAGAGGTACCAGCCAGATCCACAGACGACGGGTTAGAAGCCCCACTGCTCGCCACCCACAAGCGGCTCAGCTCACTCCCTAGGTAGGCACGGTCCAGAGGGGGAACAGCAGAAGATTAGGCTTTTTCTTTAGTAGCAAGACTTTCCATATTCCTACCGCTGCTAGATAACGGCAGTAAAGTTTTATTTTGTCACACCTTGCTGTTTCTCCTGGGTCTTGTGCAGATATTGGGAGTTAATATTTACTAGTGGTGGGTAGCACAGGAACTTTTAAGTCACATTTTAAAACCTCTAGTGACATTCCCCCCAGTATATAAGGGCTGTGGAACGCAAGGGATATATAATTTTGTCCTCTTTTTTTTTTTTTTTTGTGATGCTTTACCTGCCCAGAAACGGTTAAATATATTTAAAACCTCCCAGAGGATAAGACTGGTGGGGAAACGGCTATCCAAAGCGTGGGACATCCATCAGTAATCTATAACTTAAGCTGGCTGAAGGCATATAAGAGGAAAAGGGGAAGAAAAAGAGTCTTGGTCTTTCCCTTCTTTTCTTTTTTTTTTGTAAAGAAGGGGGAGGAAGAGAATGTAAAGGAAGAAAAGAAAGGAATATTATCTTAGATCTGGAATACGATATCAGCGAGCTGGGCTGCTATAAAAGGCCCAGCCGGTCTCATTAGGCACACTTGAGTGCCTCTATCTTTGTATGAGGATCAATAACGCCACTCCTGTGGATCCAGCGAGCTGGGCTGCTGTTGAAGGTCCAGCCTGTAACTATAGGCACAACTGAGTGCCGCTGGAATATGTGAGTACCCTGTATTATACCTGTGTCATATATTTATTCCACTATCGATACACACATGGGGTGCTCTTTTCTATTACTCCTTCTAGAATGTTGGTTCAAGCTGGCAACTACGGAAAAGAACTGTGGAGAATAAGCCTCGATTAGACAACAAGTTAACCGAAAAAAAGGCATTACCTTCACGAGCCCCTGCTTTGTGGAAAAGATCTGGACTTTATCAGTTTCTGGACTTACTTAAGTACCATATTTATTATAAATTTGATTAAGGTTCTTGGTATTGTCGGGGGACAGTCCCCCTTTCATTTCCTCTTTTTTTTTCTCTCCTGCTGTTTGTTTTTGTTTTGTACTTTTTAAGTAAGAGTGTTCAGGAGGGTACTCTAGGAACTTTTAGGTTGTTTTGTTATAAACCTAGGGTAAGGTTTTTTTCTTTTTTTTTCTTTGCACTTTCACCAAGAGAGGTTTTCCACTCCTTATTAATTTATATCTGTTAATTACAAATAGCACTTGGAATTTATTAGTCCTGTCTTAACACGGGTCCAAATAGAAATTATTTTTTTATATTACTTTAAATTAAGCACTATTAGGGTTAATGAGCACTAGAGGAACAGACAGAAGGAGATAGAAGTTAGCCTAGAATTAAGGGGGAGGCCAGAGGGTGAAGGTAAGAAATAGGGGGAACGAATAGAGGAAATAAATCTGACCTTTTGTTCTTTATGGACAAATTTCTCTCCATTACCTCAAACAGTAAAACTTCAACTATAACAGGGAGAAGGTAGCAAGAGAAAAAAATGGCTAGGCATAGCACAGAGCCAGGTCAGGATCCCCCTCAGGAGGCTGGACCAGACTTAACAGGCAATTCTCAATTATTGAAACAAATTTCTGAATTATTTTTGCCCAAGCTTGATGTTCTACAAAAAAGCGTAGATGCAATTTCACAAGAAATAAAACAAATGGCTGCCAGAATAAGCCTAGCTGAACAACGTATCTCCGACTTGGAGGATAGAGATATTGAAAAGGATAGCGAGCTGGCAGGTATTCGTAAGCAAGTTAAATATCTAAATGATAAGGTTGAGGATCTTGAAACTAGATCTAAGAGAAATAATTTAAGAATTATTGGTATTTCAGAAGCGCTCTCAGAGAAAGATTTATTACATTTTTCAGCGGTTCAGTTGCCTTTGTTATTAAAAATGCCAGATGCTAATCATGCTTTCCCAGTAGAGCGAGCACATAGGATTGGTATCCTTAGAAATCAGGGTGAAATAAAAGCAAGACCTAGACCCATAATCATAAAATATCTGAATTTCCAAGATAAGACTAAGATCTTACAGGCATAGAGATTGCAAAAAGAGGTGTTTTACCAAAATATGAAATTTTCTTTTTCTTATGAGACCTCTAATAAAAGGAAATTATGTGCACCAATATGCTCAGGCCTGATTCAGGAAGGAAGGTCAGTGAAGCTCTTGTACCCAGCTAGAATAAGCATAGAAACTAAGGAAGGATTTAAAACTTTTGATAATCCTTTGGAAGCAGAACATTTTTTAAAGGACGAATTGAAGCATTAAGCTTAAGATAGATATATTTTATTGGTTTTCAAGTATAATTAATTATGGATAGCTTCGTGGAAGTAGGAGTATTGGGGTTTGGGTTTTTTTGGTGTGTTTTCTCTCTCCCCCTATCCTCCATTGGAGAGCAAGGGGAAGTTTTAGGCAATTAAAGTAGTTAATTACAATGTATGGGTGTTATAAGATAAGCTCGTGGAATGTGGGAGGGTTTACCTCCCCTATTAAGAGGAAGGCGGTTTTACAATATTTAAATAAACTTAAAATAGATATAGGATTATTGCAGGAAACACATTTGGACGAAATTGAAAGCCAAAAATTAAAATGGGGTTGGGGAGGTTGTTTATGCCGCAGGGGCACATCAGAAGAAAGGGGTTGCCATAGTGTTTAGGAAAAACTTACAATACCAAATCTATAGGCAGGAAGTGGATCAACTGGGAAGATTTATTATACTCGAATGGGACATAGGGAAGAAAAGAGTAGTACTGTGTAATGTATATGGTCCAAATGAAAACACAGGCCCTTTTTGGGAGTTAATCCAATCCAAATTTATGGATTTTGATAAAAATATTGTACTGGGGGGTGATTTAAATTTAGTTTCCTCCGGGCTTATGGATAGGAAACTAATGGGGAAAAAGATTTTGCCAAGCAATAGGGATACCAAAAAGTTTAAATAACTTTGCTTTAGCCTGGACCTGTTGGATATTTGGAGGAACACCCATCCTGACAGTAAAGAGTTCACATGTCCTTATCTCGTATTGATATATTTTTAATTAGTAAGAACTTATTTTCCTTAGTTTTGAAGTCAGAAATTCTCCCAATTACCATCTCTGATCATGCCCCAATATTACTGTCACTAATAATTAAGCCAGTTAACTTACCGAATAACAGACTCTTTTTTCCTAGTTATTTATATAATAATTTGAAGTTTCTGGAATTTTTGTTTAATAAATGGGTGGACTATTATAGCAGGAATAATGATTCAGTTAAGAATAGAGAAAATATTTGGCAAGCTTTAAGGCAGTCATATGGGGGGAAATCTTAGCCTTTCTAGTCAGAATGAAGAGGAAAAATAATAAACACAGGATTCAACTTACCAATCAAATAGTGAATACATTTCAAAATTATTTAAGGGATAATAGCAAAACAAACTTGGAAAAATACCTAGAAGCCAAAAGGCAAATAGATACTTGGGGGCCCATTTATCAAAGGGCTTGCGGACCTGATCCGACACTGCGGATCAGGTCCGCAAGACCTCGCTAAATGCGGAGAGCAATACACTCTCCACATTTAACATTGCACCAGCAGCTCACAAGAGCTGCTGGTGCAACGCCGCCCCCTGCTGACTCGCGGCCAATCGGCCGCCAGCAGGGAGCTGTCAATCAACCCGATCGTATTCGATCGGGTTGATTTCCGGCGGTTCCTGTCCGCCTGCTCAGAGCAGGCGGACAGGGTTATGGAGCAGCGGTCTTTAGACCGCTGCTTCATAACTTGTGTTTCTGGCGAGTCTGAAGACTCGCCAGAAACACGGCCCTTCAAGCTCCATACGGAGCTTGATAAATGGGCCTGCATGTGTATTTTTAAAGAAACCCAAAGTGAGCTTAGGAGAAATAGTAAATTTATGCTTTATGGTAACAAAATTGGGAAATCTCTAGCAAAATTGGTAAATAACCAGAAGCCCAAGAAATTAATAACAGTCATTAAAGTTAAGGACAAATTACTTAGTCAGTCTCAAGATATTATTGCTGAATTCCATCAGTATTTTAGGAAATTATATTGGGCAAAAGTAGCAAATTACCAAAAGAAAGAGTTATTTTGGAAGAAAATTAAACTTCCACAAATCGAAAAGGAAGATTTAGAACTGTTGAATTCCCCAATTTCTGATGACGAGATTAATAAAGCCATAAAAAAATTGAAGCTGAACAAGACTCCAGGCCCAGATGACCTCCCAGGAGAGTTATATAAGATCCTTGATGTTAAAATTACCCCTTTATTGAACAAGGTATTTAACTCCTTCTATATAGATGGAAAACCCCCATCTAAATATTTCACAGAATCCAGAATAATCCTGATTCTAAAACAAGGGAAAGATCCAAAACTAATGGACTCCTATAAGCCAATTTCCGTTTTAAACATGGATTATAAAATTCTGACACATATCTTGGCTAATAGACTCCAAAAGGTTATAGGTACACTAATTCACCCGGACCAAACAGGGTTTATTAAAGGAAGGACTTTAGTGACTAATATTAGGAAGTTGGAAATTGTGATAAATTATTGTGAAAGAATGGGGAAGGCTGGAACCTTTCCAGGTGACGATGCCGCAGTCATAACTATAGACACGCAAAAAGCCTTTGACTCCTTAATATGGGATCACATGATTACGACTATGAGGAACTTTGGAATTGTAGGCAATTTTCTTAATATTATACTATTACTCTACTCTTCCCCTCTGGCAGCCCTAATTATTAATTCTACAGTTTCAGATAAATGTACTTTACACCGTGGGACAAGACAGGGGTGCCCTATTTCTCCTCTCCTTTTTTATTTGTCCCTAGAACCATTAGCTATATATTTTAGGGAATATTTGGAGGGAATTGCCATTGGGCAGCACAAAATTCAACAAGCAATGTATGCGGACGACCTTCTTATCTTTACGCAAAATCTTCAAATCAATTTACCTTTAATTCTCAATGCTTTAGATCTATTCCAAGCATTTACAGGTTTTGCAACAAACAAAGACAAATCTGAAATACTTTGGTTAATTAAACATAAAAATTTGCCCTTAACACATTTTAAGGAGGCAAAGGAATATATTACGTACTTAGGGTTGAAATTTGCACGAGATTCAAATCAATGGTATAGCTGAAACGTCTCACCACTGATTCTGTCCCTTAAGAAAGATATAGGAAAATGGATGAAGTTACCTTTGTCGCTAACAGGTAGAATACACCTAATTAAAATGGTTTCGCTGCCCAGATTTCTATATCTTTTCTAGGCTCTACCACTTTTATTATTAAAAAGAGATAGTTCTTTAATTAATAAATATATAACACAATTTATTTGGAAAAATAAAAAATCTAGGCTAGCTATCAAACGCATGTTTGCGGGGAGAAATGGTTTAGGACTGGCTAGCTATACCAGATTTTGAATCTTATAACATAGCTGCAAACATAAAGTTCGTCCTAGACTGGTTTTTGGAGAAAGGGTATTTTTCTATTTATGAATTAGAAGGGGCCATGGTCGACCCCTTTTCCTTAAAAGCTCTTATACATATAAACTAATTCCAAGAGAAATAAAATATTTAAAGATTATTGATCAACCCATTCGGGCTTGGCGCAAATTTTGTATAAAAATAGGCTTTAACTACAGGGTCTCGCTCTTTTTGACGATCACAGGGAATCCTGAATTTGTGGAAGGGTACGACTCTGCAAGATTTGACACTTGGGCAAGCCTGGGGGTCAGATACGTGTTCCAATTAATTAATAGGGAAGATAATAGTATTAAAAGGTTTGATGATTGTAAGTCAGAATTTGTGATTGCTAATCACCAATTTTTTGCATATCTACAACTAAGGCACTATGTTGAACAATGTTTGAGATTAAAGGATTTAGATTGGAATAATGAATCTCTCAAACAGATAATTGTACTATTCCGACTAGGGAAAGTGTCTATTTCACCTATGTATAAGTTTTTACTTTTTGCACAGGAACAAAGTAACCTTAGATATCTTAAGTTAAAGTGGAATGAGTTCTGTACAAATCAGAAGGAGGAGGAGGTAATGACGAGCTCAGTGCTTAGGGCCGCTAAGGCTATGAGGGGGGAATGCTATAGGGAGCAGCAAGTGAAGTTGCTATATCAAATTGTTATCACCCCTAAAATATTGTCATATTGGATGAAGGAGGGGGGAAAACTAGCATGTATTATGTGTAAATTTAGTCTGGCAGATATGGTCCATATGTTCTGGTCCTGCCCAATAATCCAAAGATTGGGTTATAATTTTATATATTTTTTTTTCCATTGGAGTTAAAATGTAAAATTTTTGCAAATAGTAGCGAGAATCAGGGATCTATGTGTACAAATGTATAAGTTTAAGTTATATAAAACTTGGATACAATTTGTATTTAGGAGGAAATAGGAACTTTGTTTTCCCAATTTAAATATCATAACTATATTATCTATAGTGATTTGACTCTGGAGTAGTGTATGGAAGAATTTACTACTCCAGAGGCAATTTATGCTTATATATTAATTTATTTACTTTATTTATTTATTTTGTTGTTTAAAAGGGGAACATATAACAAAGCTGAAATAATGGAAAACTGTTACAATTTACATATCTTATGCTTTTGTATTTCTTTTTTAAGCCCTGTGAGGTGCAAACTTTTGAGTGTTATATATTGTTCAACTCTGTTATGAGATAAATAAAAAAGATTAAAAATGAAAAAAAAATGAATAAATACAAAATTTGCATAGGAGTGGGAAGATATCATGCCATATAATTCCCCTTTAAATGTGGAGCCCCCTCTAAATAACGCTGTCCTATGCACAGGCCTAGATCAGATGTGTCCTTGCTCTTAAAATAAACTCTCATCTTAATGTTTGATCTATTAAATATAAAGCTGATAACAACAACACAGTACAAACTTATAACAAATATACAAGCAATATATTATACATAATCCAAACCGCATCGGGCTAGATATTGCTCCACTTTGTAATACCAGCACACAATAATGTGTGCTGACATTACAAGTTAGCCGCAATTGATGAGAAGCATTGCGCTCATGAGAGCCTCGTTCTGATGCCTTCACAGACAGCATCAGAACTTCAGTGCCATCGAAGGGGGTAAGTCATATATATTTATGTGTTATGTGTATACACATACTATAATAACAAAAGATGGCGGCAGCAGCACCAGGAGTCCTTACAACAGTATTTTATTCAAGTACACAAAGCACAAGCGATGTTTTGGACAATGCTGTCCTTAATCATGCATGATTACCAGGCACGCCATCAGGGGGTGACAGGGGTGACTCCTGTCAGGGGCCCAATGGGCTAGGGGGGGCCCATGAGGCAAGAACTAAAAAAAAAATTTTTTTATTTTTTTTTACATTTTGGCAGTCACCAATGGGTACTAATTGAGCGGGTACTAATTGAGCATGGGAAATGTTATTACAAGGAGTAAAGTATTAGCATTTGAGAGGATTTCTGAGTGTGCACTAAACCACTATGCACAGTGTGAGACAGACTTGGCACTTTGTTTGTAGAGTGTGTGCCTGAGTCAGACGGCTGATCACTTTCATTTGCAGAGGAGGTAGAAATTACTTGGCAAATGTTTTTATTTCTTTGTGCAATTTAAGATTGTAACTTCAGTGTGGTAGTAGTTGTATGGTGGGGCCAGGGGTCCATAAAAACACATTTTTTAGCAGCAGTGTATTTATGATTATTTGACAATGCTGTAGAAATTCTATATTTAAAACCATGCAGAAATGTTTCCTCCTCAATACACAAATGATATATATTACATTCAAGTTTACTGCCCCTTTATGCAAGGACTTTCCAGATACAAGGAGGCATTTTATCTAAGATTTTTACATCTGCATAACATGTTATACTCTGAGACTAAGATTACTCAGTGTTGGAAATGAGACAGGTTAACTTAAAACTGTTCAGTTTACTCTACAGCTGACTTAATTTTGAAATGCATACCAAAAAAACGTAAATCCTGCATTTAACCAGATCTAATGGTATGAGTACCACAGCTTATGGTTCTACCAAGACTATATAGAGTACAGCATTTTCAAAATCCACAAGTACCACTGACAGATGGGAACATTTGTACACTATATTTGAAGTGGTGCTCTTGGTTGTGGAAAATGGGGAAAATATCAAACAAACATATGTCAACATTTTAAAAGTAATTTTCTTCATCTAGCCATCTACCCAGATCATTAATGTACAATTTTGAATTCACAGAATTATTTTTGTTTGCACATTTACAAATATGATTCTTTAAAAAGTGATCTCTTAATTTCATGCATGTCACACACGGTTGATTTAGGGGATGCAAGGTGCATAAATGTTTCCTCCTGTGAGTGTTTCTGTGGGTCTCTGTGTTTATGTCTTTGTGCTTTGGTTTGTGTCTCTATGAGTGTGTATGTATTTTTTTCTGTTGGTATCTATTTGAGGGTGGGTGTGTATGTCTTTGAGCTTTTTCTATGGGTGTCTCTGTGAGGGTGGGCGTGTCTGTGTTTGACCTTGTGTATTTTCTCTGGATGCCTTTGTGAGGGTGGGTGTGGATGTCTGTGGATGTCTCTGTGATGGTGTGTGTGTGTGTGTGTATGTATGTATGTGTTTTCTGTGGATGTCTGTGTGAGGGTGTGTCTTTTCTGTGGGTGTCTCTGTGAGGGTGTGTGTATGTCTTTGTGTGTTTTCTGTGGATGTCTCAGTGAGGGTGTGTATGTATGTCTTTATGTGTTTTCTGTGGGTGTCTCTGTGTGTGTGTGTATGTCTTTGTGTGTTTTCTGAGGCTGTCTCTGTTGGTGTTTCCTTGGGTGTATGTGCAAGTTTGAGTTTGTGTGTGTGTGTCCATTGTCTGTTCCTTTTTAGGACATTTTGACCTTACTACTGATTATTCACATCTTTCTACAGACTTTGAGACTAATGAGACCTTTCCGGAAGTCACTGATCTACCATTTAATCTTTAAATTATTGTTTAGGCAGTTCAGGGCCCTTCCTTTCAGCCACTGCATGCTGTTGTCATCATTTAGTTGGCATCTTCCTTTACAAAAAGATAATCAGAACTCCATATTTTGTTTTCTAAATCTCCTTTTTTTACAAAACTGTAGTTTACCTCATTACTTGTCAGGTCAATGTAAACAAGTGCTGAGTGTCTGTTTGGGTGTCTGTGTCTGAGTTTCTTTGCATGTTTGCTAGAGTGTCTATATGTGAATTCTTATGTGTGAGTGTGTGTGTTTCAGTGTATGAGTGTGTCTGTGTGTTTGTATGTTAATACCTTTACAACATTTCCAAGTTTAAATAGACACTTAAGAATAAAGTGCATATACGTTTTAGTCACTTGGTCAGAAATTGCACATGTCAAAGGAGGGGGGGGGGGGGGCATGATCAATGGTTAAGTCAGGGGCCCCAAAATTTCTAGTGGTGGCCCTGATGATTACACATACTAACACATAAATATATATGTATATACACATTCTAACACATAAATATATATGTATATACACATTCTAACACATAAATATATATGTATATACACATACTAACACATAAATATATATGTATATACACATACTAACACATAAATATATATGTATATACACATACTAACACATAAATATATATGTATATACAAATACTAACACATAAATATATATGTATATACACATACTAACACATAAATATATATGTATATACAAATACTAACACATAAATATATATGTATATACACATTCTAACACATAAATATATATGTATATACACATACTAACACATAAATATATATGTATATACACATACTAACACATAAATATATATGTATATACAAATACTAACACATAAATATATATGTATATACACATACTAACACATAAATATATATGTATATACACATACTAACACATAAATATATATGTATATACACATTCTAACACATAAATATATATGTATATACACATACTAACACATAAATATATATGTATATACACATACTAACACATAAATATATATGTATATACACATACACATTATACACATTTTTTTTTTATTAAAATTTTTATTGAGGGTAAACATTTACAAGACAACGAATTTGCTCATTCAAAAAATATCAACAAAATACATGGAATACTCAAACAATATTTGTTACCAAAACAATTACTTTGATTAGTACACAGAAAAAGACAAGTCAAAGGCATTTCAGGAGCAAATCACATAACTACCCCCTATTTTTCCCCCAGAAACAGAAGAGGCCACTCTTGGACCCCAATTATCACACTCATTAGCTAGGGGTTAGAAGCGAAACAGGCCACTTATGGACCTGTTTTTCTCGATCGTCCCTCCCATGTTTACCAGGACCTCGAATGGGTCCCAAAGACTCGAGATGCTAAGGAGGGGAATGAACAGGTACAATAAAGTTAATGATAGGGCCACTCTTGGACCCTTAATATTATATGATCAGAAAACAAAAAAAAAAACAATGCTATAGTACATGAACAGAACCATCACACACGTTATATGGACATGGTGATATTGTCAGGTAAAGATTAAGCAATTATAGGCCCTTACTCTATGTGCTTTCATGTGTCTGGCGAGAAACTATTAGCTGGGTAGGAGAATAAGTATATGCTCAAAAGTGATATGTATATGTATTGAAGGGTATCCTGAATCATAGCAACATAAGAGCATAGGTAGAACCCCTAAATACCCTGTGGTCCATTACAAGATTTTAAAGATATACTTGTTCCCTCCCTTAACATAATGCCCCAGAATTCACCTCAAGCTGGGCTATAACGTCTATGAACAAGTAATTAAGGAGCATAATATCATTTTATGTCATTAGCCTCACACCTCTGGCCCATAAAAAACAAGCGTCCCACAGGGTGTAAGAAATTATATAGCGTCAAGGCAGTCCCCCATACATGTATATCTGAGTACATCCAGTCTGATGAAAGAAAAGTAGCTGTACGGAGCACATCAGGCCACAGGTCTCCATTAGTCCCAGAAAAAGAGTCTCAGTGATCTCAGAGATGTAGCTCATATTTAGGGCCAAACTAGTTGCCTAGAGATTACCAACTGTCCCTCCATGATAGCAGGAGTTATGCATAATTACCCAATGCTGGTCCGGGAGGCACTGCTCTCAGACACCTCTTGACTGCATGCGGCTATCCAGGGGACAATTCCTTCAGACGACAACGGGACAGCGGGCAATAGGCACAGAATCCATCCACCTTCCTCTTTCAGTAGGAAAAGTCCCATGTCAGGCAAATAGAAGTGTCCCGTTGTTGGTGGCTCAGGCGTAGCATACAGACCTTCCCCCATCAACAGCTTAGCTCGTACCTCACCCTGATCCCACCCCAGAGAGCCGGCCGCATCTCCCCAGGTAGGAACCAAAGCAAGTAGGGGGCTCTCACAAGACCCCGGCTGCCTACAGACAGGAACAGCCGTGGCAATATGCAGACTACTGTCATTGAGCGCTTTGCCACACAACTCAGGGCACTCCATGATCGCCTCTCTCCCGCTTCCAGGTAAAGCCATCTTAGTATGAGTATATGTCATGTGGGAAAGAAGGCGGTCGAATCTGGCAGACATTGTACGATCAAAATCGATCATCCAACCTTGTATAACCTCAAACAGTTCCTCCATGCTCATTCTTGCAGGCAATGTAGAAGGAGATTTTGCAAGATATCTCCACATACCCGGTTCCCCGGGGGGGTGCTGAGAATTTCCCTCCGTAGAGGCCACCGAGAATGAACTGCAGCGATCCGGTCTGAGAGACCCTGAGGTTGCACAATATAAGTATTGCCTTGATCAGTACACTATTCCCTTTCAGTTGAGTCAAGAATTTATGCTGGATGGCTTCAAATTATATTAATTACATGGCGGAATGTAATCTAATCTGCCAGAGCTCTCAGTTTTGCGGCCATCTTCAGCCCAAGCCCGGACACGCCCCCATATATACACATTCTAACACATAAATATATATGTATATACACATACTAACACATAAATATATATGTATATACACATACTAACACATAAATATATATGTATATACACATTCTAACACATAAATATATATGTATATACAAATACTAACACTTAAATATACATGTATATACAAATACTAACACTTAAATATATATGTATATACACATACTAACACATAACTAAATATGTATATAAGCATATAAATATATATTTACTGGGAACACATAGTTCCTATTGACTGCAATGTAAAGGCACTTTTCAGTGCCGTTTTTTTCTAACACCCCACTCCAACCAACTTCAACCGCAAAATACTGCCTAGTGCAGTAATTTTATTAAAAAATAAAGATGCTGACATCTTTATTTTTTAATAAACTACACTAGACAGTATTTTGGGGGCATTTGGGGCAGATTTATCAAATTAACCAGAGATCCGATCTTGCGGTGGCATTAACCAGCTACTTGTAATGGCTGGTTAATTATTGCATTCTTGCAAAAGGGCAAATTTGCCCGTTTGCGAGAGTGCAATAATTTAGAGCTCCACTTGTAATCTAGCCCATAATAAATTAATTTCCAAAGTGTCACTCTGACTCACAAACTGAGGTGTCAATTTAAATTAAGATATAAGTGAGATTTTTTAAAACTTGAACTCACAGCTTGCTGGCTAATTAGTCATAGACTGATATTGAAATTTCCCAGTCTTCCCAATCAAGCCTAATTCACAAAGTTTTTGGGGGACAATAACAAAGTTAGGACTATTAAGCTATTTGCCTGAGGACTGAGAACAATGGTGGATCTAGGGAATGCTGTACACCTCTATATACTATTGTAGCATCCCAAACCTCAAAAGTACCAGTTTTCTGAATTTACAAGATAGTGCTCGATTTATCAACTCCTGTTTTTACTTGCAGTCAGGAGTTATCAAGCAGCGGTCATCAGACCTCTGCTTCCTGCCCTGTTCTCTACCTTTTAGGTGAAGAATTTAAATCTCCCTGGTCTCTTCCGACTATGAAAATTGACAGCTCCTGCTTACACGTGAGTAATTGTGTGCAATGGTAAATGCGAGCAGCGGATTGCTGCCCACCAGAGGAAAAGCCAGGCAGACAAGGGTGAATATGTATGCCCCTGTCCGACTGTGGATGATAAATCGAGCCAATAATGTATTTTGCTTAACATGTACTCTACTCAGAGCAAAGAGAGAATTAAAGAAAAAAGAGAGATTTTTTTTTTTTTTTTTTAAATAAACATAGGAATAGTCAGTAAGAGATGCCTGGGATAAACATAAGGCTGTCCTACAAACTTCAATTCATAGAAAGTATGTAATGACTTGATTGGCCCATGGTTCTTATTTACCATCAAAATCTATGTTTCTGAAATAAGGTTCTCCCCTCCAGTACCCCCTTTACCGTTGGTATACAGAGCTTTTTCCCCCACCAAACAGCATGGTTTTGCCTGAAATACAACAAGAGACACAATATATGTGTAAAGACAAAATTGTGTTGCATCGAGATTTTTTTAACAGAGTCAGGATCAGAGACTCACATATGTTTAGTTATTGAAATTCTTGTACTTTGTTACTTAGGGTTAAATTACAAGTGGAACAGTTTGAGCACTGGAACCTTTATAGATACTGACAGTGTACAGTGTGATCCTCAAGAGTATTTCATCTAGGACTGCACTTCTTTAAACTAAATATTACATCATTCTCAACCAGGATGAAGTTTTCAGTTTTTGGATCATCTATTACCAATGTAACTCATTAATCAGCAATATCACACTGATGAAGATGTAGGTGAAAATACTGTAGGAATGTCTTCCATGTTGCTTGTGCATGCAAAAATAGTCAAATGCATTTCTAAATCATTGCTTACTTGAATGATGTTTATGCATAGCAACACGTTTTCTTGTGTGAATTATGTAATATTTTTTAAAAAAATGCTGCTCAGCCCTTTTAAATGATATAAAAAATCTCCACTATGATGCCTTATGTGAAATGGTGCGACACTACTGATATTTAACATCTCATTAGATTAGAGAAAGTAATATAACAAAAGAATAATGAAGCTATGTATTAGTAACATCATAATACTTACTGATCTCAGCTAATATATATCAATTGCTTCTATAATAGACGTAACATTTTTTGCTAAATCCAGACGGTCTCTTTTTTAACCTCTTAAGGACATATGATGGAATTTTTCCGTCATAAAACAATTGAGCAAACAGAAAGCTGTGTCCTTAAAGGGTTAATACAGTGTCAGTCCACAGTTAAACACAGCATTGCAAAGGCTCTACATACAATATAAAGGTTTTATAAACATTGGAACACTTTGTTAGCAAATATGGTTCTGCTGTCTCGGAGCAGTAAAATTAGATAATCATATGCTTCTTTGTATTGTGTCCAATTAGGGACAGATATTAACGATTAGATCCTGCACTAAGCAATAAATGTGTGCATGTCTCAGAGACATGATGCAGGTACAGACTGCTTGCAAACTATCTACTGAACATAATTTTATAAACATTGAAACACCAATTTCTTTTACAATTAGCATTAGTATATATTATTACACTATATACTTTTGTTTTCCTGTTGACATGTGACATGCATCCTGCAGTCTTTTTCTTTGTACCTTGTGGTGCATTCGAAGAAGGGTCAGTAAAGTCAAAATTAAACAGCATGAATCAGATACAGCATTTAATTTTAAATAACTTTCTAATTTGTTATTGTTCTATTGGTATCCTTTGTTGAAAGGCATGCCTAGGTAAGCTCATGAGCATCCTTGCACAACTGGGAGATGATTGGTGGCTGTACATATATGCCTCTTGTCATTGTTTCACCCTATGTGTTCCGCTAGCTCTCAGTAGTGCATTGCTGATTCTTCAACAAAAGGATAACAAGAGAATGACACAAATTTTATAATGGAAGTAGAGTGGAAATTTGTTTAAAATGTTATGTTCTATCTGAATCATGAAAGTTCAATTTTGATTTTACTGTCTTAAGGACCCTTTAAAAAATTCTGCTATCATGAAATTGTCAGAGCATGATCTGCATTATGTGTAGTATATGTTTGAGGGTGACAACTGAAAGTGCGAATTAGCTTTATGAGTAAAAGTTATTTGAAAAGTAAAATAATAATTTTCCTAGGGATGCTAAATGTATAACCCCCATTCATCAGTTGTATTGCCCTAAAATAAATACAATGCTAAATTTGATTATGTGTTTAACTCTGCAATTAAATTAAACACATAGTTAAAGCCAGTTTACGAGCGGCTATGCACTTCCACTTCTGAGTTAGACTCAGGCACATATGCAGCTGCAGTGCAGATTTATGCTATTTTTTTAACCACTTTGTGGAGGGTGAGCGCATAGTTATAAGTGTATATTAATATTGCAGTAATAATTCCCTTTAAGCAAATGAATCAGATTTTTTTATTATTATTATTAAATTGGGATATTATAAATTAACAAGCAACATGCTCATTTCCTCTAGAAAAAAAAATGTTAATCATGGGTCACAGAAATGGGCTGCAGTCTTTTCTGGCAACCAAAAGGTTAACCTTTTCTAACATCAACAGAGTAGCATATGTGCTACATGAACCATCTAACGAAAAGCTATGTCTATGTATATCAGTAACTTCCTGCTCCCATGGGAAATTATATATAAGCCATATATTCTAAACATATAATTATTTAAAGGTTGCATATGAATCAGTGAAAGGACAACTGGGAATTGGATATTAAAGGGACAAGAAACACTAACATATTCTTTTATGATTTAGATAGAGCACACAATTTTAAATAAGTTTCCAATTTACTTCTATAATCTAATTTGTTCCATTCTCTTGGTATCCTTACTTGAAAAGCAATCCTAATTAGGCTCAGGAGCTGCTGATTAGTGGCCGCACATATAAGCCTCATGCTATTGGCTTTCAAATTTGAAAGTTGTTTATAGGGACAGTCTAGTCAAAAATAAACTTTCATGATTCAGATAGGGCATGCAATTTTAAACAACTTTCCAATTTACTTTTATCATCAATTTTGCTTTGTTCTCTTGGTATTCTTAGTTGAAAGCTAAAAATAGGTAGGCTCATATGCTAATTTATTAGCCCTTCAAGGCTGCCTCTTATCTGATGTCCACAGTCCACGTCCACAACTATAAGACGTTAGTTCATGTGTGCCATGTAGATAACATTGGGCTCACGGCCGTGGAGTTACCTAGGAGTCAGCACTGATTGGCTAAAATGCAAGTCTGTAAAAAGAACTGAAATAAGGGGGTAGTCTGCTGAGGTTTAGATACAAGGTAATCACAGAGGTAAAAAGTGTATTATTATAACTATGTATTTTATGCAAAACTGGGGAATGGGTAATAAAGTAATTATCTATCTTTTTAAACAATAAAGATTCTGTTGTAGACTGTCCCTTTGGGGTCGATTTATCAAAGGCTAGACGAACTCCGTATGTGCTTCGATTGTAACTGTGCCCCAACTCGCCTCCGGAGAAGCGCACATGTGCCCCTGAATTTATAAAAAAAAATAGACGTAACTTTGAGCAGGCGATCTGGGGCGTAATAATGATAAATTTTGCCTGTCGGAAAAAGAATTTACTCCCTATTCATCACATCACAGTACATCTCTATAAATATTTACGCCGCCATGTCTTGATGTCTTGATTATTAAAAAAAAGCGTTTTTTAGGTATCTATTTTGCGCATATTTATATTATATTCCGTGCTGTTTTTGCCATATGTTGCTAATTTAAGATTGCAAAAATCAATATATCAATATATAAATATATATATATATATATATATATATAAAACTCTTGGCACCCGTATGCGGCTGTGGAAGCGCAAATGTCTGGCAATAACAGTCTCTTCTTGGCGATGAGCCTTTGAAAAATAAGTAAAAAAAAAAAGAAAGTACTGCATCACTAGATGTAAAAGCATGTATGATAATGGTGTTCGTCTCAGTCTGTATGGCGAAATATAGAACACGCAAAGCAATAATAAATAAGAAACTGGGCATATTTGTAGGTCGGGCTGTGAAATTACGCCTATTACTAACGTATATTGGTGCACTCGGAAGCGCGCCGGTGCGCCTAGGCGAATGCAAGCGGAGTGCGAAAAAGTTTCTTTCAGATTTGTGCAATTATAGGCGCAGATTGCCTACATAAATATGGTGATTGATGCGTATGCGATATTTTGCCCGCAATTACAGGCGAATTGCTTTAATAAAATCTACCCCTTTAAATTTGTATATTCTATCTGTATCAAGAAAGAAAAGTTTGGGTTTCATGTCCCTTTAAGCTTATTCGATGAGTCCCTTAACATCATGAGTTATATGATTTCCCCCTGCAAGGGCATTTTACAGAATAAAATGTGAAATCAGCAGATATGATGTCCATAATGTTTTGAAGCTGCAATATTTGTATCTTTGGTTTTACCAGTAGTGTCATTCCCTGTCACCCTGCTCTCATCTTCCCTACTGTTTAACTGTCTCCCCCCCTCCCCATTTGCTTTAGCATCCCCCTATCACCCCTATGTGTTATGCAAAGTGACTTTATCCAGGTTTGTGCAAATGAAGAGCTGTACAGTCCAGGGGTCTTTTCATGCTGTATGCCTCAGTGCTACCTCCCTCTGATTACACACACACAGCATGCTGGCAAAGCATCCATCCTTCCTTCAATGGCGAATGCTGTTTACTCAGCACCACTGTAGGGAATCTGAGTTGTGGCATGGCAGGGAGTCCTGCCTGAGTTAATCATCTATGCAGTTTGCTGCCTGAGGAAATTCTCTCTGAACATTTGCACTGACCCATCTCTCTCCCAGCAGAGGGTAAATATGCTGCCCCTCGGCAATGTTAATTCACCTTGATATTTCAGCTAATTCAACATCAATGAGTGCAGGTACCCTGCATGATATCCCCCCATCTAATAGGAGGTTAGAAGCCTAATAAACAATTCACAAAAAGCAATCAGTTTAATTAAAGGTTGCTCAGAGTATCTAGGGACTATACAATGGTTATTTCACAAGCGCCTATAATTTAGTCTAATGGTATAATATGACCATTAGTAGGAACTGTATTGGCTGTTGCTTTCTTCCACTTTCTGTTTCTTGCCATGCATGGAAAGTGCAATCTACTGTAAAATAGCTAAAGGGGTTATTATTGGAAGAATTGAAACAATACAGATTAGAGAATTACTTCAGGTATTATTGATACATTTTGTAGTTCAGGTATCTATCTATCTATCTATTGCTGATCTATCTATCTATCTATCTATCTATCTATCTATCTATCTATCTATCTATTGCTGATCTATCTATCTATCGCTGATCTATCTATCTATCTATCTATCTATCTATCTATCTATCTATCTATCTCTGATCTATCTATCTATCTATCTATCTATCTATCTATCTATCTATCTATTGCTGATCTATCTATCTCTCATCTATATAGCTATCATCTATCTATCTATTTCTCATCTATCAATCTATCTCTCTCTCATCTATCTATCTATCTATCTATCTATCTATCTATCTATCTATCTATCTATCTATCTATCTATCTATCTAACAATTATTAAAAAATTAGCAGTCTATGTGAATCATATTCAAAACCTCCCTGGCATGGATAGAAATCACACACAAAATTATGCAATAGGTGGCATTTTTACAGGTAAGTAGATATTCTTTGTGGAACTTACCTATAAACTGCACATTCTTTTGTTTTAAGAGTTTTTATGTCCTTTTAAAGATTTACAGTTCTGTTTTATTGTTTTGCTCATTCAAATACAACATCCTTATAGCATAACTATGAATCTTTATATGTCAACATCTAACTGGAGCAATTTTTTTCCAAGCTAGGAAAACTACCTTCAATAAATCAAGGAAAAAACAAACAGCTCTTTCAATAATATTCATCACCTTGGCAATTTTCATGAAGACTAATGTAATAGTTTGTCTAAAAATTATTCAATGTACACAATCCGAAATTACAATTTTGTATAAATATATATTAAGCATTGAATAAGCTTAAAGGGACATGATACCCAAATGTTTCTTCCTTGATACAGATAGAATATACAAATTTAAAGGGACAGTCAACACCAGAATTTTTATTGTTTAAAAAGATAGAAAATCCCTTTATTACCAGTTCCCCAGTTTTGCATAAAATACATAGTTATATTAATACAATTTTTACCTCTGTGATTACCTTGTATCTAAGTCTCTACAGACTGCCCCCTTATTTCAGTTCTTTTGACAGACTTGCATTTTAGCCAATGAGTGCTGACTCCTAGGTAACTCCACGGCCGTAAGCCCAATGTTATCTACATGGCACACATGAACTAACGTCCTCTAGTCAAAATGCATTCAGATAAGAGGCAGCCTTCAAGGGCTAATAAATTAGCATATTATCCTACCTAGGATTAGCTTTCAACTAAGAATACAAAAAGAACAAGGCAACATTGATGATAAAAGTGAATTGGAAAGTTGTTTAAAATTGCATGCCCTATCTGAATCATGAAAGTTTTTTTAACTAGATTGTCCCTATAAACAACTTTCAAATTTAAAAGGGACACAAAACCCATTTTTTTTCCTTTCAAGGGTCAGATAGAGCATGCAATTTTAAGCAACTTTCTAATTTACTCCAATTATACATTTTTATTTGTTCTCTTGCTATCTTTATTTGAAAAAAATCAGGAATGTAAAGCATAGGAGCTGGCCCATTTTTAATTCAGAACCTGGGTAGCGCTTGCTGATTGGTTGCTACATTTAGCCACCAATCAGCAGGCGCTACCAGGTGCTGACAAAAATGGGCCGGCTCCTACGCTTATATACCTGCTTTTTCAAATAAAGAAAGCTAGAGAACAAATAAAAATGTATAATAGGAGTAAATTAGAAAGTTGCTTAAAATTGGATGCTCAATCTGAATCATGAAAGGGAAAATTTGGGTTTTATGTCCCTTTAACTACAAATATTGAAATCCTTTACTTTAAAATTTTCATTTATTCCAAAGTTATAAGCACATTAAAAATCTCCAGTATGCAACTATAATAGATGTTAGTTTATCATATATAAAGTTTGGACACCTGAATGCTAGACCAGATAAAGAAATGTACTTTCCAACTCACTAACTGTTACGTAGCGCAAGCAGCAGGGACAGAAATCTGGGAGTCCTAACTGAGAGGAGTTTGTTCGGAATTTCCTCATTTAGGGTAACTGTGTTATTGGCACTGTTTGTAATAAAAACATAGCACTGTGGTTCTTCCTTAATCTCTATATTTTCTGTTAAAGTACAGACATAAAAATAGCTATTTTTATGTCTGTACTTTAACAGACAATAAAGAGATTAAAGAAGAAACACAGTGCTGTGGACATCCATTATTGCAATATTGTGACTCGGGGAATTTGGCAGAATCCCTGTCTTTACATGCACTAAACTTCCGGTGTTGCTGTTTTACGCTGTGTAATAAAAACATAGAGACAGCCAGAAAGAGACAGAAAGAGAAATAAATATATGCAGATAATGTAAAGTGTCATTATAGTGTTACTATAAAATATATGTACAATGGTACAGTAACTATCAGACACCAAACCTGTTCTTCTCAGAACAGCACAAGAGCCCACATTGTGCACATTTTTAAATGATTGCTTAATAGTTTTAAATTTACTAGCTTTAATTTTGTAGGGACATACTAGTGTGGCACTGATTTGTCTAACATTTTATTACTTAATCAGTACTAGATCACTGGTGTGCACACCTGTCCCCAGTCCTCCCTAGCAGGCCAGATTTTGAGGATATCTAAACTAGAGCACAGGTGAAATGATCAGCTTATTTGTAAACCTGGTTATTTTATCTGCTCTCAAACAAGGTAATCCTGAAAATCTGGCCTGTTGGGGAGGCCTGAGAACAGGTTGGAAAACCAATGGTCTGGATCATATAACAAAGATAAATGCATAGCTAAAGATGTGCTTCCTGGCACAGTGCACCGCCACTCCTTAACATGACAAGGCTGGTGAGCCAATAAGAGTGGCATACACATATCCTCAACTCATTGGTTGCATGTCTCTTAAGTATTTGTTTAATAAAAGCTTTTTCTTACTGTAGTATGTTTTATGTTCACATAACTTGTTAAACTGAGGATGCATTGTATAAGATTCACTCTATAGTGCTTGTTTTTACCTAATATAATAGTCTCATTAGCACTCTGAACACGTCACCATTTGACTTATATTAGAAAACAAAACTTACTAAGGGCTTACTTAAAGGTGTATTAGCTTTTTATTTTTTCATTTTTGAAAATTTTAACTGAACATAGGAATGAAAATGAAAAGTGAACATGTTTTATATAAAGAAGATACAAGTAATCATTATGTAGAATGTTGCTAGGTCAGAGTTTTCAGTCCTGCAGGATGCATCTTGTCTTTTAAGGAGAAGTAACAAATCACAAATTAAAGAGTAAATAATAAACACTTATACAGGTTTTTTTTTATTATAAATTATTAAACAGTTTGTGGAAAATTACATTTAAATGTAAAGTCCCTTTAAAGGGACAGTCTAGTATAAACTAAACTTTCATTATTCAGATAGGACTTTTAATTTTAATCAACTTTCCAATTTACTTTTATCATCAAATTAGCTTTTTTCTCTTGGTATTATTAGTTTAAACTAAACATAGGTAGGCTCATATGCTAATTTCTAAGCCTTTGAGGGCTGCCTCTTATCACATGCTTTTTAAATCTCTTTTCAACACAAAGAGACAGAAAGTACACATGGGCCATATAGATAACACTGTGTTCAGGCACAGGGGGTTATTTAAGATTTAGCACAAAACAATGCTAAATTTAAGACAATAGATAATAAACAGTCACAGTCATGTGATCAGGGGGCTGGAAGATGGTTCCTAGATACAAGGTAATCACAGAGGTAAAAAGTATATTAATATAACTGTGATGGTTATGCAAAACTGGGGAATGGGTAATAAAGGGATTATCTATCTTTTGAAACAATAACAATTCTATGGTAGACTGTCCCTTTAAAGGGACATAAAATAAATAAATAATTGCGTTCAGCCCACTTTGATTATTGATATTGCTCACTTTGAAGTGCAGAGAAGATGGAGTAATATGACAGTATGTGCGTGTTTGTCTCTGAGCATTAGCAATGAGTGCAGCTAGACACATGACATCACTGGAACTATATGGCCAAAATAATATATTCCTGATGCAATATTTTCCATTAAAATAAAAATGAGTCGTCCTATCAGTAAATAAAAAAAAAAAAAAAACCAAGAAACATATTATTCACTCTTTCACAATGTGTTCCAGGCAAGGGGTTAAAATATTTCAGATGGGGATATGAGATAAGGTTTAAGATAAAAGGTTACTATAGCAAACTGATCCCATGATAGAGTCTTATCCTCTAGGGGTAAGGAGGGATTTAGGATACGGTTAAGAGAGTAAAAGTAATGTTTCCTTTGAAGATTTATTCAACTACCTCTAAGTCATTGGATCCCATGGCTGACTGGTTCTAATGGTATGGTACCAAATGTTAGAGCTACTGATCACAGAGAGCTGTGCAGTGCTGCAGAACACGTGGTGTATGATAAACAATGACAATACTGATATCATATTTGTGGGTTTAGCAAATTAGTCTTTCCTGAATGCTTCACATAATAGTCTTGCAATTTTATATCCAAAAAACATGAGATAGGTTTAATTACAGAAGACATGTCTTTAATAAAATGACTTCTAGAGTAAATGACAAAGTTAAATGTCTACAATTAGCACACATAAGAAAAGATCCCACAAAATAAGAATAAACATGCTGTATTAGGGAATCAAATATAGCTGTATAGATAAATAGCCATTTACAAAGGAAATCTCATTATATAGGAATGAGATTATAATTGTTTTGTTTCTATACTATAATCACCTGAACAGTTGAGTTTTACCTTACATTGAGGATTCCATATTAAAGAGACAGTCAACACCAACATTTTTATTGTTTTAAAATATAAATAATGAATTTACTACCCATTCCCCAGCTTTGCACAACCAAGATTGTTATATTAATAAACTTTATAACCTTTAAACCTCAAAATTTCTGTCTGTTTCTAAGCCACTATAGACAACCTCTAAATCACATGCTTTTTTATTTGCTTTTCACAACAGGAGACTGCTAGTTCATGTGGGTCATATATATAACATTGAGCTTACGCCTGTGGGTTGTGCACTTATTGGCTAAAATACAAGTCAATAGATAATAAATAAAAAGTCATGTGATCAGTGGGCTGTGAAAAAAATGCTTAGATACAAGGTAATCACAGAGGTAAAAGGTATAATAAAAGGACAGTCAAGTCCAAAAAAACTTACATGATTCAAATAGGGCATGTAATTTTCCAATTTACTTTTTTACAATTTAGCTTTGTTCTGTTTGTATTCTTAGTTGAAAGCTAAACCTAGGAGGTTCATATGCTAATTTCTTAGACCTTAAAGGCCACCTCTGCATTTGACAGTTTTTCATCACTAGAGGGTGTTAGTTTATGTGTTTCATATAGATAACATTGAGCTCATGCACGTGAATTTACAGAGGAGTGAGCACTGATTGGCTAAAATGCAAGTCTGTCAAAAGAACTGAAATAAGGGGGCAGTATGCAGAGGCTTAGGTACAAGGTAATCACAGAGGTAAAATGTGTATTATTATAACTGTATTGGTTATGCAAAACTGGGAAATGGGTAATTAAAGGACCAGTCAACACAGTAGATTTGCAAAATCAACAAATGCAAGATAACAAGACAATGCAATAGCACTTAGTCTGAACTTCAAATGAGTAGTAGATGTTTTTTCTGACAATTTTAAAAGTTATGTCTTTTTCCACTCCTCCTGTACCATGTGACAGCCATCAGCCAATCACAAATGCATACACATACCATGTGACAGCAATCAGCCATTCACAAATGCATACACGCTTATTCTTGCACATGCTCAGCAGACGCTGGTGACTCAAAAAGTTTAAATATAAAAGACTTTGCACATTTTGTTAATGGAAATAAATTGGAAAGTTGTTTAACATTGCATGCTCTATCTGAATAATGAAAGTTTAATTTTGATTGATTGTCCCTTTAAGGGACTATATATCTTTTAAAACAGTGTTGACTGTCCCTTTAATGTAACCGTATTGGTTGTGCAAAACCAGGGAATGGGTAATAAAGGGATTATCTATCTTTTTAAACAATAACAATTTTGGTGTTGACTGTCCCTTTAAGGGCTAGATTACGAGTGGAACACTATTTATCGCTCACGCGCTAACTCCACTAGAAGTAAGCTTTTGCATGCATCAGATACTGTGCGTATTACAAGTTGAAAGGAAAAGGTTTTCGCTCGCGCGCTAACCCAACAGGCTCAAAAAGCAGAAGTTAGAATATCACAACCTCATTAATGAATTCCCCCATAGGCTTCAATGGAGCACGAAAAGTGAAAAAAAAAAAAAAAAACACCCTTACTTGAGCGCAAACCCATGTATTCAAGTGGGCTAACCCGACATGAAATATTAATATTTCACATTCCAATGTTCTTTAAGAATAAATAGAACATATTCATTATTTTATGTAAATACATATTTCTATATATATATATTATTATTTTTGGTAAAATATATATCTATACCTATATATAGGTGACGTTAGGAAGTATAGAGGCGGGTTAGCGCTGCGGAATTCTGTTGGCGCTCTACAAATAACCGATAATAATAATAATGTGAAGTATTTGATAGGCATCGGTTTAAACATTTTTGTTATATAAGGGCATTTGTTTTTTTTATCATATATAGGGTGAGATTATCATTACCAAATGGTTGTAGCATTTGTTAGTAGATAATAGTTATGTGAAACATTGGTGATGCGTGTACCGGAAGTGAACTAAGGGTAGACTTCCGGTTTAGTGGCAGCACACGACAGTGTAGGATCCGGATGTGATGTTTTTTTTGGTGCTTTGCTTGTGGGAGGAGGTAATTGATTATTCATTTTTGTTTCACTATATAAACACCTTGTAAGCATTGTTAAATTGTTCTGAAGAAAGGGATTGTATATTCCCCCGAAATGTCAATAAATTTGACTATTGTTTGATGAAAAGTCTGGTATGTAGCTGTTTCATTTTGATGTAAATTACAAGCTAAACATCCAGGTAGTTGACAACAGGAAGGCAGACTCACGATTTGGGACTGTGTTTGTGTATATTATATATATATATATATATATATATATATATATATATATATATATATATATATATATATATATATATATATATATATCTATATATAATTATATATATAGGTATAGATATATACATATAAGAGTATAAATAGGTGTATATATATATATATATATATATATATATATATATATATATATATATATATATATATATATATACTAAATGACTGTTGCCAGCTCTCACCAGTGTTAATAATCGATTGATTAGAACAATGTCCTGAATTTGAATTGTTTACAGGACAAGGGTGCACAGGGATAGTAAAAAGATTAAATAATTAAGTTAAAGAAAATAAACACCATCCTTTCCTTCACCTTCTAATTACATATAATTAAATTTGAGGAGTAGGTCGAAATGGCGGATCTCCACGCCTAAAAATACACCATAATAGAGAATATAGTAATAAACAGAAATTGCTAATTTATTAGTTACAGTCACATAGGCATTAATTAAACCACGCATCAACCATAGTGCACTTATGGAACAATATAGAGAGCTCTCAAAATAAAAAATAAATAAAATATATATATAAATATATATCTACTGTACAATTTCCTGAAACAAAAAATCCAAAAAGTTCCTCCTGTTACTTCACAGAAAAAGTATTTAAAGGGACACTCAGGTTAAATTAAAATGTAATGATTCAGATACAGCATGTAATTTTAAACAACTTTCCAATTTACTTCCATTAAAAAAATGTGCACAGCCTTTTATATTTACACTTTTGGAGTCACCAGATCCTACTGAGCATGTGCAAGAATTCACAGACTATACGTATATATTTGTGATTGGCTGATTGCTATCACATGGTAAAAGGGGAGTGGAAATATACATAACTTTGAAATTTGTTATAAAAAAATCTACTACTCATTTGAAGTTCAGACTAAGTGCTATTGCATTATCTTGTTATCTTGTATTTGTTGATTATGCAAATCTAATGTGTTGACTGGTTAAGGAAGAGTGAGAACAGTTCCAATTTGCAATCAAAAAGTAAAAAAAGAAGGGGTTGATAATGAAAGTTCAACTTTGGAAGTGGAGCTATACATAATAATGCTAAGTAAAGCTGTGGATTCCCCTTTACTAATTGCAAATAAGCTCCCTTAGGGGCTACAGAGAATCCCAGCACTCTGAACAATTTTCGGCAGATGGGGGAATATCACTGCAAAAGATAGAGTCCATTGTGGATATTGCGGTGCTTTAAGCATCAACGGTCTACTCACTCAGGTAGACTTTCCCAGTTGCCTGCTGCGTTTATCACGGTGCTTATAGCAATCGCGGTGTACTCACTCAGGAACACTTTTTTAGGTGTCTGTTGTGGGAGAGTGCCACTGTCAGTCACCAAATGCACATCACGCCCCTCTGTGGGCAGGTAAGAATCCTTCTGGCCTCTATCCCTGTCAGCATTTTCCGACCAACGGTATGTAGATTCAAACTAAGACACCATACACCTGTTAATCCAGGTAAAAAAAGATCCAACAGAGAACTATTTAGGACTGTTAGAAAGTGTACTAGACCAAGTATTTGGAGAAGACAATAAATAAAAAAGAAAGGGAGTTCTTGCAGCTTAAATTTCCCATAACCCTGATTTTTTATACTATTCCCAAATTACATAAAGGGATAACTTAACCGCCAGGGAGGCCAATAATTTTGGGCAGAGTATGTTGATTATTATCTGAGACCCTGACTTGATATATTACCTTCCTATGTTAAGGATACCTTGGATGTCCTTAAAAATTGGAAGGTTTAACACTTAAAAACCACACAATCCTAGTAGCAATTGATGTAGTAGGGTTATATTCCTCTATCCCTCGTGAAAAAGGAGTTGAATCTTGTAGATATTTTTTGGGACAAAGAGGCCAAGTGTATTCGAAACATACAGATTTTGTAGCTTTATTGTTAAACTTTATATTGAGACACAACTACTTTGTCTTTGATGGAAAGATTTAAGAGCAGATCCTAGGTACAACCATGGGTATGTGCTGTGCACCAACGTACGAATGTCTGTACCTAGGAAAATGGGAAAAGGAGAATATCTGGGACTCAAATCAGAAAGATTTGATTGGATTATGGATACGTTTCATAGATAACGCCCTAATGTTTTGGGAAGGTACAGAAGATCAGTTAAATATTTTCATGATGCCAAATTGGAACTGTTCTCACTCTTCCTTATATACTTTTCCTGTGAAGTAACAGGAGGAACTTTTTGCATTTTCTGTTTCAGGAAATTGTACAGTAGATATATATATAGAACAGAAAACAGCACTCTCTGTACTTAACAGCAAATAATTAATTTATTTGCTGTTAAGTCCAGAGAGTGCTGTTTTCTGTTCTATATACTTTACCTTACTCTAGCACCCTGGCACCTGGAGACCTGTTTGTGAGAGTGCACCTGTTCATCCTGTATATATATACTTTTTCTATTTTTTTTTTTATTTTGAGAGCTCTCTATATTGTTCCATAAGTGCATTATGGTTGATGAGTGGTTTAATTAATTGTATGCCTATGTGACTGTAACTAATAAATTAGCAATTTCTGTTCATTACTATATTCTCTATTATGGTGTATTTTTAGGAGTGGAGATCCGACATTCGATGGTCTTTAATTTCTTTAACTTAATTATATATATATATATATATATATATATATATATATATATATATATATATATATAAATGCATAGAACATATTCCCCTATGTGCAAGACTTTCAACTTGAGAAATACAAACATCCGCAATAAACACCTTCTCGCTCGCGTGTAACTGTGAGCCCGCCACTCGTAAGTCAATGAATATTAACAATATATATATGGAATGGTTATTTATTTTTATAACTTATTAATATGACCAGAGATTGGTGCTTTTTATGCTTAACTATTTTTTGTATTAGTATAATATTTTTATGTTATGACTGCAAAAGGTTCCAATGCACTTATATATATATATATATATATATATATATATATATATATATATATATATATATATATATATATATATATATGTCTATATATGTGTACATATGTAAATACATAAATAAACATATAAATACATATGTACACACTTATAAAAACACACACACACACACACATATATATATATATATATATATATATATATATATATATATATACATATATACACACACAAATATTTAGACATGTGCATGTATGTATCTCTATGTTTTAGCCCTGATATTTTAATGTTTTATCAGTTAATAATCAATAATGATTTGTCAAAGGGACATTCCAAAATAATTTTAGTTGAATTTATTTAGACATAATTGAATAGCTTTTTCCAAGAAAGTGCAACATAAAAAAAAGAAATCATTGCTACTGAATATTGTGATTCAATACAAATAAATAATAATAATATTAATAATAATATTCAAGAACCTAAGGAGTTATTTAACATAATCTTTCCAGTAGATAAGATATAGGCAAGTAGGGATATACACATTTGTGTATTTAAGGTATGAACGTAATGTGTTTTATTGCAGTCAACATACATCAATGTAGATATTTTAAAAATCAGGTCCTTCTGTCTTTTTATAAAATATAGAAAAACATGAAGACTGCATTCCTATTAGTACCTACCACACATAATAGTGAATTTAGGGTAAATGGGATAGGAAAGACATTTTATGCCATTCAAGTGCACTGGAGCCTTATTTACGGGTAGACTTATTCAGGAAGGCGAAAATAAAACTGACTGAGCTAGGGACAAGAGAACTATGATTAGTTGAAACATTTGTTCAGAGAAGTTTACAGCAAATGGGCCAAAATACTTTAATTATATAGTTTGTCTTAAATCATTGCAGCAGAACGACCCTTCTCTGGTCAGTGTGAGTTCCCCTTCTGGAACTAGCACAAGGAGAATAGCTTTTGTTGTACTGCACATTTACAACTGTATTCATTATTTTTTTCTCTTATTTGCTTCACTTAACATTTTCCACAGGATATTATTGAGTATTAACTCTCTGCTCGGTGCACATTCAGCCATTAGTGCTTCTTAATTAACTGTAATCTTCTGCAGAATCCAGTCTACTCAACATGGAGTGCTTAAATCCCTCAGCACACCTTCTATTCTATTTGTATTGTCCCCAGCTTGGAATAAGTCTGCTTTTTTTGAGGATACACAATCACTTTATCAAGTAGACCCTTAAAAAAAAACTAAATTCAGTGCTACTCCCTTTTAATAAAACAAATCCCCTGCAGTTTAGCTCAAGAAACCTGTAGCCCTCTCTTGTGCCAATGGCAAAGCATCATTATGGGAGATTCATTGTCCAGAGCTCAACTAGAACCAAACTCCTGGGGTCTGCTGTGCAAAAACTTTATTTGTCTTGTAACACTCTAACTAAAGAAGCTAGGCAGGGGTCTTGGGTCAATATTGGTTTTGGAAACAGATGTTGAAATGTTGAAATGTTAAATTCCACCAGCTTTCCACTGTGCGGTTTGTTTCAGTGCTGGTCTATTAGTGTAAACAGCCCATTGTCTTAAAGCAAATTCACTAGCAGGAGGTATGGAGACAAAACCTTGTTACGGAGATTAAAGCCTGCCCTGCAAATGAGGGGAAAAACACACAGGATTCAAAGCTGCGAATGTAAAAGGAAGAAAAGCAAAGAAAGAAAAACCTTACAGAGCAGAAAGATGAAGCACACAGCATGGAGAAAAATAAACTTGGCATATTCCACATATTGTGAACTTCAGTTACAGTAGTAAATGATGAAGAATGGGAGGAAGAAACTAACTCTTTATGGGGGGTCACTTGTAGGTGCTGTCTCTACACATCTAAGGAAAAGCACAAAAAGATCAGGATGACCTACAGATGGCATATTAGTCTTTAACAACTTGTTATAAACCAGGGGCATTCTAATACAAAAATAAAATGTTCTAGTTTATTAGTGTATGTTATTTTTGCATTAGTGTTCTTTGCAAACTTTGTGTTTAACCCTCCGCAAAGGGGTTAAATAGGTAGATCGATAAAACAAAGGATAAATGAGTTCACTAAAAAGCTAAAGATATCAATTAACCCATTTAATAAATGCAATCTGATAAAAGTATCATCGTCCAGTAATTAAGACCTGGATGGTCTGTATCTGTCATTATAGAATATGTGCTTTACGATTTGTAATTGCTCAGATTTCTATATGTGATATGTAACAAATGTTTTAAGGGAGACGTCCCATCCAATTGTTTATGATTTTTTTATGATACTTTTATCAGTTTGCAGTTATTAAATTGGTTAATTGGTATCTTTAGCTTTTTAGTGCCCTTATTTATCCTTTGTTTTATCGATCTACTTGTTATACAATAGGAAGGAGTTGTATTAGTGAGGAGTGTAATAGCTGAAGCTTTTGCGCACTACTAATCACCAAAGTATTTCGGTTAAATAGGTAGCCAATGTCCCATATGGGAGCTAAAATGCCCAGTGATTAGTGGAACCAAATCGGCTATTTGGCTCTGCTCTGCTAAAGAATTCAGTGTGTTTTGAAGCCAGAATGAGACCTTTGCAGGGGTTAACCACAAAGGGGTGATCACAGTCTTGTTTTTGGCAGATAACTATTTCTGAATATTGTCTGATATTGTGATTGCGCTTTTCTAGTAATCACAGTCACAAAATGATTCTGTCGTTAATACCCCTCAAGCACAAAATCGTTACTGCTTGAAAACAACAAAACATGGTTATCTGCCTTGTGAAAATAAAAAGTGATAAACTAAATAATACACAAAATATAAAAGTAACAATAATATATAGTGTATAAGGATATGGGTGATCTGTGGGAGTCCTCCTCAATTCCAGTGATTGAAGTGATTCAAGTGGTTTCTTGCCTCAAAAACAAAATAAGACAAATATAGTGCAATACAATTTGGTGAAAAAGAAATATTATCTTCACATTTGTAGTCCCACCAAGGGGTTACTCACACTTTGCTGAGCCTTCCAGGATCTAGGTCCAGACGCACACCCGGTTTTATACTGCCAGGTAAGCAGTATATACCAACCTCAAACAGCAGCTTCAGGTAAAAAGATTATTTATTTAAAATACATAAAATCATTAAAAGTCACAAATATATACGTCAAAGTATACAGTCACTCGGGTATCGAACCACTAGCAAAGCTGGGAGAGATAACTTATCCTTTGGTAGGGTGGAGAGAAATAGCGTGCCACACCGGCTTAGCTGGTTCCCCCTGGGTAAGTCGTAATCTCTCAATACCTGTTCTGGCGACCTTACTTGTAAACAACGTATAGTGGCGTTCAGTTTATGTTCCTGACGTACGTTTCACCGTAAGTGTACGGCTTTTTCAAAGGAAAGTTGGATCAACACTAATCGGGCAGGATATAAAGGACAATATACACATCTTGCTTTTATGTAAACGGAGTTTCTCCCACGCTATTTAGAGAGGCAAAAAAGTGAATTCTGTAACCTTAGTGAAATATAAGTTACAGGATTTGCTCTCTAGGGAGCATGGGATAAAGCACTGTTTTTACACACAAAAAAGATAGATAATCCCTTTATTACCCATTCCCCAGTTTTGCATAACCAACACTGTTATATTAATACACTTTTTACCTCTGTGATTACCTTGTATAAAAACCTCTGCAGACTGCCCCCTTATCTCAGTTCTTTTCACAGACTTGTATTTTAGCCAATCAGTGCTGACTCCACAGGAGTGAGCACAATGGTATCTATATGGCACACATAAACAAGCAGTGTCTAACTGTGAAACACTGTCAAAATGCACTGAGAAAAGAGGCAGCCTTCAACAGCAGTTTATGAGCCTACCTCGGTTTAGCTTCCAACAAAGAATACCAAGAGAACAAAGCAAATTTGATGATAAAAGTAAATTGGAAATTTTGACTTGACTGTCCCTTTAAGACATTTTCTTTGGTTTATAGTTTATTTTACTGTTTTAATAACCAGCATTTGTGTGTAAAATATGTTATGTGTGCTTGCATTTTCTCCTTGTTAATCCTTAGTGATGTGTTTTCATCACTGCCTTGCTGTGGGCTTTTTCGAATAATTCTTAGTACTTTATTGTCTACTGCAATCATAACAAAGTGACTACTTAATCATGACATAGTGACTACTTAATCATGACATAGTGACTACTTAATCATGACATAGTGAATATAAATGGGGCAAAAATTTCTAAAAGTTAAAAAAACTAAAACAAATTTAAAACCAGATTAGGAGTGCATGGTAAACATTTGCGTGCAAGCAATATCGGGTTTTCATGATTTTTTGCGCGCAGTTTAAATTGCGCTGGTATTACGAGTTGAAAGAAAAGTGCTTTTTGTGCGTGTTAGGTTAGCGCAAACGATATACATTTTTACTTTCAACTCGTAATACCAGCTCAACCCGAAGTTTACTTATAGCGCAATTAGCACTCTAGTGAAAGTGCTAAATAGCGCTCCACTTGTAGTCTAGCTCTTAGAAGGGCAGGACAACATTCTAACATTTGTTTAACTATACAGATTTTTTTTCAGCTGAAGAAACTTTTCCAGACTGTTGAGTCATTCATATTTGAATGAAAAATTTTAAATTATATTTTGAAAGTGACAAATTAATACTGGAATATGGTAAAATTTAGAATAATGAAAGTTCAGAATATTTAAAATACCAGAACTCCACCTACCAATTCCCTAATATCTAATCAAAGTATTGTATAAGAAAGAGGTTTGCATTGATACCCACTCTTTTTTGCACTCTTCTTACTGTGAAAAAGCCTTTTCTGAAAGTGAAATTTCCTTTTCTTTAGCCTAAAGGGGTGATCTCCTATAACATTCAATTACCTTTTTACAACAGTAATAATGAGAACTTCTTACACAGCCCCTAAATATATTAATTAAGGTAGCCCTGTTACCTTACAAGCCCTCATTTTTTGAGAAATTAGGCATTTGTGGTCAATAGCTTAAATCAGACATTTCCTTCATTAATTTTGTTACCTTCACCTTTGACCATTTCCTTTTGCTTCAATGATATTTTTGAAAAGTAGTGCCCAAAATCGCAATCAAGTTTAGGTCATACCAGAAATTTATATAGTAGCAGAATGTCTTCCTTGATCATAATATTCCCTATTATACATGTTAATGTCATATTTGTATTGGACTACTTAAAGGGACACTCGGGTTAAATTCAATTTTCATGATTCAGATACAGCATTTAATTTTAAACAACTTTCCAATTTACTTCCATTAAAAAAAATGTTTTGAGTCACCAGATCCTACTGAGCATGTGCAAGAATTCACAGACTATACGTATAGGCATTTGTGATTGGCTGATTGCTATCACATGGTACAAGGGGAGTGGAAATATACATAACTTTGAAATGTGTTATAAAAAAATCTACTACTCATTTGAAGTTCAGACTAAGTGCTATTGTATTGTCTTGTTATCTTGCATTTGCTGATTATGCAAATCTAATGTGTTGACTGGTCCTTTAATTTCTTATCTGGAAGACCCCCATGTGAGGTTAAAGAGTAAATACATTATAAACATAATGATGTATTTAAAACAAATATTAGCTTTACACTAATATGTAGATGTGTTTTTTTTTACAATTATATTATTGAAAATATAATTGTAAAGGTTTACTTTCTATAAAGTACTTTTGTTTCTATAAAGCAATGGGCTATGTTTGAACTAGTTTTCTGCTGATCTCTGTTTGTGCAAACAAAGCTGTGTGAAATCCCTTTTAAATGATCCTATGTTCCACACCGACTTGTTTGGACAGTCTCTTTTATTGCCTGTTTTTTATCTGTCCCTTCAGATAAGGGGAAATGTAAAGGACCAGTAAATATAGCAGATTTGCATAATCAACAAATGCATGATAACAAGACAATGCAATAGCTCTTAGTCTGAACTTCAAATGAGTAGTAGATTTTGTTTCTGACACATTTCAAAGTTATGTCTATTTACAATCCTCCTGTATCACTTGACAGCCATCAGCCAATCACAAATACAGGCTCCGTTCTGCCAGTCTCTACACTGGCTCCCCATATACTCCAGAATACAATTTAAAGTATTAACCCTAATTTACAAAGCACTCAACAGTCTAACTCCCAACTATGTTTTCTCTCTCATCGTTAAATATTCCCTATCCCGTCCTCTTCGATCAACCTCTGACCTACATCTTTCCACTCCTGTTATCTGTACGTCCCACTCCCATCTCCAAGACTTTGCACGTGCTGCTCCTGTCCTCTGGAACTCTACCCCGCTCCATAAGACTCCAACCTTGTATAGCTTCAGACGATCCTTGAGAACCCAACTATTTAGAGAGGCGTACCATATCTCCTCCATCCCTCATCCGAACCAAACATGAACTGCCTGACTCACTGCTGCAACTACAACCGATGTAACAAGCTACTCCAACCTTATGTCTCTGCACCCTAAACCTGTAGACTGTGAGCTCTCCGGAGCAGGGCCCTCTTCCTCCTGTACTAGATTTGTTTAGTTATGTTTTGTATTTTATCACAAATCCTTGTCATTGTATTCCCCTAATCATTGTACTCAGCGCTACAGAATTTGGCGGCGCTATACAAGTAAATGATATTAATAATAATACGTATATTCTGTGAATTCTTGCACATGCTCAGTAGGATCTGGTAACTCAAAAAGCTTAAATATAAAAAGACTGTGCACATTTTGTTAATGGAAGTAAATTGTAAAGTTGTTTAAAATTGCATGCTCTATCTGATTCATGAAAGTTTTATTTTGACTTGAGTGTCCCTTTAAGTACAAACATGGAAGCACCCATTACTTTATAGAAACCCAGTGGAATTTAGAAAACCAACATTTTTTAGAGTTAAATTACAGGACAAGGGAACAAAATAAATAATGAAAGTGTATTGCAAAGCTTTTTTTTTTACACATATTTTATATATTTTATAATATTTTGTATTACAATCTCATAGTGTTTAATATCCCTTTAAGTAGAAGATATATCTTGCTTATTCTAGATATGTGCGATTTGTTTCGGATCGATTTGGAAAGTCGGAAAATTCAGAAAATTCAGCGATTCGGATCGAACCGAATTTCCGAATTATAATACTGCCTAATTTACCGAATAAATCAGAATTACTTCGGATTTATTCGGTAAATTCGGATGGCCATAGATTACACTACTATTGTACAGTATAAATCTAATCCCACCTAACACTTACCGAAATTCCGAACCGAATCGAATCGAACCGAATCCAGCCGAATTTAGTACATAATACTAGTCTAATCCCACCTAATACTTACCGAAATTCCGAATTTCCGAATCGAACCGCATCCAGCCGAATTTATTTGAATCCGAAACAAATCCGAATCAAATTTATTCGGATCCGAATGAATCCGAAACAAATCCGAACCGATCTGATTCAAATTTTTCCGAATTTGAATCACTCCGAACCGAAATTCGAAAAAATCAGAATCGATCCGAACCGAATTTTTTCGCCATGCACATGTCTAATTTTTGCTTCCCAACGATTCATGATTCTGTCATGTGATCTATGTTGCTGTGGTGATTACCTTATAGCTATTTGAGCAGACAGAATGAAGACAAAAAGGCATATAAGGGAGAAAGTATTGCTAAAAAAACTTTTTTTATGGGTAAGGTGTGAAGATGGCACTAAATTAAAGTAAAACATAAAAGTATCCCCATAGTGATTTTAAAGGAAATAATAGTAATTGTTTTAGTTTCCCTTGGCTTGACTTTGAACTAGTTGTTTGTAGGCTAGTTTTTCATAATATAAATATTATTCTCACCTCCTCAAGATAATTTCAACAGAAAGAAATCAGAATGTAGATTTCAGCCATTTCTGTTGTCAAATTTGGGAGGATTTTTAACTATATGGGGCCGATTTATTAAGCAGTCAACCTGCTTATTCCGTGTGAGCCTTCAGGCTTGCCGGAATTAGAAATTAAGAAGCAGCAGTCATAGGACCGCTTCTCCTTAACTCGTCCGCCACCTCTGAGTCGGCGGACAGCAATCATGATTGACATCCCCTGCTAGCGGCCGATTGGCAGGGGGCAGTATTGCACAAGCATTTCACGAGAAATGCTTGTGCAATGATGAATGCCGGCAGCATATGCGCACAATGATAAATCGGCCCCTATGTATGTTCTTTAGCTCTGTATTATACTTTTTTTTCTGTTAAACGGAAATTAAACCCAATTTTTTTCTTTCATGGTTCAGATAGAACATGTCATTTTAAATAATTTACAATTTATTTCTATTATCTAATTTGTTTAGTTCTCTTTGTAGCATTTGATGAACATTATACCTAGGTAGGCTCAGAAGCCTCTGATTGGTGGCTGCACATATATGCATAGTAGTGAATCGTCTTTCAGCTAGATCCCAGTAGTGAATTACTGCTCCTTCATCAAAGAATAACAAGAGAATGAAGCAAATTAGACAATAGACTAAATTGGAAAGTTGTTTAAAATTGTAAGATCTATCTGAATCATGAAAGAACAATTTTGGGTTTCATGTCCCTTTAATGTTTACAGTGTTTGTACTTGTTATATATATTTATTAAATAGTTGTACACTAGAACTGTATTTTCATTAAGTTTTCCCTTTCCAATATTTGTGCATCAATATTGTTTGTCCTCCTAATGAATTCTAAAAATAAAGGAAAATATTACATTACATTTTTAATTTGTCCCAAAAGTTCAATAAAACATATATGCTCCAAATAAATAAAATATGTAATAAATGTAGAAATAAACCATAGCATTTGGTCTAATTTAAAATGTCAGTAAACTTTAAAAATAATGTTATATGATTCTGCACATAGTGCAGAATTATATAACATTATATTCGCCAAACATTTATAAAACCTAATATTCCCTATTAATTTAAAAAAAAAATCGCTGTTTCACAGACTCTCTGCTGAGCGGGTCTGTTATATTTACTCAGCGCATCGGGCCAGCTGTATAGTCACAGCCTGCCCGACCGTGCCATAAGACTAAGTGCAGCTCGCTGGTGCAATGTTAAATGCGGAGAGCGTATTGCTCTCCGCATTCAGCGATGTCTTGCGGACCTGATCCGCACTGTCGGATCAGGTTTGCAAGACATTTCTTAAATATGCCTCCATATCTTTAATTGGTAGCAAGTAGTCTTTGACAGGAGCGAGCTGCACTTAGTCTTATGGCGCGGTCGGGCCGGGCTGTGACTATACAGCTGGCCCGATGCGCTGAGTAAATATAACAGACCCGCTCAGCAGAGAGCGGGTCTGTGAAACAGTGTTTTTTTTTTTTTAATTAATAGGGAATATTAGGTTTTATAAATGTTTGGCTAATATAATGTTATATAATTCTGCACTATGTGCAGAATTATATAACATTATTTTTAAAGTTTACTGTCCCTTTAACAAATTCAGCTAATGAAATAACTTTCTTGCTTGGTCTATTTCCCCTCATTACCAGGCTCTCAGAAGTTAGAGTATGTAAAGCAGGGAGTCATAAACGATTTGTGTCTGGAGGCTACTGAATATTTAAATAGCTGAATATTCTATTGCACACAATATCCTTTTGATTATTCTGCAAATCAGTTTTATTCTTCTACTCTTGCAAATTCCGGATCGCAATCCACCTGTCTTGCAAATCTAGGAAGTGTGCTGGTAAATTAATATTATTAGCACATAATTCTACTCAGAATTTAGGATAATGCAAGTCCTTGTGCTATGTACTTGAGAGATCCTTAAACACTCTATTTATCTTTAATAATAGCACAAAAAGGAGGAGTTTCCACTAATCCTTATGCTGTGAGTACCACTTCATCTTAAAACACGTTTGATGTTCTCATTAAAAATTGAATGTTCCATTGTAATTCTATTTTCACGTCCCTCATTGCTCATTTTTATATATTCACATTTTTTTCCATGGCAATTTTACCCTTTGATCGTTTTACTTATTTCTACACCAGTCAGTTATTCTGTAATTCCATTTTTTTTTCATTGTGATATTCACTGGTATTGTCCATTTAAAGTTATAGTTTATATAGTAATATTTACTTGTATATTAATGGCTTAACTCTTTAAAGTTGTGGCAAAATATACAGTTTCTAAATGATCATCTCATATCTTTAATTGGTAGCAAGTACAGGTAGCCCTCAGTTTACGCCGGGGTTATGTTCCAGAAGGAATGGTTGTAAATTGAAACCGTTGTAAATTGAAACACAGTTTATAATGTAAGTCAATGGGAAGTGAGGGAGATAGGTTCCAGGCCCCCTCAAAATTGTCATAAGTAACACCTAATACATTATTTTTAAAGCTTTGAAATGAAGACTTTAAATGCTAAACAGCATTATAAACCTAATAAAATAATCACACAACACAGACTTCACTTGCATTTTTCTGCAAACAGTTCTTTCTATGCATTCCAATCTGGACTGATTTATAGACAGGAAGATCTTGTTCCTTTGAAATCTGCTCGATAGCTCAGGTCTGGTTAAACTGATTAATTTCAGCTTGCTTGACTTTGTTGCAACACAAGCGGACAGCTCCACCTACTGGCTATTTTAATAAATGCACTGCTTCTCAATGCTTTTCAATAGCAGTCACATGACTGGAAAAAAAGGTTGTTATTCTGAAACGGTGTAAATTGAGGCCTATCTATCAAGCTCCGAATGGAGCTTGATGCCCCCATTTCACAAAGACCGCTGCTCCATAACCCTGTCTGCCTGCTCTGAGCAGGCGGACAGACATCGCCGGAATTCAACCCGATCAAGTACGATCGAGTTGATTGACACCTCCCTGCTGGCGGCCCATCTTGTGAGCTGCTGGTGCAATGCTAAATACGGAGAGCGTATTGCTCTCTGTATTCAGCGAGGTCTGGTGGACCCTATCCGCACTGTCGGATCAGGTCCGCCAGACTTTGTTAAATAGAGGCCATTGTGTCTACATAAAAATATAGGTATTTAAAAATAAAAATTAAATATTTTCTGGGTGCGCCATAACTGTTTAAAATAACTACAGGTTTTGTTTCAGAATTTAATCCATTACCATTCTTAGATAATTTGACTTTCTTTTGGTATAATACTAGCACAATATAGAGCCAGTGGACCAGGTATTTGACAAGGGTGGCATATAGAAAGAGTATTAGTAATTTGCCTTAAAGGGATATGAAAACCCATTTTTTTTCTTTTGAGATTCAGATAGAGTATGCAATTTTAAACAAATTTCTAATTTGCTTCTGTTATCAATTTTTGTTATTTCTCTTGGTATCTTTTGTTTAAAAGCAGGTACATAAAGCTTAGGAGCACTATATGGCAGTTTTCCATTTGCAAGCATACTAGATGGCAGCACTATTTCCTGCCATATTGTGGACCAGATGGCTACCTAGGTATCTCTTTAACACAGAATATCAATGGAACTAAGCAAATTTGATAATAGAAGTAATTTGGAAACTGTTTTAAAATGGTCTGCTCTCTCTGAATCACAAAAGAAAATGTTTGGGTTTCATATCTCATGCAGATGATTGCGCACCCTAGACTATCGCTCATGCACTAAATAATAAGTTTGGGCTGGTAATATAAATGTAAAAATAGATGCACTATACCTTGCTCTCAAGTGATATTAATGCACAAAAGCAGTATTTTTTTTTCTCTCCACATGTAATCTAACCCTATAATTCTAACGGTAACTTAGTCTCTGGCATCCATGTGGGTGCTTATTAGCCTTTCCATTGTTAAAACATGTTCTTTTCATTTTTTGTGGAGGGAAGCAGTATAGCCAATTAGATATCATACTGCTTGTCCCATGGACACAGCAGAATGTGCTCAAGCTGCCGTCAATTGGTGTCTTTGAAGATTTACTGGGAGAGTTAAAGGGACATTAAACCCAAACATTTTCTTTCATGATTCAGGTAGAGAATACAATTTTAAACAACATTCCAATTTACTTCTATTATCTAATTTGCTTCATTCTTTAGATATCCTTTGTTAAAGAAATAGCAATGCACATGGGTGAGCCAATCACATGAGGCATCTATGTGCAGCCACCATTCAGAAGCTACTGAGCCTATCTAGATATGCTTTTCAGGAAAGAATATCAAGAGAATAAAGCAAATTAGATAATAGAAGTAAATTAGTAAATTGTTTAAAATGGTATTCTCTATCTGAATCATGAAAGAAAAATGTGGGTTTAATGTCCCTTTAAAGGGACACTGAAGTCAAAATTAAACTTTTATTATTCAGATAGAGCATGAATTTTAAACACTTTTCCAATTTACTTCCATTAACAAAATGTGCACAGTCTTTTTATATTTAGAATTTTCGAGTCACCAGCTCCTAAAAGAAGTCACAGAATATATGTACAGGTGACCCTCGTTTTACAACGGTTCAATTTACACCGTTTCAGAATAGCAACCTTTTTTTTCAGTCATGTGACTGCTATTGAAAAGCATTGAGAAGCAGTGCATATATTAAAATAGCCAGTAGGTGGAGCTGTCCGCTTGTGTTGCAGCAAAGCCAAGCAAGTTGAAATTAATCAGTTTAACCAGACCTGAGATATCGAGCAGATTTCAAAGGAACAAGATCTTCCTGTCTATAAAGTCCAGATTGGAATGCATAGAAAGAACTGTTTGCAGAAAAATGCAAGTGAAGTCTGTGTTGTGTGATTATTTTATTAGGTTTATAATGCTGTTTAGCAAATGTTTTTGTTTATTTAACTTAGTTTAATTATATATTCTGTGTTATGTGATTATTGTATTAGGGTTATAATGCTGTTTAGCATGTAATGTCTTCATTTCAAAGCTTTAAAAAGAATGTATTAGGTGTTAATTATGACAATTTTGAGAGGGGCCTTGAACCTATCTCCCTCACTTCCCATTGACTTACATTATAAACTGGGTTTCAATTCACAACAGTTTCGATTTACAACCATTCCTTCTGGAACCTAACCCCATCGTAAACTGAGGGCTACCTGTATATGCATTTGTTATTGGCTGACATGATACAGGGAAAAAAGACATAACTGAAAATTGTCCAAAAAACATCTACTACTCATAGAGACTAAGGGGTATATTTATTATGCAGCGGATGCGGCATTCTACGCCCATTGTTTCAGGCTCAACTGAAACGTAAGTTAAAGGACCAGTAAACAGTAGATTTGCATAATCAACAAATGCAAGATAACAAGACAATGCAATAGCACTTAGTCTGAACTTCAAATGAGTAGTAGATTTTTTTTCTGAAAATTTTAAAAGTTATATCTATTTCCACTCCCCCTGTACCATGTGACAGTCATCAACCAACCACAAATGCATAAACGTACCATGTGACAGCAATCAGCCATTCACAAATGCATACACGCTTATACTTGCACATGCTCAGTAGGAGCTGGTGACTCAAAAAGTTTAAATATAAAAAAAGACTGTGCACATTTTGTTAATGGAAGTAAATTGAAAAGTTGTTTAAAATGGCATGCTCTATCTGAATAATGAAAGTTTAATTTTGATTGAGTGTCCCTTTAAGTAGCTGCTCCTTAACTTTTAGGTGGCGGACTGAAATCCTCCCGATCCGATCCGACCAGGATGATTGACAAGAAATGCTTGTGCAATGTTAAATGCTGTCGGCATTTAGCGAGGTTGAGCGGACATCATTCGCTACTGCGAATCATGTCCACTCAACCATTCATAAATCTACCCCTAAGTGCTATTGCATTGTCTTTTTATCATGGATTTGTTGTTTATTCAAATCTACTGTATTTACTGCACCTTTAATAGTTTAGAATCTCTAATTGGGTTCTAAACTGGTTTTGGGCACCAATCTACTTACAGCTCTTTTAAAAACAAATATGTTTATATCCCAAGTAGATTATAACCAACAACAAAAAGTCATCAAAACATAGCCAACATGGTTTGTTGGGAAGTTTAATTTTCTACATTGCTCAATACAAGAAATTTACTATTTTTCTCAACATTATTTTAAAACTTCCAAAAAAAATGTCCCAAAATGAGCTTTAGGGCATATGGCTGTGATAATTGCATTTTAACACAAATGTATTAGTTTTATTGACTGACAACAACATATAAGAAGAACAGCATTTAAAGCTAGTTTCTCTGATTTCAGTATAAATGAGACTCCCTGAAGATCAGGAGAACTGACAGCCTAATGTTTTGCCTCATCAAAGGAAGTATAAAGGGGTTAAACAAGTCATTTTCTAAATTTGTTGCAAACCTCTTTGTTCCACAGACGCACACTACTTCCAATTTGGATTTCCTTGCAGTGCAAGTTTCTCATGCTGATAGGTTATTAAGTGGCTTTATGAAAAGAACAATGACCTTGCCTGAGATTTCCCTTTCATCTCATCTGCTTGTTCGCTCAGCTCCACCAGGTAGTTTTTATAGTTTGGGTAAAACCTACTTCCCTACTGTGAGAGGGAATAAACCGTAGAAATAAGGAACCTCCAATAAATACAATCTTTTACATTTTAGAAGTGCAGGCCCACTAATCTTACGTATAAATTAGCCCTAATAAAGCTAAGGCTTCTTCAAAATTAGCATAAATTAAAGAGAATATTCATGTTCATTTGTTTATATATTATGGCTAAAGCTATAGTTTTATTTCAAACACAATTTTTAATATATTTATAAATGCAGTTTTTCAAATACATAAATCTCTTGTATGGTATACATTATTCTTGGTCTTAAAAATTAAAAACAAAGGAGTATAGTTGGCGCTTAAAGCTGTGGGATATGGAAATAAATGCTACAATTATATAGACCAGTCTTCTATCTTAAAAAAATGCTATAAGACAATTGATGGTAAAAAAAACTATTTCAAAAATGTATTATATCTCTCAAATTAATATTTTTCATTAATAAAATCAACAAACTCAGTATTCAATATTTAAAAGTCACATTCACTCTAAATTTTGTTCTATATTGATCAATATATAAAAGACGCATTCACTCTCCCATACATACACTTCACTGTAAAATACACACAAATTTCCTTTAAAATAGCAAAACAAGTTCTGTTACCAACAGGTTAATTTCTTTCCAATTTAATAATCCCCCAATTGAAGTATCCTGTTAGATTATGGTTTGTAATTGAATTTTGTTTTAGTCTTGGGTTTCTGATCGACCCGATATTTGCCAAGAGTTCCAAACAATCACCACTGTACCGGGACTACTCCCTTTGATTCTGAATCACTTAGATGAATTAAGAGGCTCTCTTACCTCCTTTTAATGTCTCTCTTTATAGTGTGAGCTATCAGCATTGTTACCTTAATGCTCTGACTCCAGTCCTTTTTCCTTGAAAAAGACCCATTGAAGGGTTGAAACGCGTAGAAGGACTGTTCTGCAAATATAGAGAAATAAGAGGTCACTGATAGACTTCGCCATCATAAGTAAATCTAAGAAGGTTTATTTAAACTGAGAACCTCGGACAAGGAGGATCGCTAAACTCTGCGTACTGAAATGCAGAGGACGTTCCGAAAGGAGCTAATCCAGGACTGACAACAGAGAAAAATATTTGCGCAAGTATCAGTTACAGCACGGGATCCAGAAACCGGGTGATGTCACAAGCTTGAACATAGCGTAGAAGTTCCGGTCGAGGATAGGACTGGAGTCGGAGCATTAAGCAAGGTAACAACGCTGATAGCTCACACTATAAAGAAAGACATTAAAAGGAGGTAAGAGAGCCTCTTAATTCATCTAAGTGATTCAGAAGCAAAGGGAGTAGTCCCGGTACAGCGGGTGATTATTTGGAGCTCTTGGCAAATATCGGGTCGATCAGAAACCCAAGACTAAAACAAAATTAAATTACAAACCATAATCTAACAGGATACTTCATTTGGGGGATTATTAAATTGGAAAGAAATTAACCTGTTGGTAACAGAACTTGTTTTGTTATTTTAAAGGAAATTTGTGTACATTTTACAGTGTATGTATGGGAGAGTGAATGCGTCTTTTATATATTGATCAATATAGAACAAAATTTAGAGTGAATGTGACTTTTAAATATTGAATACTGAGTTTGTTGATTTTATTAATGAAAAATATTAATTTGAGAGATATAATACATTTTTTAAATAGGTTTTTTACCATCAATTGTCTTATAGCATTTTTTAAGATAGAAGGCTGGTCTATATAATTGAAGCATTTATTTCCATATCCCACAGCTTTAAGCAGCAACTATACCCCTTTGTTTTTAATTTTGGAAACTACAACTACCTTGGAAGGAGGCAGTTATTTTAGTTTGGCTAAGTGGTATTGGTTTAGCGCTTCACCCAACTATTTGTTTTAAAATTATTCTTGGTCTTATAAGATGTAAAAAATTTAAAAAAAAAAATGAAATTTGAAAGGATTTTAGCTGACAATGCTACAGCCTAAACTACGGCTCCAATTTTCATGACATGAAGACAGATCGTCTGAGGTATTCTACTCTTCTAGAGTTAGTGAAAATTCACTCTGTAAATCCAGAGATATCAAGTCTCATTCTAAAAAGATTGTTTGCAGATATGCAGTATAAAGTAATGGATAAGATTATATTTGCAACACGTGTAGTAGTGTTGTTCAATACTGTATTGTCATAACCTTACCACCATTTTACCAAAAATTGAAATGTTATGGGGATTAAAAAATAGGACTAGATTACATTTTTCAGCATTTTCAGGTGGTCTAAGATAGCAAAATCAATTTTGCTTCACCAACCAGGATATTCAGTTTACAGGTTTGGCATAGTTTTATGGACTGTGCTAAATGTTACTGATAGGCAGCTTGGTCTTATATAGTTCTAAAACAGTATCATTACTATCATAAGAGGAAGCCTAGTGTATTTTTTAAAGTGAAGGTCCATTTGATGATTTAGTGCCCGGTTTTTAATAAACCTATTAAAAACAAGGGCGCTTTAATTCATCAAAATTGACATTTCACTGTTTTCTTCAAAAACTTACCTTTTAATCCTAGCAGCCGCTCCAGCACTTCCTCCGCCCGTCGCAAGCCGTTTTTGTGGGTCCAAAATTACGAATCCGGCTTCCTCCAATCACAGCGTTGCATCAGGCCAAGATTCCCCCAGGGGGAAGCTGTGATTGGGGGAAGCCTGATTCGTCATTTCTGACGTCTGCAGAGGCTTCTGACGGCCGGGAGAATCGCTGTAGCGGCATTCAGGATTAAAAGGTAAGTTTTTGAAGAAAACAGTGAAATGTCAATTTTTATGAATTAAAGCACTCTTGTTTTTAATAGGATTATTAAAAACCAGGCACTAATTCATCAAAATGGACCTTCACTTTAAGCTAACAATAAACTCTTACTTTGAAGGAAAAAAAAAGGTTAGGTGGAAATTTGAGTTTATGCACAAACAAAACTCATTTTTATAGAGAACTCATTTATAAACAGAATTTAAGTTGGAAGTATCAATTTAAAGGAATAGAAAAGTCAAAATGAAACTTGCATGGTTTAGATAGAGCATGTCATTTTAAGCCACTTTTAAATTCACTTCTATTTTCAAATGTGCTTTGTTCTCTTGGTATCCCTTGTTGAAAAATAATATGCACATATCCTACACTAGTGTGAGCTAGCTGGTGATTGGTGCCTGCACACATTTGTCTCTTGTGATTGGCTAACTAGATGTGTTCCGCTAGCTGCAATAGTGCAATGCTGTTCCTTCAGCAAAGGATAACAAATTAATCATTATTTATAATAGAAATAAATTTGAAAGTTGTTTAAAATTGCATGTTCTATCCAAATCATGAAAGAAAAAGTAAATGATATATGTATGAAACTGAAACCCCTCTACTTTATCAATAAACTCAGTAGCTTTATTGTACATATTTTAAATTAAAAACTAAGCAAATAAAATCGCAAAAACTAGCACAATTTCTAGAGTTTAAATGGGCCATAAAAGTTCTTCAATAAGGAAAAATATTATAACACAATTTTCTTATTGCAACTTTACAAGTTTCTCTTAAATTGGAAAAAGAAGAAAAATTAAAGTAATTTAGAACTTTTTGTACTTGCACAATGCAAGTTTTAAACTTAAAGGGACATTAAACCCTTTGAGATGGTAATATAAAATGATAAATGATATATATAATAACAACTATGCAATATACTTTCATTATTTATTTTGTCCCCTTTTCTTATAATTCCATTCTGAAATTGTGAGCTTTTCAGTTCCTGTTAGAAAAGGAAGTGCAAAACACTGTTATCTTCCACACAGCCATTGGCTGCACACTCTAGTGACCTATTTATAACTGTCCCTAATTGGCCACAGCAGAGAAGATAACCTACGTTACAACATGGCAGTTCCTATTGTTTTATAGACACTAAAACTTTCCACTTATTTTGTCAATATTGAAACAACTAATGAACTTCAAAAAATGCATCTACATGTTATTCTTTGAATGCATCAATCTATCTATCATTCAGGGCTCGTCTGAAACGGAAGTTAAGAAGCATAACCTTTTAGGTGGCGGATTGAAATCATCCTGATCCGATCTGATCGAGATGATTGACAGCCTCTGCTTGCGGTTGATTTAGTAAATTTTCCCCCTAAGTGTATACTGTCCATTTAAGCACCCCAACTCAATAACAACAACATTTGAGGCTTTCATTGCTTAAAGGGACATGAAACTGAAATTTGTAAACAACTTTCAATTTTACTTTAAATTATCAATTTCGCTTTATATTCTTGGTATCCTTTCTTGAAGGAGCAGCAATGCACTACTGGGAGATAAATTAACACATTGGCAAACCAATCACAAGAGGCAGAAATAAGAAGCTTATTTTTCACATTAAAATGAGAATCTCAATTCTGACATTTTCTTTTTTTAAAACTTTAAATAAAACATATTCAGTTTGTGCTAAATACTTTTCATATTATCTTTAGAATCCATTAGATCAGGCGTGGGCAGACGTTTGTAAGGCAAGGGCTACTGCTAATTTTATTCCAAGTGACGTGGTCATCTAACTAAAAACAAACACACCAGTTGCTGGCTGAAAATTGTATTTTTGTCACAAATAGGAACTGCTAACAGAAAATTTTATTTTTGCTACAAATAATACAGCTTTAAAAATCAGCCGTGCTATTTAATAATGAATACAGCCAAGCTCTTTACTGACTGTGAGAGCTCTCTCTTGTTTGCTTTTTCACTGTGGTAAAGCTCTCTCTTTACGTCACACTGGGACCATCAAGCAACCTTATCTGTATACAGCGCCTGCGTATGAATAAGTAGTCTCACAATAAAGATGGCTCGAGTCTAGGGCTAGGGGAGTAGTCAAGCCTGGAACACATGGGAAACCCACAGCTCAGGTACAACGATGACAACAAACTATTCTCAGCCAATCATAGACAGACTCATTCTACAAAGTAATTTTATTGGCTGGACGCCATATCAGGTTGATCAGGGGGTAGGTCCTGTTGGCTGCTCTCCATCCGTCCGCTACTAGCTGAAGACTACTGTAAATAGTTGGGACAGTGACAGCGGCAGGACCTGCAGACTCTGTACCACCTTACACAGCAACCAGAGACTAGTAACGCAGCAGCAGCACTGACCTGCACAATTTGGTGACAACAAATTCTGGGGACAGAAGTCTGCAGAAACTAGCACCGTATAGCTAATATTAGTGTGTCAGAGAAAGTATCAGAGAGCAGCATCAAAGCCTGGTACAGAGTAAGTAAAAGAACCTGAGGGGAGTAACAGACCCTGGGGAAAAAACACTACCAGACCATTCACCCAGCAGAGCCTGGTGACAAGTAACGGGGGACAGAACTAGAAAGTAGCAGCAGAATATCAGACAGAGCAGGACCTGGAACTGCCAAACCCAGGGAAACCAAGCAGCAACTCAGCCTGGCGCATGAAGAGTCTGTACTATGGACTGACCGCTCTTGAGACAAAAAGTAGGAGAGTTTGGGACAGGGAGTAACCAAAGCTGGGGCAGCGAGTTCAGCTACAGCTGCGTACCGCATGCTGAAGTACACGTACCGCTGTCATAGACTCATAGCCGATTTCAAAAGTTTGCATAAGAGAAACATTTCTCATACATCTACGGTGGCGAGGCTCTTCACTCAGAATCTAGATGTGTGAGAAATATTTCTCTTTTTATGCAGACTTTTGAAATTTTCCAGGCGGTCACCTCAAAATTCACTCACGGTGCACTGGTAGACCGCGATCTACCTCTTGCCAACAGGACAGTGCACTGTATAATAGTTTTTCCCTGAATGTGATCCCCATGACTGCAGCATATAACATGTATGAGAAATTGCTCATTTATGCTTCTTTTTGCCAAAGAAATAGCTAGATTTGCTCTTTGAAGCCACAGCCCATCAAAATAGGCTAAGCTTGCAGTGCGATCAGATCTTGTTATCTTATCACTCAAATGCTTCCCTTTCTTATCTCTGTCTCTGTACAATACTTAGAAAGAACAATTGAAAATTAACATTTTAGAGCTTTATCTCTTCCACCTCCCACTGGGAGTGTGATTTCTTGTGCTGGCTGTGTTTACATAGTTCCGACCTCAATAGCCTATACCTAGGTATAGAAACTTCAATATAGGTAGGGATACTACAGGCCAAATACGTTATTTCAATTGTGAATATAAAGGATAAGACACTATTTGTAAACAATTTAATAACTCCAGCAGGTAAAATGGATCATTGGGAACAAATTAAAGGATAAACTGTCCCTTTAAGATAACAGTAAGCATCAAACAATATGCAGTATGACCAGCAAGACACAGTCCACAAATAATGCCCGCCAGAACACAGTACATTCATAATGCCCAGTAGAACACAGTAAATATGCAGCGCCAGCAGGAAAAAGAATTCAGGTAAGGTAATGAAAAGCAGAACACAGAGCAGCAAGCCAGAAAGGGACATAGAATATGGAAATTGTTAAAGGGATAGTCTAGTCAAAATTAAACGTTCATGATTCAGATGCGTGCACTTTTAAGCAACTTTCTAATTGACTTCTTATCAGTTTTTCTTCATTCTCTTGCTATCTTTATTTGAAAAGCAGGAATCTAAGCTTAGGAGCCGGCCCATTTTTGGTTCAGAACCAGGGTAGCGCTTGCTGATTGGTGGCTACATTTAGACACCAATCAGCAAGCGCTATCCAGGTGCTGAACCAAAAATGGACTGGCTCCTAAGCTTATATTCTTGCTTTTTCAAATAAAGATGTCAAGAGAACAAAGAAAAATTGATAATAGGAGTAAATTAGTAAGTTGCTTAAAATTGCACGCTCTATCTGAATCAGTAAAGTTTAATTTTCACTAGACTGTTCCTTTAAGAATTAAAAGATTACCATATATAAGAACAACCAAGAGATATAAAAGAGCAGGGGCGATGTTCCCGGGAAATGCTGAGTTGCTTTCCAACTACAGAGAGCCTGGCATGCTCCAAGAAGGAGCCCTCATCTGATCAGCCCCATTGTGGGCTCCTCAAACATGGAGGAGTGTAGCGTTCCACAGGGCTCTGCTATACATTGTAATAATGACTAATCAGGTGACCAATCTAACCAATACAAACATATAAATAATAGATTAATCAGGTGACCAATCTAACCAATACAAACATATGAATATTAGACTAATCAGGTGACCAATCTAACCAATACAAACATATGAATATTAGACTAATCAGGTGACCAATCTAACCAATACAAACATATGAATATTAGACTAATCAGGTGACAAATCTAACCAATACAAACATATGAATATTAGACTAATCAGATGATAAATCTAACCAATACAAACATATGAGTATTAGACTAATCAGGTGACAAATCTAACCAATACAAACCTATGAATATTAGACTAATCAGGTGACAAATCTAACCAATACAAACATATGAATATTAGACGAATCAGGTGACAAATCTAACCAATACAAACATATGAATATTAGACTAATCAGAGGTTAAATCTAACCAATACAAACCTATGAATATTAGACTAATCAGGTGACAAATCTAACCAATACAAACATATGAATATTAGACTAATCAGGTGACCAATCTAACCAATACAAACATATGAATATAAGACTAATCAGGTAACCAATCTAACCAATACAAACATATGAATATTAGACTAATCAGGTGACCAATCTAACTAATACAAACATATGAATATTACACTAATCAGGTGACCAATCTAACCAATACAAGCATATAAATATTAGACTAATCAGGTGACCAATCTAATCAATACAAACATATGAATATTAGACTAATCAGGTGACAAATCTAACCAATACAAACATATGAATATTAGACTAATTAGGTGACCAATCTAACCAATACAAACATATGAATATTAGACTAATCAGATGAAAAATCTAACCAATACAATCATATGAATATTAGACTAATCAGGTGACCAATCTAATACAAACATATGAATATTAGACTAATCAGGTGACCAATCTAACCAATACAAACATATGAATATTAGACTAATCAGGTGACCAATGTAACCAATACAAACATATCAATATTAGACTAATCAGGTGACAAATCTAACCAATACAAACATATGAATATTAGACTAATCAGATGACCGATCTAACAATACAAACATAATAATAATAATAATTTGCGATTTATATAGCGCTTTTCTCCCTGTGAGACTCAAAGCACTTAACAATTATACCAACATAAGACATAAAAGTTAGGAGTTTCTGAAGGTCAGATAAGTGGACTGAATGCCTGATGGAAGAGGTGGGTCTTAGCTTTTTTTTAAAAGTCTGTAAGGACAGTGCCTCTCTGATTGCGCACGGTAAAGAGTTCCAGAAAGTAGGGGCAGCGTGGCCGAATGCTCTGGAGCCTGAGCTTGTCCTTATTCTTAGCACTGAGAAGAGGGATGTGTTGGCTGACCTAAGTGAACGGGATGGGATGTAGGGTGTCAGGAGCTCTTTCAGGTACTGTGGGCCATGGTTGTTTAAGGCTTTGAAGGTCAGCAGGCCAATTTTAAAATATGTTCGCCATTTAATTGGAAGCCAATGCAGGGAGTGGAGAACAGGTGTTATGTGGCAGGAGTGAGTTTGATTGGTCAATAGTCTGGCTACTGCGTTTTGTACTGTCTGAAGGAGATGGAGTTCTTTTTTTGGGAGGCCCAAGTAAAGTGCATTGCAGTAATCTAGCCTAGAGGATACAAATGCATGGATTAATGTTGACATATCATCCGGTGGAATTAAGTGTTGTATCCTGGCTATGTTTTTCAGATGAAAGTAGGCAGATTTTATTACGGAGGAAATCTGCTGTTTAAAAGATAGTCCAGCGTCAATCAGCACTCCAAGGTTTCGTACCTTTGCTGAACTAACGAGTTTAGAGCCTCCAAGCTCCAGGCCAGTTGGGTGATCGTGGGATATTTTTGATGCCCGGGGTCCCCTCACCAAGAGTAACTCTGTTTTGTCCATATGAATATTAGACTAATCAGGTGACCAATCTAACCAATACAAACATATGAATATTAGACTAATCAGATGACAAATCTAACCAATACAAACATATGAATATTAGACTAATCAGGTAACAAATCTAACCAATACAAACATATGAATATTAGACTAATCAGGTGACCAATCTAACCAATACAAACAAATGACTATTAGACTAATCAGGTGACAAATCTAAACAATACAAACATATGAATATTAGACTAATCAGGTGACCAATCTAACCAATACAAACACATGAATATTAGACTAATCAGGTGACAAATCTAACCAATACAAACATGTGAATATTAGACTAATCAAGTGACAAATCCAACCAATACAAACATATGAATATTAAACTAATCAGGTGACAAATCTAACCAATACAAACATATGAATATTAGACTAATCAGGTGACAAAGCTAACCAATACAAACATATGAATATTAGACTAATCAGGTGACAAAGCTAACCAATACAAACATATGAATATTAGACTAATCAGGTGACCAATGTAACCAATACAAACATATGAATATTAAACTAATCAGGTGACAATTCTAACCAATACAAACATGAATATTAGAATAGGTGATTAGTTTATTTACTTCAGGTCAAATAATTGTTTAATTTCTTCTAAGATACATATTCATGAGTATATCTTGTGTTAGCTATTCACATTTGCACGTTATCTCAAGCAAGTGGTAATTTATTACTTAGAAAATTGAACAATTTAACAATAACGTGCAATATGATATTTTTAATCTCTTGCATTATAAACAACTGATTTACAAACCATTACTAATTAGACACCTAAAAGTTACAATACCCTTGTGAGTACCAAGCAAGCTATAAAAGCTTTAAAATATACTTTAGTTTAAAGGGACATTTTTTTCTCATGATTTAGTAAGAGCATGCAATTTTAAACAACTTTCCACTTTACTTCTATTATCTAATTTGCTAAATTCTCTTATTATCCTTTGTTGAAAAGCATATTTAAATAGACTTAGTAACTGCTTATTGGTGGCTGCACATGCCTCATGTGATTCACTCACCCTTGTGCATTGCTATTTCTTCAATTAAGCAAATTAAATAAGAAAAGTAAAATGGAATGTTGTTTAAAATTGTATTCATTATCTGAATCATGAAAGAACATTTTTGGGGTTCATGTCCCTTTAATTCTGGTGCTTCTATAAATCAATGCTGCTATTTAGTTTACTGCAAAGTCAGGCTTTTAAATTAAAGCCTTTGGGATGTCCAAGTTCAGTAAGTTTCTAACAGCAGCCAACATCAAAAAGGTAACAAAACTATCCACATACAATTCTGTAGCGTGTCTTCACAATTCCCTATGTTTGACTAGCAGTGCTGTCAATTTTCTCAGCCCAGATAAATGACTGTTCAATCAGGAGAGAAACAAAACTCAGTTTCCTACTTTCATTCCTGTAATCTCGCTATGTTTCTCTTGCAGGTGTGATTTTTCTTACTAATATATCAGATGTAACCTCTGTTGTCCAAAGCTGTGAAACACTAATTAGTCTCTGTGACAACTGTCCCCTGTTTGTGTATTTAGGCCTCCCTCTCATAAGGAACTGCATTAAACAGGCAACACGGTAATGTGAAACATCAGCACTTAGCACCTCAGAAAAAAGGAAACTAACAGGCAACAGTGTATGAAAAACAAATATATTTTCTGATGCACTTTCCTGAATAAAAAGGATCCGTACACTGGCAGACTTTGTCTTACAGTGATGGTAAACTTTCACCTTTGTGTAAACAGATCTAGAATGTTAGCAATATTTTAGATGCAGTTTAATTCATTAGTTGTAACGAAGATACACTTTAAAGGGACAGGGTAGTCAAAAATTAAACGCTGCGGAATCTGTTTGCGCTCTACAAATAACCGATAATAATAATAATGATTCAGATCAGATAGGACATGCCATTTTTAAACAACTTTTCAGTTTAATTTTATCATCACATTTGTTTTGTTTTAATGGTAATTCTTAGTTGAAAGCTAAACCCAGGTAGGCTCATATGTTAATTTCTAAGCTGTTGAAGCCCACCTCTTATCTCAGTGCATTTTGAAAGTTTTTTTTTTTTATATAGCTAGACGGCGCTAGTTCAGCTGCCTACTTCAAAATGTTTTTTTTTTTTTGTGAGCTAAAGATTTAAACTGTTCTCCAATCGGTGCTCTAACTATAAAGCTACAAAAAAATTGTGTGAGTGCCATATGGCTAGAGCACTGATTGGAAACCAGTTCAAACCATTAGCTCACAAAAAAAAAAATACTTTTGAAGTGGGCAGCCAGAGCGAGGGGCATTTGAATTTCGGTGCTACAAAAAGTTTTATAGCGTATCTTCATTACAACTGATTTATCTAAAATATCGCTAACATTCCGGATATGTTTATACAAAGGGGAATGTTTACCATCACTTTAAGAACTATTTATCAGAAACTGACCAGCATTTACATTTTATGTAAAAAGGGCATTAAAGGTAAAGGAAATACTTTGAAATACTAAAGAGATTGTTTAATGTAAATAGCGCTCCACTTGTAAACTAGCCCAATTTTTTAATGTATTGAGACAGTTTTCTCCACTGGTATATTTCTTTATTACAAGACTATACAGGTAGTCTGTAATGGTGTATGACAATTCAACTTACTTCTGTAAGTTTGTTTTCATTATAAAAATAGATTTAAAGGGACAGTCAACACCAGAATTTTTGTTGTTTTAAAAGATAGATAATCCCTTTATTACCCATTCCCCAGTTTTTCATAACCAACACAGTTATATTAATATATTTTTTACCTCTATGATTACCTTGTATCTAAGCCTCTGCAGACTGCCCCCTTATTTCAGTTCTTTTGACAGACTTGCATTTTAGCCAATCAGTACTCACTCCTGGGTAAATTCACGTGCATGAGCTCAATGTTATCTATATGAAACACATGAACTAATGCTCTCTAGTGGTGAAAAACTGTTAAATGTAGAAGCGGCCTTCAAGGGCTTAGAAATTAGCATATGAACCTCCTAGGTTTAGCTTTCAACTAAGAATACCAAGAGAACAAAGCAAAATTAGTGATAAAAGTAAATTGGAAAGTTGTTTAAAATGACATGCCCTATTTAATTAATGAAAGTTTTTTTTGGACTTGACTGTCCCTTTAAAAATCCACAAACAACACAGCCACAATTGCAAGCTGTCTAGTATTTAACTAGGCAGATTGGTATTTTAACTGTCTGCTTTATATAATGTAAGTAAAAAAACAAACAAACAGGATAACTAACTGATTAGTTCTTATATGAGGTCTGATGTCAATGTACTACTGATCGACCTACAGGGCACAAGGTCTGATTGGAAATTTGCAGTGGACATAAATTTGATCATAGGTTTAGGGCTATGGGATCTAATCTTGTGTCTGATCAAGGCTATTACATTCCCCTTTTATTTGATCACTTGTTGGTTGAAAATTATTTTTGTGGAAAACAGCTATCACACCTAAACTCACCCATTACTATCTATAGTATTATTGCTACCATTAATGTAGCTACAGCAGTGCAGTAATTTAAGGTCTACTAAAGTCAAAATTAAAGTTTCACAATTCAGATAAAGCATGCAATTTAAGAGACTGTCAAGTCCAAAATAAACTTTCATGATTCAAAAAGGGCATGTAATTTTAAACAACTTTCCAATAAACTTTTATCACCCATTTTGCTTTGTTCTCTTGGTATTCTTAGTTGAAAGCTAAGCCTAGGTAGGCTCATAGGCTAATTTTTTAGACCTTGAAGGCTGTCTATAATCTGAATGCATTTTGACAGTTTTTCACCACTAGAGGTCTTTAGTTCATGTGTGTCATATAGATAACATTGAGGTCACACACGTGAAGTTACCTAGGAGTCAGCACTGATTGGCTAAAATGTAAGTCTGTCAAAAGAACTGAAATAAGGGGTCAGTTTGCAGATGCTTAGATAGAAGGTAATTACAGAGGTAAAACGTGTATAATTATAACTATTTTGGTTATGCAAAACTGGGGAATGGGTATAAAAAGGAATTACCTATCTTTTTAAACAACAAAAATTCTGGTGTTGACTGTCCCTTTAAAAAAAACAAAAAAACGTTCCAATATACATTATTTTTATATGCACACTTTCTGAGGCTCTAGCTACAAATGAGCAAGTGCAAGCGTGCACAATATATACATATATTAATCTTGTGATTGGCTGATGGCTGTCATATGATACAGGGCGACGGGGGGGGGGGGGGGTCAGCTTAATGTTGAAATTTGCCAGAAGATATACTACTACTTCTTTCAAATTTAAACTAAGATCTATTGGAATGTATTTTTATTGTGTATTTGTCAATTATTCAATTCTACTGTATTTAGTGATCCTTTAACCCTTTCGCTGCTAAGCCTTTTTCACACCCCAGTGCCGAACCAATTTTCTACCTACATTTAAACCCTACTGTAAGTCAAATTTCAATGAGTGACCCAAACACATTATATATTGTCTTTTAGCAGGTCAAACAGATTCACAATATACCATTATTATATTTATATTGTGTTAATAATATTGACCAAGTGACCACTGCTGTTACTGTGATCAATTTACTAAATTGTTAACATGGGTAGTCACATATGAAATAGGGGCCCATTCAGGCTTTTGGGAGTTATTATATAGATTAGAGCAGACATCCTCAAATTTGGCACTCCAGAGGTTTTGGAACTATACAACTGAATCCCCTCAAACACATGAGGCTAACTCTGGTTACAACAGGATACACGATGATCATTCTGGCAATAATAGGGATGTAACACAAACTCATAATTCACCCATACCCCATAATTCTTCCTCTTTTTTAGAGGATCGTATACCCCTAGCGCCTTTATGGCGGAGAGAAGGACAAAATACCCCATATCAACAACCGGGCAAAAACAAAAGAACATATACAAACGGGGAGGGAGGGGAAGGGAAATTGCCTCCAAGGAAAAAAAGTTACAACAACTAAGTAAGGGTATTTTTAATCTGTCAAACAAAACCCTGAGTAATGACGAAATAAGAATTTTGAGTAAAGGCTTAAGCTTTTGTCCTTCCAATTCACACAAAATGTTTGAGTTGTTTGTTGACTTGAATAAGTTTACTAGAAAATTGTCCTTACAACGATACTTCGCCAAAAAACAACTTAAAATACATAAAAATACTGGTTTGCCCATCCTTACAGATAATATGACAGCACATAAAAATACACCAGTGTTATATATGGATCCTGTTGATCTATCTGAACATCTGCTTGAGGGAGTGATACATACCAATTTTGCACCGACATCTCTTTTCCATCCCAATAGGGAGGATTTAGCTTATCTCAATGTCTTCCAAATCCTAGTCTTGGAGGATTTCGAAAAACTTCCCTCATGTGGGAACAAACGGAGCAATATTTGGCCTAATGAGAAAAAAGCTCTCTCAGACTTAACAAAAGACAACACTATCGTCATTCGCCAGGCAGACAAAGGCGGAGGGATAGTGATTCAAAATTACGATGATTATTTAAACAAAGCACATAGGATTCTATTAGACAAGGATTACTATAAGAGGTTAGATAAAGATCCTACAGATATTTTTTCAAAATAACTAATCAAATTAATCACTTTTGGACATAATAATGGTATTCTCAATAATAAAGAAAAAAGTTTTCTTATTCCAAAAAACCCAAATATTCCCTACTATTATCATCTACCAAAAATTCATAAGCAGTTACATAATCCACCCGGTAGGAAAATAATTGCAGGAATGAATAGTATAACTGACAATCTTTCAAGATATATAGATTTTTTTCTTCAGAGATATGTAGTACAACTACGATCTTATATTAGAGACACTACAGACCTTTTACTTAAACTTTCTAATATCGAAAAACAAAACAATCTATACTGGGTCTCTTGTGACGTTAGTTCACTTTACTCCAATATTTCACATGACATAGGTTTGAATTCCATTGATAATTATTTAAGTGAAGATTTATATATGTCCAACACTGAAAAGAATTATCTGTTAGAACTTATTGGCTTTATATTGACTCACAACTATTTTCAATTTTTAGATAATTTCTATATCCAAATTAAGGGAACGGCCATGGGGACCAGATTTGCTCCCAGCTTTGCAAATCTTTTTATGGGTTGTTTTGAATCCAAATACATCTACAATGCAAGATGGGAGCAGAGTCTGGTCTTCTATGGCCGTTACATAGAGGACCTGCTGATCCTTTGGAGAGGTTCTCTTCAATCTCTCACGGCTTTTCAAAATGAACTGAACACTAACAACATGGGTATTCAGTTCACTTGGAATATACAAGAAGACAAGATAGATTTTCTTGATGTCTCTTTGATGTGGGATGAAGACAATCATATTAAATTCTGCACTTTTTTCAAAACAGTAGACAGTAACAATTTTTTAGATTATTATAGTAATCATTACTCCAGTTGGAAACAAAACATACCTTATAGTCAGTTTAGAAGAATACAATTAAATTGTACAGATACCACTACATATGACACACAAAGTTTGATTTTGAAAGATAGGTTTAGGGAGAAACATTATCCGGATGAACTGATAGAATTCGGTTATCAGAAGGCGCGCTCTCTAAATAGAGAGGAATTGTTAACAAGTAAAAAGAAAAAAGAACTGACTTATGATTCAGGCTATGAATCCACCTTTATTACTAGATATAATGATAACCACAAAGAAATTAAGAAAATTTTATCTAAACATTGGACTCTACTCAGAAGAGACCCTATTTTCAAATCTATCTTAGGAGAAAAACCCCAATGTACTTTTAAACGAGCACCAACGATTAAAGAAAAACTAGCACCGAGCAAAGTAGTATTAATATACCCATTAGTGTTCTTTTTACTTTTTGGTCAGCATTTTTCGACACAAATGCTCAAGCTGAGGTGGGAACAATATGGTTAAAAAGTAGTTTATCTGTAACACTGTGTAGATCGGAACAGTATGTAAAAAAACACAAATCCATTGGCTCAGACACACACACCTCCCGTAGTGCCACGCTAATTGGCAGCAATGCTACAATGGGGAAGTATCACTGAGGTATTTATATATTTTTTTTTATATTCATTCGGTTTGTAAAATCAGATAGTAGTGACTTAATGCAAACAAAAGGCTTGGTGCAATATATGCAATCTAAACAACAATAGGTGTTCTGATCTTCAAATGAACAATGATATTAGGTTAATATATTTCTTATGTGGTTCTCGGCACACAATATATGGTACATACTGAAAACATTTATTTTTTCTAGGTCTAAGCGAGAGTTCTATTGTTCATTATGTATTTTGTATTACAACTATGTATGTAGATAATGTTAATAATTGTTTTTATAGTTTGTTTTTACTTTAGAATGAGTGAAAAAACATTGTATTCATTGGCTACCATAAATGTGTAACGGAATTAATTGCATTGACACCTGTGTAAGAGGGTGTAACCAGGGTGTTACCTGTAACAACACTGGCTAGCAGTTACATAAATAGGAGACTTCAGACACATATCAGTATTACCTGCCTGAGGAAACAGCGTGGTTAGCGCTGAGAAACGCGTAGCGTGTTTTACTGATGATATTTGTATATTTTATCTGTGAATTGATTTTAAATATTTGGATTATAAAGTAATCTTTTATACTGGAGTCTCCTTTTTCATAATTTATCGTCAAAATGATTCTTGAGCAGAAAATAACCTAGGTTTTGATGTGCGCTGGGCCACTACAATATATTCAGCATGCTTCATTTGCACTATAGGGTGCTTTACACCCTGTGAGTATCCATCTGTTGGGAACAGCGAGTGGGTTTAATATAACTTACTGATCTGCACTAGGAGTCACCCTCTTTATTTTTTTCACTTTCCAGACTAAAGAAAATTGCATTTTCCAGGAGGAGCTGCCCTTGCATTGGTGCACAGTCAACTGGGACGCTGCTGGGTTCCCAGACTATTCACCTAGGCATTATCTTTGCCTTCAGAAATTGTGAGTACCATTCTATTGTATGAGAAATTACCCTATTGTATATTGGCTACACTAGGAGGCGCCCTTTCTCTTCTTTTATATTTTTATTTTACATTTCCCATGATGCTCAGCCAGCATATCAGATGGCTGAGCATCATGGGAAATGTAGTTCCAAAACCTCTGGAGGGCCAAGTTTGAGAATATCTGAATTAGAGAGTCCCCATTGTGAAGTACAAAAATAAAAGCATGTTTTTTTCTTGCAAGGTGTTCACTGTTACCACAGTGATCACCTAACTATACAAATAAAATTCATATAGTTTTTTATGAGAGGGACTTGTCTAGTAGAAAATAAATTTTCTTAGGGGTCCCTAGACATACCAGATTTTTTTATTGTGCATAAAATTTAACATTCCAAAGCACATAGCTCATTATGCTCATCAAAGAGGTTAAAGGGATATGAAACCCCACATTTTTATTTTGTGATTCAGACAGAAAATACATTTTTATAAAAGTTTCCAATTTATTTCTTTTATCAAATTAGCTTCTTTCCCATGTTTTTCTTTGTTGAAGAGATACCTAGGTAAGTATCTGGAGCACCACATTTCAGGAAACAGTGTTGCCCTTTAGTGTTCTTGAAAATGGATGACATTCTTGCAAAACTGCTGTCATATAGCGCAACAACTATGTTAAGTTGAAATAACAAATAACTATCAGCTAGATTACGAGTTTGGCGTTAAGAGTGAAAAAGCAGCGTTATGCTTTATAACGATGCTTTTTCCCTAACGTCACTATTACAAGTCTTGTCCGATTAGGTGTACCGCACACCTTTTTGGCCATCACGCAACGTCAGTACCGCACTTTTTAAAAAGTCCTTTTTCAATGGGACTTTCATAGCGCCGGTATTACAAGTTTTGCTGTGAGGCCAAAAAGTGAGCGGTACAGCCTAAAATGACAAGATCCGTACCGCCATCTAAAGTCAGTAGGATTGAGCTCGCATTCTATTGGCTGATTGGGATAGCCAATAAAATGCAAGCTCAATCCTATTGGCTGATTCGATCAGCCAATAGGATGAAAGCTCAATCTATTGGCTGATTGCAACAGCCAATATGATTTTTTTACCTTTAATTCCTATTGGCTCATAGAATTCTATCAGCCAATCGGAATCTAAGGGACGCCATCTTGGATGGCGTCACTTAAAGGGAAACTTCATTCTACAGCAGTGATCGGAAGAGGATGCTCCGCGCCGGATGTCTTGAAAATGGACCCGCTCCGTGCCGGAAGGATGAAGATAGAAGATGCCGTCTGGATGAAGACTTCTGCCGGCTTCGTTGAGGACTTCTGCCCGCTTGGATGAGGATGGATGTCCGGTCTTCGAAAACTGTAAGTGGATCGTTGGGGGTTAGTGTTAGGTTTTTTAAGGGTTTATTGGGTGGGTTTTATTTTTAGATTAGGGTTTGAGCAATGTAAAAGAGCTAGATGCCCTTTTCAGGGCAATGCCCATCCAAATGCCCTTTTCAGGGCAATGGTTAGATTAGGTTTATTTAGATAGGTTTTTAGTTGGTTGGTTTGGTTGGGTGGGTGGTGGGTTTTACTGTTGGGGGTGTTAGTATTTTTTTTAACAGATAAAAGAGCTGATTTCTTTGGGGCAATGCCCCGCAAAAGGCCCTTTTAAGGGCTATTGGCAGTTTAGTGTATGCTAGGGTTTTTTTTTTATTTTGGGTGGGCTTTTTTATTTTGATAGGACTATTAGATTAGGAGTAATTGTTTTTTTTATTTTTGATAATCTCATTTTTTATTTTGTGTAATTTAGTGTTTATTTTTTTGTAATTTAGATAATTGTATTTTATTAATTTAATTTATTTTATTGTAATGTTAGGTTTTAGTGTAAGGCAGGTTAGGTTTTATTTTACAGGTAAATTTGTATTTATTTTAACTAGGTAGTTATTATATACTTAATTATTTACTAACTAGTCTACCTAGTTAAAATAAATACAGACTTACCTGTGAAATAAAAATAAAACCAAAGATAGATACATATAACTATTAGTTATATTGTAGCTTGCTTAGGTTTTTTTTTTACAAGTAAGTATTACGTTTTAAATAGGAATTATTTAGGTAATAATTGTAAGTTTAATTTAGATTTATTTAAATTATATTTAAGTTAGGGGGGTTAGGGTTAGACTTAGTCTTAGGGTTATGTTAGGGATATGCTTAAGGTTAGGGTTACGTTAGGTTTAGTGGTTAATAACTTTAGTATAGTGGCGGCGACATTGGGGTTAATAACTGTAATGTAGGTGGCGGCGATATCAGGAGCGGCAGATTAGGGGTTAATAGTTTTATTTAGGTGGCGGCGATGTTAGGGGCAGCAGATTATGGGTTAATAACTGTAATGTAGGTGGCGGCGATGTCGGGGGCGGCAGATTAGGGGTGTTTAGACGTGTTTTTTATGTTAGGGTATTAGGTTTAAACGTAACTTTTTCTTTCCCCATAGACATCAATGGGGCTGCGTTGCAGAGCTTTTGTTTCCGCTATCGCAGGTGTTAGGCTTTTTTTCAGCCAACTCTCCACATTGATGTCTATGGGGAAATCGTGCACGAGCACGTCAAAACACTGCTTGTATTTGGGTAAGGTATGGAGCTCAACACAACCATATCGCCCGCACAAGCCTGTAATAGCAGCGCAATAGGGAGGTTAAACACCGCCGCTTTTGTGGCGGTCGTTAATTTCCCTATAGCGCTCAAAACTCGTAATCTAGCTGTATGTAAGCCTTGGTAGCTAATCAGGAGGGTATGTGCACGCTCCTGAGCTTACCTTCCTGCTTTTTAACAAAAGATACCAAGGGAAGAAAGAACATTTGATAATAGAAGTAAATTAGAAAGTTGTTTAAAATGACATGCTGTATCTGAACCAGGAAAGAAGAAAAAAAAAATGGGTTTCATGTCCCTTAAATGCTTCTACATGGTCCACAGCTACTGATATAGTAAATATATCAATATTTAGATTTGTAAATCATTTTGCAAAGTTGTCTTTGGACCTGTCAGTTTTTAGTTATATTTATATGAAACACATCAGCCGTTTCCTCTTTGTTAGAGTATCATAAAAAAGCACACTATGCCAAACAAAAAGACTATTTATATGGTAACAGTTTACACGAGTTTCCAATAAACTTTTTTAAACCACAATGGAAATTTTCTATTTCAGCAGCCAAATGTATTAATTTGTTTATAACATTACTCATTAAAGTATCAGGGGATTTTTGTACATATATTCTAATTTAAAGGGACAGTAAGTCCAAAAAAAACTTTCATGTTTCAAATAGGGCATGTAATTTTAAACAACTTTTCAATTTACTTTTATCACCCATTTTGCTTTGTTCTCTTGGTATTCTTAGTTGAAAGCCAAACCTAGGAGGTTCATATGCTAATTTCTTAGACCTTGAAGGCCGCCTTTAATCTAAATGCATTTTGATAGTTTTAACCACTAGAGGGCATTAGTTCACGTGTTTCATATAGATAACATTGAGCTCATGCACGTGAATTTACCATTGAGACAGCTTTGATTGGCTAATATGCAAGTCTATCAAAAGAACTTAAATTAGTCTGCTGAGGCTTAGATACAAGGTAATTACAGAGGTAAAACGTGTATAATTCTAACTGTGTTGGTTATGCAAAACTGGGGAATTGGTAATTAAGGGATTATCTATCTTTTAAAACAATAATAATTCTGGTGTTGACTGTCCCTTTAATCTACTCAATTCTGTAATTAAAGAGACACATCAACATTAAACATTCATGATTCAGACATAGGGGCCTATTTATGAAATGTCTGTCCGACATAATCCAATCAGCGGATCATGTCCGGCAGACCTCGCTGAATGCGGAGAGCAATACGCTCTCCGCATTCAGCATTGCACCAGCAGCTCTTGTGAACTGCTGGTGCAACGCCGCCCCCTGCAGATTTGCGGCAAGCGCTAGCAGGGGGTGTCAATCAAGCCATATTCGATCGGGTTGATTTTACGCGATCTCTGTCCACCTCCTCAAAGCTTCAGACCGCTGCTTCATAACTGTTTTTTCTGGCGAGTCTGAAGGCTCGCCAGAGACACGACCCTTCAAGCTCCATACGGAGCTTGATAAATGGGCCCCACAGAATGCAATTTTAAGCAATTTTTTAATTCACTTACATTATCAATTTGCTCTCAGTCTTTTTATATTCACACTTTCTAAGGCAATTGGCTGATGGCTGTCAGGTGTTTCAGTGGGCAGGAAAATTAAAGGGATAGTCTACACCTTAGTCATCTTAAAGTCTTACCTTAGATTAAGCAGCAAATAGCCTCCTGCACCCCTTTCTATATCATGCAGCAGGAACAGTAAAAAAGTTATTTTAAATTAATATTGTTTCTAGTCACTTTAAAATGGCTGCCAAACCCCACCCACTGATGACATCACGATCCGGGCTGCATCTAGGCACTCTGCTGAATAGCATTGACAGTCTGTTACATCCAACTAGTGAGCCTTTTGTGATTGGACGCCATATGCAGCCCAGATCATGATGTCATCAGTAGGTGGCGCTTGGCAGCCATTTAAAAGTGACCAGAAACAATATTCTTTTAAGAAAAATGTTTTACAGTGCATGATATAGATAGGGATGCAGGAGGCTAATTTGCAGCTTAATCTAAGATAAGATGACTAAGGTGTAGACTGTCCCTTTAAGAAATTTTAGAAATTTCTCAGAAAAAATTTTCTGATAATTTGAAATTCAGATTAGGTGCTATTGTATTATCTTTGTATTGTGAATTTTGTGGGTTATACAATACTACTGTTTTCAATGGCCCTTTAATTCTCTGAAGATAAGTATATAGTTTCCTGTATGAAATGTGTTTCCCTGAAAACAATGGTTCTTATTTCTGTTCCGGTTCAATAAAGTATTGTAGTGTTTCTTTTCAACGGTTATGTTTGCATAGCACACAAGAAGTGTGTATATTAAAACTAGGTTTAAGTGAAACAATTTTTTAGAAACATGTATACCACTTGCCCAGAGATAATGTTATCTGTAAATAGTAACTGAATATTGTTTATGCAACAACGTTTTCAAATATCATAATTTATCTGTTTTAACTATCAAATACAGCAGCTTCACACTGTGGATAGTGTATGACAATGTCAAACATAGTGATAAAAATATTTACATAAACCTTTTTGAAATAACTGATATTGGCTTTGCATATAGTGACATCTTCAAAGAGGTCATTCAAACCGTAGAATATAGAAATGAAATGACATATTATGACATTACATGCAGTTCTGTTTTGGGCTCAATATTTTTTTACTCTAACATCAATATAATAGCAAAAAATAACAGAATCTACATAATTAGGTACAATACAGGAACTTAAAGGACCAGTAAATACAGATTTCCACGATCTCAAATGAATGATAACAAGACAATGCAATAGCACTTAGTCTGAACTTTAAATGAGTAGTCAATTTTTTTCGGAAAATTTCAAAGTTATGTCTATTGCCACTCCCCCTGTATCATGTGACAGCCATCATCCAATCACAAATGCATAGACATATATTCTGTGAATTCTTGCACATGCTCAGTAGGAGCTGGTGACTCAAAAAGCATAAATATAAAATGAATGCGCACATTTTGTTAATTATAGTAAATTGGAAAGTTATTTACAATTACATGCTCTATCTGAATCATTAAAGTTTAATTTTGACTTGAGTGTCCCTTTAATTTATGGAGATAACAACAAATATTCTAAATATAACAGAAACACACAGCATTATAAAAGCAAATTTAGTGGTCTGGAAACTTTTTTTTCCTGCTGCCAATCTCATGTATGGTTGGTTCAAATTTCTACTAACATGTTCTTTTTAACTCACTTCTACACTGCAAAGAGAAAATCTCCCCTAAATTTCCAAGTTATTATAGAGCTACAACTTGAGTTTCAAAAACAACAGTGCCCTCAGTTTTTAAGGTCAATAGCCGGATACCACGGAATCAGGTGGGAGCATCATATTAGCAGATAATCTGACAAAAACAACACCAGGAAATGATGAAGAAAAGAAAAAATAGAACAAAAAAGGCAAAAGGTTATACATTATGGTCTGAAAATTGGCCTTTCTCAATTCATAAGATAAACGGACAGGTAAATTGGACTAAACTGTTCTTTAGTGTTTTCCTATATTCCTGGACTCCTAAAGACTTAGAATCAGAATGCCAAATGTACTTTTTTTTCAGATTGCATGGGCAGAGCTGTCAACATATGAAAAATATTTCCAATGACAATATGCAGCAAGGCAATCGATCAAGCAGGTTATGGAAGTATTGGCCACACCCACCAATGCTTTCCATAGCTCCGCCCCACTCTGTTCCACCTCCAATTTAATTGCACACAGTATGCAAAAAATATTAAATATTACATTATTAAATGTAATCTATGAACTGCATAACATAGATGTCAGTTCCTCTACAGACTAGGGCACATTTTTACAACATGGGAGGTTCCTGTGACAATTATATCAAAGGACAGGAGGCAAAAAATCTAGACTAACCCAGGAAAATTGGGACAATTGTCAAATATACAAGATCTCAGAACAGGAAAACACAAATCTGCCCCTCTTTTTAACATGGCAATCATGTAGCTTTCAGAAAGGGCAGTGATACCAATGCTTCCATTGCGGTGGTAAAGTTTGGAAACTGGGGGTAACATAAAAATTCTCCATAGACTTAATATTAAATGTTTTTACCGCCAGTTTCCAAACTTTACCACCTTAATGAAAACTAGGCCTTATTTTTTAGACCTGTCTAGCAGTTATGAGGTTAAATTGAACAGGTTTTTGTCTAGTTTGCAAATTGCATAATATGACTGTACAAATCCATAGTAAGTAAACATCATACTATTGTAACACTCTGCAATACAGTGTAATATAGTGTGTTAAAAATGGCTGTTTTAGCCTTGTTTTAACACAGAGATCAGCAACATTTACACAAATAAAGGACAGTTAGCACCAGATTGTCACTGAGATCATGCACAAGGTGACAACACTAGAGTTACAAAAAGCAAATTGTTTTAAAATGGTATGCCCCAGCATAAAAGTATAATTTATGTACCTTTAAAGGGACATGAAATCCAATTTTCTTCTTTCATGGTTCAGATAGAGAATGCAATTTTAACCAACATTACAATTTACTTCTATTATCTAATTTGGTTTGTTCTCTTGGTATCATTTGTTGAATAGCATACTTAGGTACATACTGTATATATCTCAGTAATTTCTGTTGGTATCCTAAATATAGGCACATGGCACATCAACCACAGTAGGTTGTAAAAGGAATCAAGCTGTGTCTTGTCTTTGAGAATATTGGTAGGGTAGCAAGTAATCAGTTCCGATAAACAGAAATTATGTATGTGTATATATATATATATATATATATATATATACACATATACATATACACACAACACAATTTGATGCCTTTTACAGACACCTACTTGACATGCCATGTTTTACGTGCAATGTATTTGATAGACATTAATGGGAAACTAATGACAAATGTGAGTAATGGTGCAGTTGTGTACCACGTGGTACCTATGGCCATATTATTTTGAAATTATTTATTTATCGTATATATATATATATATATATATATATATATATATATATATATATATATGCAAGGATACTGTATGGACTTTGTTTAATTGTTTATTGCATTCCAATAACATATCCACCATAATTATTATGTCCCAGCCAGATTGATATGTTGGTGGGGTGGGGGGTTATAGCAAGTCATGGTTTAAAAAATATAATAGAAAATAGCAATTGAAAAATTTCCTTATCCAGTTTTGTTATCCAGAGTATTTTCTGTATTGAAAGTGTATTTTCTTTATAACAATAATGTGACATTTACAACCTTGGTAACTATAGTATTTAAATCTTGGGACAGGACCACTTTTTGGGAGATTTTTTTGTTTGTACGAAACGTACGTTTCTATAAATAAAATGCTTCTTTTTCATATGGATGACAGAAAATCTTGGAATACATTGTTCCTAATGGAACATTAAACTAATTATTTCATATATGCATAATAATCTCTGCTAACCAAGAGATATATACATTCAAAATAAACTGTAACTTTGTTAGCAACATTTTTATTGCTTTGCAATGAGGGACATACCCCTTGGAAAGTCTCATGTGCACTGAGGCCAGTTAGAGACATATGTAAATGAGCTGATAGCCATATCAAGCAATCACTCTGCAGCATGTAGGACACTCAGGATTCTGAATTCCACAGATTGCACTCCAGCCTTTCTGGAGGCTATGGAAAACTACACTTTATAGATGTAAATTACAGGAAATGCAGACAAAATAAACATTGTTTTTTTTACTATGTATAATTAAACCTATCCCGGAAAAGTGTGTTTGTAGTTTCATGTCTCTTTAATAATGTTGATAAATAAGCATCAGCTTAAAACCTTTCCTTGATCATTACAGCTGTGCTTATTCCTGAGTTCCTCCCTCTTCAGCATACACCTAGTAAGGATGTCAGGTTTGAGCAGTTCATAAAAATGACAGAACACATCACTCTGAATTTTATTGCTGGGATGTGTGACTAAATAGGTTTACTGCAATTGAATTACTGTACTGTTAGCATCCACTAGGGGGCGCTGTCCACATACCTGGTAAAATTAAGTAAATCAAGGACCCCAAGTTAAAGATAGAAAAATGCCTCTGCTATTTTACTGAAGTGTGACCTTTCTGGCCATGTTTATTATGAGCATTATGTAAGGTTTCTGATGAGCTCTTCTTCCCTTTCCCGAGGTCTAGCTACAAAGCTAAACATGGAGACAAATCATCCTCTTTCCTCACCTATTTCTGTCCCTCACATCCTAATACCCAGCCTGATGATTAAAGCAATTTCTGATAATTGAGTTTCCTTCCTTCCCACCATTGTGTGCTAAGGCTGCATGTGGCGTATGTCAAGTGCTTTGCACTCCAGTTTCTCTAAGTCATTATGATCTAAGGCTGCATGTTGTTATTATTCAGATCCAAATATATGGGTCTGTTATCTTTACAACCTACATATGCAATAAGGGATTGTTACAGTGTCCCAGAGGAAAAGTGCTTACTATGACCGCAGTGAGCTACTTAAAAGGACACTGAACCCAAATTTTTTCTTTTGTGATTCAGATAGAGCATGCAATTTTAAGAAACTTTCTAATTTACTCCTATTATCAATTTTTCTTTGTTCTCTTGCTATCTTTATTTGAAAAAGAAGACATCTAACTTTTTTCTTGGTTCAGAACTCTGGACAGCACTTTTTTTATTGGTGGATGAATTTATCCACCAATCAGCAAGGACAACCCAGGTTGTTCACCAAAAATGGGCCGGCATCTAAACTTACATTCTTGCATTTCAAATAAAGATACCAAGAAAATTTGATAATAGGAGTAAATTAGAAAGTTGCTTAAAATTTCATGCTCTATCTGAATCACAAAAGAAAAAAATTTGGGTTCAGTGTCCCTTTAAAGGGACAGTAAAATCATATCTAAACTTTCATGATTCAGAGAGAGCGTGCAATTTGAAACAACTTTCAAATTTACTTCTAGTATGTAATTTGCATTGTTCTCTTTGTATCCTTTGTTGAGAAGCATACCCTGGTAGGCTCATGAGCAGCAATGCACTACTGGGAGCTATCTGCAAATTGGTGGCTGCACATATATGCTTCTTGTCATTGGCTCACACTGTGTTCAGCTAGCTCCCATTAGTGCACTGCCGCTCCTTCATCAAAGGATACCAACAGAATGAGGCAGAATTGCTAATGGAAGTACACTGGAAATGTGTTTAAAACTGAATCATGAAGAAAAAAATATGGATTTCATATCCCTTCAACCAGGGTTGGACTGTGCATTGACACACAAGGACAACTATCTTCTTGGCTGATTCTATACCCTATACAAAAGTTGCAGTTTGGGCTAGTAGAATGTGATTACCAATTAGGGTGAAAGCTTCCAATTCTCTGCTGCACATAAAGGGACAGTGTACCCTATTTTTTTCTCCCCTTTAATTTGTCCCAATAATCCATTTTACCTGCTGGAGTGTATTAAATTGTTTACAAATAGCTCCTTTACCTTTATATTTGCATTTGATATTCCTAGCTATGCTGAAAGTTTCTATACTTAAGTATTCACTATAGTAAAGCTGTGTAAATATAGCCAGCAGAAGAAATTATTCTCACAGTGGGCGTTATGAGAGATAAATAGTAAAATGTTAATTTACAATTGTTTAGTATACAGAGATAAGATAAGTGCTTTTGTGTGTACAGAAAGTGATAAATATGATTTCCCGGCAAGTTGCAGTGGCAAAGAACAAAAACAGCTATTTCACATACAAAAGTAAACATAAAATAACACATTCTCAAATATTTTATACTCTGCTGCTGGTATTACAAGTCATTGGAAACACATTAAGGAAAAACAGTTAACGTTTTCTTTAACACACCCAAAACCTCTTACCTACTATTGTAACACAGAAATTCTCATCCAAGCAGGGACATGTCTTCTACGTTGTAGGAGTATAGTGAATAGCAGAAATCAGGTTTATCGCGTCTGTTTGCGTGTGTCGGCTATAGTGCTTGTATTATTACAAGTTGAAAGTAAATGCGATCGCTTGAACGCAATTGAAGTTAACTTGCGTCGGGATAGTGCATCCTCAAAGCTCTGGTTAACTGTTTTGCGAAACAAAAAAGTGACACAAAACACATCAAAAATAAATTTAAAAGTACAGATAAACTCATGATAACACTATCTAATAAAATTTCTTTAAAAAAAATTGCCATAAAAAGTTCTAAGGGCTCAAAGATATGAGGTCTAAGGTGTGAGAAAAAAAAGGCAGACAAAGGGCTTTAACACAGAGAGCCTATGGAAGCGCGCTCTTGTGAGTGCAATGCTTCCCAGCAATGCAAACTCGCATTTGCATTGCTGTGAAATTGTAATATTAGCGCATATTAGCGTGTGCTAGTATTACACAGTGGAGCGCAACTATCGCTTTCTTTATTTTTTTAATAAAATACACTACACAGTATTTTGGGGGCATTTGGGGCACATTTATAGAATGAACCAGAGATCTGACCTCTGGTTAATTTGTAAGCACTAATTGCTACCGCAATCTCATGGTAGCAATAACCAGCCACTTGTAATTTGCCCGATTGCGAGCACACGATAATTTAGATTCCACTTGTAATCTAGCCCGAAAATTAATAAGGGCAAGATTATGGGGCCTATCTATCAAGCTTCGAAAGGAGCTTGACGGCCCGTGTTTCTGGCGAGTCTTCAGACTCGCCAGAAACAGCAGTTATGAAGCAGCGCTCTGAGCAGGCGGACAGACATCGCTGAAAATCAACCCGGATTGATTGACACCTCCCTGCTGGTGGCCCATTGGCTGCAAGTCTGCAGGGGGCGGCGTTGCACCAGCAGCTCTTGTGAGCTGCTGGTGCAATGCTGAATACGGAGAGCGTATTGCTCTCCGCATTCATCGAGGTCTGGCGGACCTGATCTGCACTGTCGGATCAGGTCCGCCAGACTTTGTTAAATAGAGGCCTATAAGTGGAGCAGTATTTATCGCTCTCGCGCTAATTCCGCTAGAAGTAAGCTTTTTGCACGTGTTGGGTAGCGCTCGAATTACAGGTTAAATGTAAAAAAGCTGATGTTTGGAAAAAGCCTGAAGTTAGAATATTGCGTGCATGATAACCTATTTCCCCCTAGAAGTCAAAGGAGCAAAAAAAAAAATGGGGAAAAAAAACACTACTTGTAATGGCTGGTTAATTACCGCACACCCGCAACCGGGCAAATTTGCTATTATTTAGAGATCGTTAGTGTTTAATGGCTCTTTATTGGTATTAACCTGCTAGGTGTAAAACTAAAATACTGTTTCAACAGATTCTGCTGTTGGTTAGTTAAAGGGAGATTCTAGTGCATAAGTTACATCTTGCAAATGAGTTAAACACATAGTTAAAGTTCCACTCAGAGCAGCAAGTGCTGCTGAGTTGAAGTGGCAGGGTTGTGCGACTGCCACAGTTTTTTGCCTCACAGGCTTTTTCCTTCTCTGGCCTAATGATTTTTTACAGCTCCTAAACTGGACTTTAACTATGCATTTAATCTCTTTCTTAGAGCATGCAATTTTTGCATTAGAATGTCCCTTTAATTAACCATTAACACTAGTAATTGTATACACTGAAGCTGATAGTTCTTAAAATGGCTGTTAAGAAAGATTCGTTTTCTGCAGTTTACAAAGGTTCATTTTATGTTAGCCACATTAGAGTACATAAAGGGTCACTTTTCTGTTCCTTTTCTGTTCATTTTAATTTAATTCATACCACAGCCATTAGTAACTTCAGATAGCCAAAAGTTTATGATATTGTGCAAAACTTTATGTAATTAAAATGTGAAATACTTTTAAACCGTAAAACACACAAATATTCAATAAAATCAAAGTAATATTTTAAAATTATTTTGACGCTAATATTTTTGTGTGCTTGTAAATGGACATATGGAAGTATGACAGTATTCCTGAAGCGAAAAGGAAGTCATATGTATTTCACACCAGCTGAATTTAATAAAGCTTTTTGTCTAATAATTAAACGTTAGCAATATAAACTTAAAAGGGACAGTCTAGTCAAAATTAAACTTTCATGATTCAGATAGAGCATGCAATTTTAAATAACTTTCTAATTTACTTTTAACATCAAATTTGCTTTGTTCTCTTGGTATTCTTTGTTGAAAGCTAAACCTAGGTATGGTCAGAGTCAGCACTGATCGGCTAAAATGTAAGCCTGTCAAAAGAACTGAAATAAGGGGCCAGTCTGCAGAGGCTTAGGTACAAGTTAATCACAAAGGTAAAAAGTGTATTAATATAACTGTGTTGGTTATGCTAAACTGGGGAATGGGTAATAAAGGGATTATCTATCTTTTTAAACAAAACAAATTCTGGAGTAGACTGTCCCTTTAAGACATCTTACATCATCATGTTATAAAAAGCAAGAATTACTAGTTCTGTATACTGCATTTTTTTTACATCAGTTAAAAATAATATACAGAAAATATTTTTTACAATAATCTAAACCTTGTGTATTGGATGGTTTTTTTACAGTTACATCCTATTTTATTGTTCTATTAGTCCACCACCAAAGGTTCCACTAAAATCGTTGAAGGGGTAAAAAAATATAACGCTTGAAAGAGTTTGTTGACCCTGTGAGAAAAATCAATGGGCTAGATTCATAGAGGTTCCATAGTCTGCAGAAGGACGAGATAATGTTCAAATTCACAGAGGCTAAATTTGCACAGCAGCAAAAAAATCAGTTCACTATTCGATATTTGTTTAGTTTTAAACTAAACGAATACTGAATATTCGTCAAACATTTACATTCATTTTTGTTAAATGAATGTAAATGTTCCTTTGCTACAGGCGAAAAAGTTATATGTACCTCTAGCGTGCTGAAGAGCCGCACTAATCCCGACCCTTCTTCACAGAGCCACTGGGTGCACTACCTTAAAGGGACACTGTCACTGAACCCAATTTTTTTCTTTCGTGATTCAGATAGAGCATGCAATTTTAAACAACTTTCTAATTTACTCCTATTATCAATTTTTCTTCGTTCTCTTGCTTTCTTTATTTGAAAAAGAAGGCATCAAAGCTATTTTTTGGTTCAGACCATGGAAAGCACTTGTTTATTGGTAGGTGAATTTATCCACCAATCAGCAAGAACAACACAGTGTGTTCACCAAAAATGGGCCGGCATCTAAACTTACATTCTTGCATTTCAAATAAAGATACCAAGAGAATGAAAAGAATTTGATAATATAAGTAAATTAAAAAGTTGCTTAAAATTGCATGCTCTATCTGAATCACGATAGAAAAAAATTTGGGTTCAGTATCGCTTTAAGATAAAATCTCTCCAAAACTGAAATCCTTATTTCCCCCCTTCTTCCAAAATCTCTATCCCTAATCTTTCTATAACTGCTGATAATAACATTATTACCACAACCCCAGGTGCCCGATGTCTTGGGGTCATACTTGACACAGATCCTTCACTCCTCACATCCAGTCTTTGGCCAATTCCTGCCATTTCCACATGAAAAACATCTCGAAAATTCGCCACTTCCTCACACAAGATACAACTAAGATTTTAATCCACTCTCTCATCATTTTTCGCCTTGACTATTGCAACGCTATCCTCTGCCAGGCTGGTGTTCTCTCTCCCACAGGAGCTACTGGTCACATACTGTGAAAAGCGAATAAAAAAAGCATGTGAAAAGAGGCTGTCTGTAGGGGCTTAGAAACAGGCAGAAATTTAGAGGTTTAAATGTATAAAGTATATTAATATAAGAATGTTGGTTGTGCAAAGCCGGGGAATGGATAATAAAGGCATTGGGGCCTATCTATCAAGCTCCGTGTTTCTGGCGAGCCTGCAGGCTCGTCAGAAACACCAGTTATGAAGCTAAAGACCGCTGCTACATATCCCTGTCCGCCTGCTCTGATGAGGCGGACAGGAATCACCGGAATTCAACCCCCTGCTGGCGGCTGATTGGCCGCGAGTCTGCAGGGGGCGGTGTTGCACCAGCAGCTCTTGTGAGCTGCTGGTGCAATGCTGAATATGGAGAGCGTATTGCTCTCCGCATTCAGCGATGTCTGTCGGACCTGATCCGCACTGTCGGATCAGTTCCGACAGACATATGATAAATAGGCCCCATTATCTATCTTTTTAAACAAAAACTATTTTGATGTTGACTATCCCTTTAACTTCTCACTGCATAGTCCCACTGTCATGTATACCAACCTCACACGAACCCCTTCTAAACATTACAGACCACACTAGTTAAAGGGACATAATACTCATATTCTAAATCACTTGAAACTGATGCAGTATAACTGTAAAAAGCTGACAGGAAAATATCACCTGAGCATCTCTATGTAAAAAAGGAAGATATTTTACCTCACAATTTCCTCAGCTCAGAAGAGTAAGTGCTGTGTAAAAAGTTATCTTTCAGTTACTGCCCAGCTCAGCTGCAGGTAAAAAAAATGAAGAAATAAGCAGCTGCCAATCAGCAGTGCTGAGGTCATGAACTCTTTTACTGTAATCTCATGAGATTTCACTTAACTCTCATGAGATTTCATAGTAAACTCCCTTAAAATGAATAGGGAAATAAAATGAGTGTGCACAAAGCTCGCTCCCTTGCCTGTCCTGGGACAGACATAATAATTTGCTGCTTTAAAGTCCTTTGCAATGAGGTTTGAATACTTAGGACATTTTGAGGTAAAATATCTTTCTTTTTTACATAGAGATGTTCAGGTGATATTTTCTAGTCAGCTTTTTACACCTATGCAGCATCACTTTCAAGTGTTTAAACATTTGGGTATCATGGCCCTTTAAAAGAAAGCCAAAACAAAACTAAATAACACCATCCAGTCTAACAAATACAAAAAGACAACTTGAAAAGGCAGAAAAATAATATAAAAATTAGGTATATCTAAGGTATTAGGTATCAAAATATATATTTATTTAAAAATCATTAATGTAAATCTTAGCAGCCAGCCCATTTTAGGTTCAGCACCATGGATATAGCGCTTGCTTATTGGAGGCTGACATTTACCCACCAATAAGCAAGCATAACCCAGGTTCTCAACCAAAAATGGGCCGGCTCCTATGCATCACATTCCTGCTTTTTAAATAAAGATAGCAAGAGAACAAAGAAAAAATCATAATAGGAGTAAATTAGAAAGTTGCTTAAAATTGCATGCTCCAGGCTCTTGAGGGCTCTTGAGTTCTGAGGGAGGAGCCCAGGTGTGTGGTCACGTGAAGCACCTGCTCCGACTACCTTCCCTGCAAGCCTGTTGGCGAGAATTCGGTGCCCAAACCCTTGGACCCCGGGCGGCTTGCAAATTAAAATACTACCACTACTGGAACTCGGCTAGTGCCATACCAACGCACTAAGCTGCTTATGCCAATTGTATGGACACATACCTCTCAGAAAATATCGGCATAAAGATCCATCGCATAACATAAAGATTTATCTAACACCATCACTAAACTGCACTACTGCCTGTAAAGGAGAAAGGGAACAGAAAGGTGAACCTTACCTAAACGGCTATACCCAGAGTGTTAATCCTCCAATACACCTTTTTCCTGCAGGCGCTGGGTGAGAAAGGCTGCATCTGTCTGGGAATACCTCCTCAGCCATACATACCAGAGGCGAAGCCCAACTGATCAGTTACCAGCCTGTACGGACGGAGCCCCCCTGCACCTTAGCCCTTTCTGACCTGTCGGGTAGTTGAAGGAAGTTTGCCTCTGCTGTCCGGTGGTGGGTGCCGACGCGGCCGTCTTCATCTTCCTGACTCGGGAGTAGGAGGAATCACCTGATTGCCGGATCTTCTTTGGCTGCGGTCTGGCCGTTTTTTCCTGTGTCCCGCTACGCTTCTGGCAACGAGGAAAAGGAGCGCAACGTCTCCGGGAGTGTTACTCCTCATTGGCCCAGGGATCCCCTCCCACCGATGTTGCGTGAGGGACTTGGATCACTCCGCTCGCCTAATTGTCTCCCCAGGACCGGGCCGCTGTCCTCATCTAAATACCTGCCCTGAGTCTTGGCTGGTGAAGCTGACCAGCGCTGCCTGCCTGGTCTCCACACTCACCACTCTCCTTTCATGGTTGTTGTGAAGGGGGAGCCCGGATTACCCAGAAAAACTTCTGTGATTGCTTCTTAGCTCCTCGTGTACAGTCTGGACGGTAGCTGGTAAAGTACATGCTAACTGTTTGATATCTGCACATGTTTTCTTAATGTGTTAAACAGATTAATAGCCACTATCTTTGTTTTTTAACTTTCCTTTGCTATAAATAAGTTGTGGCTGACATCCCTCCCAGAACTTTGCCGGTTTCTTTGGGAAAGAAACCATATAACAAGAACAGTACTATTAGAACGGTTTAAAAAACATGATTGTTCTTAAGAGACATAACAGTGTCAACCTTGGAGACACTGATTAATCTTTTTTTTTGCACACATACTTTGAGGAAGATAAAGTGAACAGAAGAGATTAATATGTTTGGCATATGATACTACCCCCCTTTCAGAATTTGTTGTATGTTTCTTTTTGCAAAAAGGGGAAAGGTTCAGAAGGGAAGAAGGAAGGAAGGAGGAAGGCTGGAAAGATATTGCTTCTGTTTATATTAACAAATTAATATTTTCTTATTTTAAGTGCATAGTAATGTATCCCCTTGAATATGGTTACACAGGTTTTGCGATTAATTTGATGAAGGTTAAATAAGGCACCGAATAGCTGTTTAAGTTAAGACATAGTGATGAATCATAGCTTAAGTGCTAAAGTGTATTTCCTTCTGTGTTTCTTATTCTAGGAGGGTAACAAATTGCTGTCCTAAGTGTAAACATAAATAGTTGATAACCTACGTTGTGATACATATACAAAGCTGGGTACTGCCCAGACTAATATCGAATACAAAAGTGGAGTACATTTGTGACTTTTTCTGTACCATATAATACACTCAACCTAGAAAAATAGAAAGACACTATATAAAAAGTGTCATTTACAAGGAAATTTCAAGTTCGGTGGTGATTACTGAAATAAAAATATTTACTATATAAGTAACAGATTGTGAAGAGATACACACAGGTACTAAAGGGGGTAAATTAATGTAGTAGTTTTCTTGATTTCATATACTGGCAAGTTAAAAGTGATTATATATAAAACCTAAATAACTGAGTACAAAGCATAAGCAAACTGGATACTGTTTAAGTATAGCTTAACTCTCTAGGAATCAGGAGCATTGCAGTAACTAGAAATAGGAGAGAAGAATAATTCGACACATAGGTTAAGCTTGTTTGGCTTAACTTTTTCCTTCCCTGTTTTTTCTGGGATTGAGAGTCTTGTAGTGAATAAATAAACAACAGTGTACTCAGGGGTGTGATCAACCTGCGCTGGGAAAGTTACCAATAAACCACTGGGTAAATGGAGTATCCTCAAACTCCACAGAGAGAAATACAATCATACAATAGTAATAAGGATATTACTATAATAACCCTTGGCGCTAACGTGTAGCTAAAATTGGTAATGCAGAGGTTCTAATTATTGTATAGTATAAACAATAAATTACCTTGGTGCAAATGGAAATGATAATTCCTTGCAAAAATGTGAAAACTGGGTAGTTGATTATGGGATGCGCTTAAGGATGAACAAGAGTAATGGTGCAAGTAAAAAATAAACAAATTTTATTACAATCTTAATCGTGCACAGAAATATTTTTTAAAACAAAATTTAAAAGACACTCTGATCAGGCGTTTGACAATGTAGTATCAATAAAAATCCCTAAAAACCTCAAAATAAAATTGCATAAAAGAAATAACAATAAAACAACAATGAGACAATCACTATCACAAATGGTTAATTTGAGATAGAGAACAAAGATCCCATTGGAAACCAAGGAAGATCCACGTCAGCTGGAAGTTAGTGGTATTTTAACCGGAGCTGTAACGAGATGAGATCCAAATGAACAGACAGGAAGAGAGCCAAAATTTAAGGTGTTCACTTATTACTTACACCGAAAATGCTCTATGAAGTCCCAGCTGTCTCTCTATAGCGGTCCTGGATTAGATCACTGCTGGATGGATCCCCGAAATGAAGGAAAACCTCTTGTCTTTTACAATCCGTATCAGCAATCACGCCAGATAAACCAAAGGTGGAACGATATCCTAGAGCAAGCCCCCCTCAATCCCCTGAGATTGATAAAAGACTTGTTTGTAGTGCTTGCTCTTAGTGTTTGAAACACGCAAGAAGTCACATCAGTTACAGGATGGTGAAAGTCGATGTTAGATGCTGGTCACAATATAACCAGGGTTATGTGGATTGCATCAGTTGATTCTCTTCCGCAAAAACTTTGTTCTTGGTTCAAATAGAGTCTTTCATGTGGTTTTTCTTAACATTGTTATAGGAATTACTGCCTTTAAAATGTCAATGGGTTTCACCCAGTTCTGGGCTTTTTCAAAGCCCAGAACTGGGTGAAACCCATTGACATTTTAAAGGCAGTAATTCCTATAACAATGTTAAGAAAAACCACATGAAAGACTCTATTTGAACCAAGAACAAAGTTTTTGCGGAAGAGAATCAACTGATGCAATCCACATAACCCTGGTTATATTGTGACCAGCATCTAACATCGACTTTCACCATCCTGTAACTGATGTGACTTCTTGCGTGTTTCAAACACTAAGAGCAAGCACTACAAACAAGTCTTTTATCAATCTCAGGGGATTGAGGGGGGCTTGCTCTAGGATATCGTTCCACCTTTGGTTTATCTGGCGTGATTGCTGATACGGATTGTAAAAGACAAGAGGTTTTCCTTCATTTCGGGGATCCATCCAGCAGTGATCTAATCCAGGACCGCTATAGAGAGACAGCTGGGACTTCATAGAGCATTTTCGGTGTAAGTAATAAGTGAACACCTTAAATTTTGGCTCTCTTCCTGTCTGTTCATTTGGATCTCATCTCGTTACAGCTCCGGTTAAAATACCACTAACTTCCAGCTGACGTGGATCTTCCTTGGTTTCCAATGGGATCTTTGTTCTCTATCTCAAATTAACCATTTGTGATAGTGATTGTCTCATTGTTGTTTTATTGTTATTTCTTTTATGCAATTTTATTTTGAGGTTTTTAGGGATTTTTATTGATACTACATTGTCAAACGCCTGATCAGAGTGTCTTTTAAATTTTGTTTTAAAAAATATTTCTGTGCACGATTAAGATTGTAATAAAATTTGTTTATTTTTTACTTGCACCATTACTCTTGTTCATCCTTAAGCGCATCCCATAATCAACTACCCAGTTTTCACATTTTTGCAAGGAATTATCATTTCCATTTGCACCAAGGTAATTTATTGTTTATACTATACAATAATTAGAACCTCTGCATTACCAATTTTAGCTACACGTTAGCGCCAAGGGTTATTATAGTAATATCCTTATTACTATTGTATGAGTGAATAAATAAAGCCATTTATTAAACAGCTAAACAAATGCACTAAAAAATAAAAAGCATTTCGATACTTAGAAAGAACTGATTGAACTCTTTTTAAGGACATAAAGTAACACACCGCCATAATTTAAAACACTTTAATTCACTTTTTTTTTTTTTTTTTTTTTCCTTCCCCCCACATCCTCACGAAATACCCTCACAACTCACTCCCTCACTCCTTTTTTTTTTTTTTTTTTTTTTTTTCTCTCTCTCTACCCCTTCAATAGATAACACTTTAAATCACTATTCAGCACTTTAGGTGGGGGAATTTGTCCCCCACCTTCTTTTTGTTTCATTTTTAAGCACTTAATCAATTCATGGATAAATTTCTACACACACACACTAAGACCCCCTCACCAGCTATGGCGGCCAGACATAGAGATAAGAAAAACAAAAATACGATAGAAACACAGGTAGACATTCACTCACTCTCCTCTAATCTCTCCTATAACAAAGAAAGTGCAGATACTCAAGCACTGGTATCCAGTATAACTGAAGCACTTTCCCCAAGATTTGAATCTCTCAAACTTGAGATTAAACAAGACATCGTATCCCTCACTAATGAAATTCGACAATTTGCAAATAGACTTCAAGAAGCTGAACAAAGAGTGTCAGACTTGGAGGATATTAGCTCAATTCACAGTTCTAAACTAGAAACTGCAGATATAACACTATCCAAAATACAAACTAAAATAGAGGATCTTGAAGATCGCTCGCGGAGGAACAATTTAAGAATAATAGGGGTCCCAGAGGGGAAACAACATGAAGATTTGGGAAAATTTATATCTGAAACCTTAGTACAAATACTAGGATTACCTCCCTCATATCCTCCAATAATAGTTGAAAGGGCCCACAGAGTAGGGCGTCAGTCTGATGAAGGAAGAGGGAAGACTAGAGCTAGACCAATAATAGCTAAATTACTAAATTTTCAGGATAAGATGGTAATATTTCAGTACTACCGAAAGAATCAACCTATCTCCCTAGGGACCAACAATATACTAATATTCCAGGATTTCTCCGCTGAAACAGCAGGGAAAAGAAAAGAGTTATCCCCTATCTGTACGAAACTTATTAAAGCAGGTTACCGTGCCACCATAATTTATCCGGCTAAATTAAAGGTTATTCTCAATGACGAAGTTCACTTGTTTGAATCTGCAAAAAAAGCAGAGAAATTTGTAGAAGAGCTAGAAAGGAATGATAATAGATGAAAAATCAGTATATTTTTTGAGTTTTACAGATTACAGTCTGATACTCGATGCAAGGTGTAAGCTCTATTAGGGGGTTATGCAGGGCCCCCAGGGGAATGCCTGCATTAGGAGGGTATATAGCTTCAGGGAATTTTCTTTTTTTTTTTTTTTTTTTTTGTTTTGTTGTCTTTTTTTTTTTTTTTTGGGTGGCTGAGAGATGGGCAGGGCAGATAAATGTAAAATAACCTCTTGGAATATTGGAGGTCTCACCTCCCCTATCAAACGAAAATCAGTTTTGGCTCACCTACAAAAAATTGGCACTGATATAGCTATGCTACAAGAAACTCACTTAAATTTGCAGGAAGTGCTAAAATTAAAGTCCTCTTGGGTAAAGGAAGTGGTTGCTTCTACGGGCACAAAAAGGAAGAGAGGTGTGGCAATCTTGTTAGGGAAAAGAATTAATTATGAAATTTTGCACAGTATTTCAGACCCGGAAGGGAGATATATAATTTTAAAATTAAAGATAGAAGGAATCCTGTATACACTTTGTAACCTATATGCTCCTAATGTATTCGATCCAATATTCTGGGACAATCTGCAATCAAAAATAATTTCTGAATCAATAGGATACCTAATTCTGGGCGGGGATTATAACATGGCCCCACACCAACCCCTGGACAGACTCAGACAGAAGTCCATTGTGGGGAAGAATAGGCGAGATAGCCTGGAAACTAAAATGTTCAAGAAAATCTCTCAAAATTTGTTAGTCAGGGACATATGGAGACTACAGAATCCAGATCTGAGAGATTTTACCTGTTTGTCTCGAGCTCACAAAACTCTATCCAGAATAGATTTATTCCTTATAGATGAAAGGCTATGTAAAATGAAAATTATAGCCAAAATACTTCCCATATGTATATCAGACCATAGCCCCATCACAATAGAAATTCAATATAATGACTTCAAACTAAGATCCTCTCGCTTCTTCTTCCCCACATGGCTGGCGAATGAGTTAAAATTTAAAAACTGGTTAAAAAGCAAATATGAAGAATATGCTGAATTTAATAAGACTTATGGTGACCGCCCAGATATTTTCTGGGAGGCTGCAAAGGCAGTTCTTAGGGGGGAAATGATTTCATATATTGCTAACAGAAATAAAACACTAAGAATCAGAGAAACAGAAGTGACAAAAGCTGTAATCAACTCATATAATCGCTATTTGCTGGATAACTCCCCGGGAAATTGGATCAGATATATTAGAGCAAAAAATGAAAGAGACTCATTTTTAACTTATAGAGAGACCCAAAAGGAGCTTAAACTTCAGGCAAGACTTTATCGCTATGGCAATAAAGCTGGAAAGTTATTGGCTAATTTGATGAAAAAAGAAAAAAGATCTCCATTAATAGATAAGCTTCTGCATAAGAAGAAAACTCACACAAATGTAGATGATATCTCTAACATATTTTTAGAATACTTCAAAGAGATCTACTCTTTAAGGGATGCAGATAAAACTAAATCAGATGAATTCTGGAGCAAAATTACCCACCCTGTACTTGACGGTGAAAAAATGTTAATGGTTAACTCCCCAATTTCTCAGGAAGAAATTCTAAAGATGATTCAGGATCTTCCATCAAACAAGGCTCCTGGTCCGGATGCATTACCAAATGAATTTTATAAAATTCTTGCACCATTCGTTGTTTCACCGTTAAGTAAACTTTTTAACCACATGTTTATCAATGGAAAGGCAGTCTCGCCTCAGTTTTGTGCATCTCACACTACTTTGGTTCTTAAACCCGGGAAGGATCCGACAAAAAAGGAATCTTACAGGCCCATAGCACTATTAAATTCTGATTACAAGATCCTGACCTCTATTTTAGCCAAGAGACTGCAATTAGTTCTCCCGGAAATAATACACAAAGACCAAGCTGGATTTTTGCAGAAACGAAATCTAACAGCAAAGATTAGGGAAGTATTAGTCACTTTAGACTACTTTAAATCTACTGAGTTGGCGGGGCAGAGGAGAGAGGGGGACTCCCCAGATCTAGCAATTGTTTCAATTGATGCAGAAAAAGCATTTGATTCAATCCATCAGGACCACCTGTTCTCGTCTCTCCACAAGTTTGGCTTCAGTGGGCACTTCCCTAAATTTGTGGAGAACTTATATAAAAAATCATTCACCAGGTTAATCGTTAATAATACATTATCTTCTGAGATATTGCTGGAAAGGGGAACGCGCCAGGGATGCCCCCTCTCTCCTCTCCTCTTCAATATTTCAATTGAACCACTGGCAATAGCGATAAGAACACAAATAGAAGGAATCAGAATAGGTAGAGCAGAGCTTAAAATTGCGTTATACGCAGATGACATCCTGCTTTACATCTCTAACACGCAAAATAATATACCTATACTTATTTCAATTATAGAACAATTCGGATCCTTCTTGGGTTATAGGATCAATGCGTCAAAATCTGAATTATTATGGATTAGAAAAAACCCAGACTCCTTGATAGAAATTCCTTTTAGAGTCTCAGAATCATTTAGATATTTGGGGATAATGATCATTTCCGACCTAGATAAATGCTATGATCTTAATGTAAAACCAGTACTGAGAGAGATTGAGGCGAGTTTAAAATTATGGCAAAATTTCCCACTCTCGATCTCAGGTCGTATTGCCGCATTTAAAATGATTTTGCTTCCAAAGTTGTTATTCATTTTACAGAATACTCCAATAATTCTTAAAAGGAAGGATATTGAAAAAATTAATAGTAGGTTGAGAATTTTTATATGGCAGAATAAAAAACCAAGAATCTCGTTAATGAAGCTTTCACTTCCCAGGAAGTATGGTGGACTTGCATTGCCGGATATACAATTCTACAACCTGGCCTCACTGGCCCGAATAGTTGTAGATTGGATTCTAAACAAAGATTATGTAACAAACAATGAACTTGAAAAAAATGTAAGTCTACCATATCTTCCCACAGCTTTGATACACTGCAATCCTAAGACAGTCCCCCAGGAAATTAAAATATTCAAAACATTAATATATCCACTACAGGCATGGAGGAAGATATGTAGGTTATTATCTATCAAAGGAAATGTCTCCAACTATATGCCAATTAGAGGGAACCCTAAATTTCAAGCGGGACTACAATCGGCACCTTTCCAAAAATGGCATACATTAGGTTTGAATAATGTCTCCCAGATGATAGACTGGAATGGCCAATGTATTAAAACATTTGAGAGTTTAAAAAGAGAATTCAGTCTTAGTAACCAAGAATTTTTTGCATACTTACAAATTAGACACTTCATAACTAAGATGACAAATGAATCTGGCTGGAACTGGTCCTGGGGGAAGTTGGAGAATCTGCTGGTGTTAGCTAAAAATGGGTTTATGTCAATCTCACCATGTTATCAATTATTAATATCTAACAAAGGGGAGATGAATTTAGGAAACTTAACAGTTGCATGGGACTCCATGATAACTCAACATACCATAAATCTAAATAAAATCCAGGCTTCTATTTCAAAAGTATCACAAATTACTTTATCGGCCACATGGAGAGAATCCCATATTAAGTTACTGTATAGGACTTACTATACCCCGAAAAAAGGGACAAGATGTGGGAATATTAGTTTTTGTATATGTCCAAAATGTTCATTACCATCGGCAGACCTTATCCACATGATCTGGGAATGCCCTAAGATTAAAAATTTTTGGGCTAAAATAGAATACTGGATTAATCATGTTTTAAAAATCTCTCCTCTGAGGTTAGACATAGTTTCTGTAATCCTTCTATGGGAAGCAACGAAAGACCTCCGGAAGCACAATAAAATAGTTAATATGATTATCCTAGCGGCAAGATATCTAATTTTCAAAAAATGGAAAGGAAGGGCAAGTCCCAGTATAAATGAGCTTAAAAATTGCCTAAAAAAACAATATATGATAGAGCAAAGAGACACCAACATAGAAGAAGAGAATGACATTGAAGGTTTCTTTAAAAAATGGACAACTTTCATTAAAATATTTCCATTGAATGAAAGAGAACATTTGATATACCCATTCAGGAACTCAGAATTGGTACTCCTGGGTCTATGGTAGTCTTCCTTGCTCATCTCTCGCCCCCCCTCCTTTTTTCATGTTTTTTTTTTTTTTTTTTTTTTTTTCTTCCCTCTGTTGATGGTTACATGCTGTGTTTAATGTTATTACGCCTAGCGCTGTTGGGTTGGATAGGCCATTCCTCCCTTAGTGGATTAGGTATGGTAGGCTGGTTGACTTTCATATGAATAATTGATTTAAGACGGAAAGGGAAGTAAAGGGTAAAATTTAATTATTGTTTTGGCTGTTAATTTATAGCATGATAAAATGATGTAAATTATGGTATATGTTGTACCTGAAAGTTTAATTTACATTAGCATTTTGTGAAAAAGAATAAGCACTATATCATTATGCTTTACTTGTTTGATATGAATATCTCGAAGCTAGGGAAAAATAGAAAAAATGAGGTTGAGACTATTTCTTTTTCTTTCTATTTCATTTCTGTGATGCAACAGAAATAATAATATGCTGGTCATGATGTGTATATTGTTAATACTTTTCTCTGGTATTTATGCATTTTTGATGATGTATTACATCCATGTTGTATCGTGATCTCAACCTCAATAAATAAAATATAAAAAAAAAAAAAAATTGCATGCTCCATCTGAATCATTAAAGAAAAAAAATTGCGTTTAGTGTCCCTTTAATAAAAAAGTTAAAAATATCTCTTAAATCACATGTTTAAGCTATGAACCTTTTACAGAATGCTACAATTAATAAATTAATTTGTGATTGTAATTAAGTGTTTGGGCAAATGCTTATTATGAAATTATAATAAACTGAACCCAATTTTTTTCTTCCGTGATTCAGACAGAGCATTCTATTTTAAACAACTTTCTAATTTACTCCTATTATCAAATTGTCTTCATTCTCTTGGTATGTTTATTTGAAAAGCAAGAATGTAAGTTTAGATGCTGGCCCATTTTAGGTGAACAACCTGGGTTGTCCTTGCTGACTGGACAGCACCAATAAACAAGTGCTGTCCATGGTTCTGAATGAAACATTAGCTGGCTCCTTAGCTTAGATGCCTTATTTTTCAAATAAAGATAGCACGAAAACAAAGAAAAATTAATAATAGAAGATTATTATGAAGTTGCTTAAAATTGCCTGTTCTATTGCCATGAAAGAAAAAAATTTGGGTTCAGTATCCCTTTAATTGCCAACATTATAAATTGAAATGTGTTCAATGAAAAAATGGCAAACGCAATATAGTCAGTCGCTATCAGTATTGAATCAATTAGGGATATGTTTTGCTTTCATGAATACTCAAAAAATGTTGAAAAGCCTGTTACTGATAATTTTTGATAGTAGATAACATGATTTTTATTTTAAAAAATTATCAAATCCATTAATAATTTTTTTTATTAACTGTGGTGCTTGCATTATCATTTAAAGATCTGGTTATACTTACATATTTAATAATTTCTGTACATTGTACAGTGCAGACTTTTGACACTTTTTTGGCCCCATTCATTTTTATGAGAGTCTGGGAAGTCTCTTCTTCCACATAAATGCCACAAAGGTACCTGAAGTCATCATATGATGACAATGAGCAGAAATAAACAGCATGGTAAATTCACTTGACATTTAAAAGCTGAATATAAGCTAAAAAATACACAATGATTAGTTTGAAGACTTTTACAAATAAATTATAGCTTTGATATTAAGAAAGCTTAGGAGTGTGCAATTGTCTGTTTTGCAAGAATGATATCTATTTGTAAGAGCACTAGATGGCAGTACTATTTCCTGCCATTTCGTGCGCCAGACATTTTTCTTGGTATCTCTTCAACAAAGAATACCATTGGAATGCAGCTAATTTGATAATGGAAGAAGGTTGGAAACTTTATTTAAATTGTATGCTCTGCCTGAATCACAAAAGAAAATGTTTGAGTTTCATATCACTATTTAAAGCGTTTTGCGCGCGTCGGGTTGCGCTCGTATTATGAGTTGAAAGTAAATTGTTTTCGCTGGCGCGCTAACCTGATGAGTGCAAAAAGCCGAAATTCAAATATCACAACTGCGATAGCCTATTCCAGATCTAGTGGATCACTTTAACAATAACATTCTGAACTTATCTTATACCTATAAAATGAGTGACACCACCATTGAGTATCTGGATTTAGAGCTAGGAACACCCTTACTACAAACTATAGAAAACCCTTGTCAATTATATTGAGAGCAGACTCTTGCCATGCCCCACACATGAGGAAAGGGATCCCGAAAAGGTCAATACTTACAACTACGAAGGAACTGTACAACACTAAAATCATACAGAGAACATGCAAAAGATTTGACCGAAAGACTAACAAAAAGAGGATACAATAAAAAAATAATTCCAAGAATTGATCATTCAGTTTGTAGAATGGATAATGCCCAACATAGAAAAAAGAGAAATTAACAAAAACAAAAATTAGACTCAGGGACAACACATTTCATAACCAAATATAGTAATCAATTCTATCAAATCAGTAATATAATAAAAAAATACTTGCTAGTTCTGAATGTGGATCAAACACTGAGACACAACATAGATAAAGGAGTCAGATGTTTAGCCAGAAGAGCACCTAACACATGGTAAAAAAAGAGATTTGACAAAGGAACAGACACTAGACTAAATTGGTTATCATCTGTGAAAGGCTTCTATAGATGTGGACATCTGCCATGTAAAATATATTCATATACAAAAAAAGAGCTTTACATTCACATCCACACAGACCAGTCAGGCCTTCAAGATACAAAGTAGGATAGACTGCACCTCTACATATGTATTATATCTTCAAACCTGTGGCTATTGCCTTAAACAATATGTAGGCATAACAACACATCCCTTTAAATAAAGAATAATCTATTTTGAAGTGGAAATCCCCAAAACCCCTGCAGAGAAACACTTCCGCACAAATGGAGAAGGCACATCACGGTTTTTGTTTATGGGTATAGAACAGATAAGGAAAGAACCATTATGAGGAGACAGACTCCAAAACCTACTCAGAAGAGAGGTTTATTGGATCTTTACATTAGAGACCTGACTACCCCAAGGTATTAACAAAAAATATTATATTAACCTGTATGTAGAATAAAACATTGCAACAAAGGAATTACAGAGCAAGATTAGCTAAATATAATGGGTAAAATTTAAGGACTCAATAGAAAAGATGAGGATGGACAAGCGCGCAAACAAATGACATACAGTTGTGCTCATAAGTTTACATACCCTGGCAGAATTTATGATTTCTTGGCCATTTTTCAGAGAATATGAATGATAAAACAAAAACTTTTCTTTCACTCATGGTTAGTGTTTGGCTTGAGCCACTTATTATAAATCAACTGTGTTTACTCTTTTTTAAATCATAATGACAACAGAAACTACCCAAATGGCCCTGATCAAAAGTTTACATACCCCAGTTCTTAATACAGTGTATTGCCCCCTTTAATATCAATTACAGCTTGAAGTCTTTTGTGGTATTTGTGGATGAGGCTCTTTATCTTCTCAGATTGTAAAGCTGCCCATTCTTCCAGGCAAAAAGCCTCCAGTTCCTGTAAATTCTTGACTGTCTTGCATGAACTGTACATTTGAGATCTCCCCAGAGTGGCTCAATGATATTGAGGTCAGGAGACTGAGATGGCCACTCCAGAACCTTCACTTTATTCTGCTGTAGCCAATGACAGGTCAACTTGGGCTTGTGTTTAGGATCATTGTCATGTTGGAATGTCCAAGTACGTCCCATGCGCAGCTTCCGAGCTGATGAATGCAAATTTTCCTCCAGTATTTTTTGATAACATACTGCATTCATCTTGCCATCAATTGTGACAAAATTTCCTGTGCCTTTGTAGCTCACACATACCTTTCATCATAGGCCTTGTTGACTCCTCTCCAAATGTAGTGTTTATGGTTGTGGCCAAAAAGCTCAATTTTGGTCTCATCACTGCAAATGACTTTGTGCCAGAAAGTTTGAGGCTTGTCTCTGTGCTGTTTGGCGTATTGTAAGCGGGATACTTTGTGGCATTTGGTAGTAATGGCTTTCTTCTGGCGACTCGACCATGCAGCCCATCTTTCTTTAAGTGCCTCCTTATTGTGCATCTTGAAACAGTCACACCACATGTTTTCAGAGAGTCCTGTATTTCACCTGAAGTTATTTGTGGGGTTTTTTTTTGCATCCCGAACAATTTTCCTGGCAGTTGTGGTTGAAATTTTAGTTGGTCTACCTGACCGTGATTTGGTTTCAACAGAACTCCTCATTTTCCACTTCTTGATTAGAGTTTAAACACTGCTGATTGGCATTCTCAATTCCTTGGATATCTTTTTATATCCCTTTCCTGATTTATACAGTTCAAATACTTTTTCCCGCAGATCCTTTGACAATTCTTTTGCTTTCCCCATGTCTCAGAATTCAGAAACGTCAGTGCAGCAGTGGATGAAATATGCAAGGGTCTGTCAGGAGTCCAGAAACTTATTGACCTTTTATACACACAGACTAATTACTAGCAAACAGATCACAGGTGAGGATGGTTACCTTTAATAGCCTTTAAAACCCATTTGTGTCAACTTTTGTGCATGTTATAAAGCCAAAATCACCAGGGTATGTAAGCTTTTGATCAGGGTCATTTGGGTAGTTTCTGTTGTTATTATGATTTAAAAAGAGTAAACACAGTTGATTGATAATAAATGGCTTCAGCAAAACACTAACCATAAGTGAAAGAAAAGTTTTTGTGTTATCATTCATATTCTCTGAAAAATGGCCAAGAACTGAAATTCACCCATTCATTAGACTATTTAGTAGTGTGATTCCATACAAATTCATCTGTGATATAACAGATATCAGACTAGTACCCGTGCACAGATAATTATTATTGATAAAAAAGACAAATATGTTAAAATATGCCCCTAAACAAAAGGTAAAATCATAAATAAAAAATGAATGTAAAAAATATAAGATTGAAAATAATATTACAAGCATTAAAGTGTAAGTACTAACTGTAAATATAGGAAAGTATAGGAAATTGATGATTTTAATATTAATATTAGTTGTAAGAAAATTATCTGTGGATAAGCCACTCAGTAAAGAAGAAAAAAACTCTTTAGCCAAGCCAGTTAAAAATCAAGTATTGATTCTAAAACACAAAACAGTGATTCAAATCATATCAATGAACATGTAAACAATTACCTAATACATGCTAGAGGTATGCCCACTTGTCCTATGGCTATAATGTACAATATAAGGCCTAGATTTGGAGTTTGGTGGTAGAAGGGCTGTTAACGCTCCGCGGGTTTTTTTCTGGCCGCACCATAAATTTAACTCTGGTATCGAGAGTTCAAACAAATGCTGCGTTAGGCTCCAAAAAAGGAGCGTAGAGCATTTTTACCGCAAATGCAACTCTCGATACCAGAGTTGCTTACGGACGCGGCCAGCCTCAAAAACGTGCTCGTGCACGATTCTCCCATAGGAAACAATGGGGCTGTTTGAGCTGAAAAAAAACCTAACACCTGCAAAAAAGCAGCGTTCAGCTCCTAACGCAGCCCCATTGTTTCCTATGGGGAAACACTTCCTACGTCTGCACCTAACACCCTAACATGTACCCCGAGTCTAAACACCCCTAACCTTACACTTATTAACCCCTAATCTGCCGCCCCCCCTATCGCTGACCCCTGCATATTTTTTTTAACCCCTAATCTGCCGCTCCGTAAACCGCCGCAACCTACGTTATCCCTATGTACCCCTAATCTGCTGCCCTAACATCGCCGACCCCTATATTATATTTATTAACCCCTAATCTGCCCCCCTCAACGTCACCGACACCTGCCTACACTTATTAACCCCTAATCTGCTGAGCGGACCTGAGCGCTACTATAATAAAGTTATTAACCCCTAATCCGCCTCACTAACCCTATCATAAATAGTATTAACCCCTAATCTGCCCTCCCTAACATCGCCGACACCTACCTTCAATTATTAACCCCTAATCTGACGACCGGAGCTCACCGCTATTCTAATAAATGTATTAACCCCTAAAGCTAAGTCTAACCCTAACACTAACACCCCCCTAACTTAAATATAATTTACATCTAACGAAATAAATTAACTCTTATTAAATAAATTATTCCTATTTAAAGCTAAATACTTACCTGTAAAATAAATCCTAATATAGCTACAATATAAATTATAATTATATTATAGCTATTTTAGGATTAATATTTATTTTACAGGCAACTTTGTAATTATTTTAACCAGGTACAATAGCTATTAAATAGTTAAGAACTATTTAATAGTTACCTAGTTAAAATAATAACAAATTTACCTGTAAAATAAATCCTAACCTAAGATATAATTAAACCTAACACTACCCTATCAATAAATTAATTAAATAAACTACCTACAATTACCTACAATTAACCTAACACTACACTATCAATAAATTAATTAAACACAATTCCTACAAATAAATACAATTAAATAAACTAGCTAAAGTACAAAAAATAAAAAAGAACTAAGTTACAAAAAATAAAAAAATATTTACAAACATAAGAAAAATATTACAACAATTTTAAACTAATTACACCTACTCTAAGCCCCCTAATAAAATAACAAAGCCCCCCAAAATAAAAAATTCCCTACCCTATTCTAAATTAAAAAAGTTAAAAGCTCTTTTACCTTACCAGCCCTGAACAGGGCCCTTTGCGGGGCATGCCCCAAGAATTTCAGCTCTTTTGCCTGTAAAAAAAAACATACAATACCCCCCCCCCCCAACATTACAACCCACCACCCACATACCCCTAATCTAACCCAAACCCCCCTTAAATAAACCTAACACTAAGCCCCTGAAGATCTTCCTACCTTGTCTTCACCATCCAGGTTCACCGATCCGTCCTGAAGAGCTCCTCCGATGTCCTGATCCAAGCCCAAGCGGGGGGCTGAAGAGGTCCATTCCCCGGTCAAAGTCTTCATCCAAGCGGGGCAGAAGAGGATCTTCCATCCGATTGAAGTCATCATCCAGGCGGCATCTTCTATGGTCTTCCATCCGGAGCGAAGCAGCAGGATCCTGAAGACCTCCAGCGCGGAACATCCATCCGGCCCGACGACTGAACGACGAATGACTGTTCCTTTAAGGGACGTCATCCAAGATGGCGTCCCTCGAATTCCGATTGGCTGATAGGATTCTATCAGCCAATCGGAATTAAGGTAGGAATTTTCTGATTGGCTGATGGAATCAGCCAATCAGAATCAAGTTCAATCCGATTGGCTGATCCAATCAGCCAATCAGATTGAGCTCGCATTCTATTGGCTGTTCCGATCAGCCAATAGAATGCGAGCTCAATCTGATTGGCTGATTGGATCAGCCAATCGGATTGAACTTGATTCGGATGGAAGATCCTCTTCTGCCCCGCTTGGATGAAGACTTTGACCGGATCATGGACCTCTTCAGCCCCCCGCTTGGGCTTGGATCAGGACATCGGAGGAGCTCTTCAGGACGGATCGGTGAACCTGGATGGTGAAGACAAGGTAGGAAGATCTTCAGGGGCTTAGTGTTAGGTTTATTTAAGGGGGGTTTGGGTTAGATTAGGGGTATGTGGGTGGTGGGTTGTAATGTTGGGGGGGGGGTATTGTATGTTTTTTTTTACAGGCAAAAGAGCTGAAATTCTTGGGGCATGCCCCGCAAAGGGCCCTGTTCAGGGCTGGTAAGGTAAAAGAGCTTTTAACTTTTTTAATTTAGAATAGGGTAGGGAATTTTTTATTTTGGGGGTCTTTGTTATTTTATTAGGGGGCTTAGAGTAGGTGTAATTAGTTTAAAATTGTTGTAATATTTTTCTTATGTTTGTAAATATTTTTTTATTTTTTGTAACAGTTCTTTTTTATTTTTTGTACTTTAGCTAGTTTATTTAATTGTATTTATTTGTAGGAATTGTGTTTAATTAATTTATTGATAGTGTAGTGTTAGGTTAATTGTAGGTAATTGTAGGTAGTTTATTTAATTAATTTATTGATAGGGTAGTGTTAGGTTTAATTATATCTTAGGTTAGGATTTATTTTACAGGTAAATTTGTTATTATTTTAACTAGGTAACTATTAAATAGTTCTTAACTATTTAATAGCTATTGTACCTGGTTAAAATAATTACAAAGTTGCCTGTAAAATAAATATTAATCCTAAAATAGCTACAATATAATTATAATTTATATTGTAGCTATATTAGGATTTATTTTACAGGTAAGTATTTAGCTTTAAATAGGAATAATTTATTTAATAAGAGTTAATTTATTTCGTTAGATGTAAATTATATTTAAGTTAGGGGGTTGTTAGTGTTAGGGTTAGACTTAGCTTTAGGGGTTAATACATTTATTAGAATAGCGGTGAGGTCCGCTCAGCAGATTAGGGGTTAATAATTGAAGGTAGGTGTCGGCGATGTTAGGGAGGGCAGATTAGGGGTTAATACTATTTATGATAGGGTTAGTGAGGCGGATTAGGGGTTAATAACTTTATTATAGTAGCGCTCAGGTCCGCTCGGCAGATTAGGGGTTAATAAGTGTAGGCAGGTGTCGGTGACGTTGAGGGGGGCAGATTAGGGGTTAATATATATAATATAGGGGTCGGCGATGTAGGGGCAGCAGATTAGGGGTACATAAGGATAACGTAGGTGGCGGCGCTTTGCGGTCGGAAGATTAGGGGTTAATTATTGTAAGTAGCTGGCGGCGACATTGTGGGGGGCAGGTTAGGGGTTAATAAATGTAATACAGGGGTCGGCGGTGTTAGGGGCAGCAGATTAGGGGTACATAAGTATAACGTAGGTGGCGGTCGGCAGATTAGGGGTTAAAAAATTTAAATCGAGTGGCGGCGATGTGGGGGGACCTCGGTTTAGGGGTGCATAGGTAGTTTATGGGTGTTAGTGTACTTTAGGGTACAGTAGGTAAGAGCTTTATAAACCGGCGTTAGCCCAGAAAGCTCTTAATTCCTGCTATTTTCAGGCGGCTGGAGTTTTGTCGTTAGAGCTCTAACGCTCACTTCAGAAACGACTCTAAATACCAGCGTTAGAAAGATCCCATTGAAAAGATAGGATACGCAATTGACGTAAGGGGATCTGCGGTATGGAAAAGTCGCGGCTGAAAAGTGAGCGTTAGACCCTTTAATCACTGACTCCAAATACCAGCGGGCGGCCAAAACCAGCGTTAGGAGCCTCTAACGCTGGTTTTCACGGCTACCGCCGAACTCTAAATCTAGGCCTTTGTGTGTTTATGAGGGCTTACCATGATCTCTGATGAATCGCATGTGCGCATGCGCGAAACATGTCAGATCATTGGAATGCACCTGTAACCGCCATGTCTAACACAGAATAAACTGTTGATTTGCAAGAAGGACCTGGTTTTGTCTCTCTTTTTCATATATATAATTATATATAGAAATAGATATATACAGATATGTATAGGAAAATATATTTATAAATACATAGAACATATTCTGCTATGTACAGAACATTGGAATGTGAAATATTTACAGTAAATACACAGTATAACACTTTATTAAAAATGAATATTGCATAAATATGTTTTTTTTTCATGTTTTCATCTACTTAACTGCAAAGGGTTCCAATGCACTTATTGTGTACTTATGTACTCATGTGTTTATATATGCCTGTAAATACATATATACACACATATAAATAAATACATATGTAACATATATATGTGCAAAAAAGTAGAATGTTTCAGACCAGCATTCTGATCTGAAAACAAGCAGCACTAAAAAGAATGCTCTAGTAGATGGGGAGAATAATCAGCAGCTGTTAAAAAACAAATAAGATAGAAGAGAGTACAACTTACCTCTATACATATATCTTAAAACATGTAGACAAGGGGAAAACAGCGCTTAACAATTCTATACTAAAACATGTAAAAACTGAATGACATGTACACACATACAAAATGCAAATAAGGTATATAATAAAACAAGTCCAATTGGTGACTCAATCTAATGAGGTAAGTTGCGCAACTGTAAGGGGTAATAGGATTCCAATGGGAGAATACCTTGTATGGTGAACAATATCTTCCATCCACCTCTTGGAGTATGTAGTTGCAAACAGTATTATTTTCTGTTCCACTCCTCCCAAGGTAGTATGCATAGATAAGAGAAATAAACCAAAATAGTGTGATATTGCTTTTAATAGATATTAAAAAACATAACATACGGTTTATTAACTCACATGAATACCCTCAAACAATATGAGGTATGGTTAGCATGTGTATAAAGCTCCAAAGTCAGTAAAACCGGATACAAAGGAGTATAAAATCCTGGACATCAACCAGCATACATAAGGACACAAAACCAGCGGAATGCCAGCGTTAAAACAAAAGCGAACAAAAGGTGAGTAGAACCCTAACGCGTTTCAAAGGATTGCTAATTAATTCATCATTATATTGAGTCACCAATTGGACTTGTTTAATTATATACCTCATTTGCACTTTGTATGTGTGTACATGTCATTCAGTTTACTTTTTACATGTTTTAGTATAGAATTGTTAAGCGCTGTTTTCCCCTTGTCTACACACACACACACACACATATATATATATATATATATATATATATACACACACACACATACATCTTTAGACATGTATGTATGCTTATGTTAACGCCCTTTGCCTGCCTTTTTTTCTAACACCTGAGACCTCATATCTTTGAGCTCTTATAACTTTTTCATGCAATATGTTTTTTTTAATAATTTTATAAGATGGTGTTATGAGTGTAACTGTACTTTGTAATTTATTTATTTTTTATTTTTTTTAAAGTAATTTTTTATTGAGGTGATATGACAAGCAAAAATACAATATCTAAAGGAAACATCATGGCAACATGTCCATTTGACATACATCAGAATTTACATAATGGGTCCAAACAAACATGTCCTCACAGCTGTAGAATCGAAATATATCATTGTCTAGCCATGTAAATTACCTCATTTTATCTAAGTACATTCTCAAGAGGACAGATATCACAAATTAAACAACCAACTTAGAATAAGCCTAAATACAATGACCAATGCGTAACATATGCAGGCTTGTACATGTCCTTGAAATAGTCAACAGAACTTATAAAACATACAGTGATTGGGAGAAATGTTAACAGGGCAACTCTAAGACCTCATGCTATGGTACTATATTCTTTACCCTGAACTAGCCCCCTAAAATAAAGGAAGAGGTACAAGTTGTGGAAAGCCCCAATTCAGAATTCTTAGCCACTCTTGGGCCGTAAGTGTTAAAATATAAGCAGGGGATTAAATTTGTGGGTGGTGGTAATAGGGCCACTCCTGGAACCCTTCTAGACTTGCCAAAGAAATGGTATAGGGGCCAATATATAGACAAATAACAAATAAAATATTATTATAGGATATTAAATGCCACAGGCAACCTGTACATTATCATATTTATCTCTTTTTACCATCTTATATAGTGAAGGCCACTTTTGGACCCCAAGTAATGCTGCCTCTGAACTCTGAGGGTTTTAAATTAATCAGGCCCCTATTGATAGTGGAAGGACCTCTAGTGGGCCAGTAACAACATTAAGGGATTACCAACTTGAAGTCTGGAGAAATGCTAAGCTATGTTTTGTTACAATGTTGCATTTGGAGAGGCGGTGTCTGTTCTTACCTTTATAGGGTCCTGCAGCAGTGAATTCAGCCTCTTTCGGTTTCCAGACTTCAAGGAGAAGGTTTTTGAAGTTTTGCTGCAAAGAGTGGAGCATGGAGAGATCCAGAAGGAAATCTGTGCCTCCCAAGCGTTACAGGGAGGTGGTGGAGCTGTCTGCCAGGAAGAAGGGACCTGCAAAGCAAAGACAGGAACCTGAGTCTGATGATTTGGTACCCCCCACACCCCAAAAGTCCCCACCAGCCAGGCGTTTCAATAAGGGGAAGGGAAAGAAAGGGAGTGGGTTGGGGAATGGAGGCCCTAGTTTGCAGGCCCAGGGTGAGGGGGCCCTAGAGGGATCGCCCAATGTGGAGGTTCAGGCCCAGAGGTCAGGGGAGGCAGACAGGGGGAATCTAGGTGGGCCCAGTGGGGGCCACAAGGTACCGCAGGGTATGCAGGGCTCACTGGGACCAGGCATCATTGACCAGTTTGCTGCCTTACCGCCGGAAGCCATGGCGGTGGTCCTGGCCTTAGCGCAGTCCTTATCAGGGAGGGCCGCGGTGGCCCATGCGCAGGGCTCGGGGGCCGTTGTGGTGGCCGGTGGTGAGGTAGGGGGAGTGCGGCCTATTGCAGAGTGCGCAGCGGTTACGGCTCCCTCTGATGGCGGCTCACGCGAGAACTCCTCCTCCGAGATTTCGTCTGAGGAGGAGGAGGAGAGTAGCGGCCGCCATCTTGGGAGCAGGAAGGAGACACCCTCACGCGACCGGAGCTCCACAGGTAACTTGGGGAGACTACCGGTCACGGGAGGGGCAGCAGCAGGGCCCGTGGTGTGTGAGAGGGGGCACTTACCTCGCGCAGCGGAGGTGGCGGGTCCGAGTGGGGCACGGGAGTTGCGTGGCGCAGATGAGGGGATGTCTGACAGGCCAAGGGCTGGTGCGCATGTGCAAGCAGCGGTGAATCCCGATCAGGTGCGAAGGGATCCTGAGGTGATAATGAGATCGGATGTGAGGCCTAGCACTAGCGCACAGACGCAGGCACAATTGAATGTATGTGTTGGGCAGAGGCCCCAGGAGTTTGCGGCGGCAAGTGAGAGGGGCACATATAGAGGACATATGGGGATTTTTGCAAATGAGGCACAAATGGTGGCACGTTTGGATGAAGGTGTGTTGAGGGGCCGAACGGGGCCTATAGAGAGAGATGATAGGCCAATGTATAGGTCAGATCTACCACTCGGTTCTCAAGCCGGGTACGGTCAGCACGGGGGGTGGGCCCATGCGGGGATAACGCATGGTTATCAGCAGTCAAGCCAGGTTGTGACTGGTGAACGTTTGAGACAGGGTAATATGGAGCGTGACAGGCAGTATGATATGGCGCACACGCAAAGAGGAGTGAATGAGGACACAATTAGAAGGGCAGTAGAAGCTGCACTGCGTGGGGTTCAGGAGGCTAGGCCCCTGCCTGGGTTTAGTGATCACGCCCAGGAGGTGGCACGGCAGGAACAGGCTATTAGGAGTGCTGTGGCTAGAGCTTTGGGCATGCAAGAGAGAGAAGGGGGGGAGAGGATGGGTGCTTCTGTTGATGCACCTCCTGTAGACCGGAGTACTCCCCAAGTTGTTTTGTCCCAGCAGGTGCCGGAACAGTCGACAGCAAGAATGGATTCGGGATCGAATAGCGCCCTGGTGGTGGCAGGGCCCAGCAACAGTCAATTGAGTGCAAACACAGCAGGGGCCAGCAGGAGCAGAGACGACAGGAGATGGTGAGTGCAATGCACCTGACAGTATGCACACTGACACAGGGTCTTCCACGAGTGGGTCTGGTTCTGACAGTGGGGAGGATCTAGGCCTAGTGGGAAAGGGGCAGCGCAGAATGTTCAGATGGATAAAGAAGATGGCGTCTGCGCAGGCTAAGGACAGGGCAGGGGTTAAAAGCCAGGCAATGGAGGTTCAAGGGTCACAGGGACCAGGGGGCTCTATGGCTCCGGTGGGCGCGGTGCCCCGTAAGGTAGCAGCGCAGGGGGATACTTACCCCTGTTTAGTACACTCACTTTACGGACATCTAAAGCAGAAGGTCGTAAAGAAGATTCAGGAGGGTAAATACATTAACGTGTTTGACCTCTCCCTTGATGCTTATAGGGCGAAAGAGAGGGCGGCCCTAAGAGGGTGCGTAGGGCGGAGACATACGAGGAATGGCTTAAATGCTTCCGTGTCTTATCCGCTTGCTACGTAGACAGGTGGCCCTTGCAGGGGCACAACCTGTTTAAGTACCAGGAGACGGTGGAGGATATCCACACAAGGTTTAAGGAAGGCGCATGGTGGGAGTACGACATGGCCTTCAGGAGAAAGATGGTAGGTAACCCCTTGCTGCATTTTGGCACTCAGGACATGCACCTGTGGTCAAAACTGGGGCTGGAGGGAGGTTCACCCTCCCCGGTGGCGGCACGCCAGACACAGCAACGCCAGGGGACACGGATCGGTAGACGGGGTAGGGAATGTTGGAAATTCCAAGATAAGCCCGGTGACAGGGGGAGTAACTGCTCCTTTTGTCACATATGCAAATTTTGTGCGGGACCACACCCAGGAGCGGAGTGTGGAAAAAGGAGAGAGCAGGGTCAGATCAAACCGGCTCCTAAGCCTGGAGTTACGGTCAAGGGCCCCAACCCTGCTTAGGTTGTCGGCCATGATGATATGGCTGGCTAACTACCCTGACCGGGAGGCGGCAAAATTGCTCAGGTCAGGGCTGAAAGGGGGGTTTCACATCCCAATTACTGGGATGGTTAGGGGTTCGGCGGTGCACAGGAACCTCAAAACAGCCTACGAATTCCCGCATGTAGTGAGGGAAAAATTGGCTAAGGAAGTCGCATTGGGCAGGGTCTCTGGCCCATTCGCGGATTGCCCATTGGGAGATCTGGTGATCTCGCCATTTGGGGTCGTACCAAAAAAGGAGGAAGGGAAGTTCAGGTTGATACACCACCTGTCCTTTCCTAAGGGGAGTTCGGTCAATGACGCAATCGACCCCTGTTAAGTTTGGTACATTATCAATCGTTTGATAAGGCGCTGGACGTTGTTCGGGCATGCGGTTCAGGCGCGCTCTTAGCGAAACTGGACATCGAGTCAGCATTTCGACTGCTGCCCTTGCATCCCTCGGCCTTCAGACTGATGGGCATGAAGTTTGAGGGTGCATATTATGTGGATCGTTGCTTGCCGATGGGGTGCTCCCTGTCTTGCTCGCTGTTCGAATGCTTCAGCTCTTTCCTCCATTGGGTGGTATACAAGGCTTCAGGGGGGGGAGCATTGGCCCACTACCTTGATGATTTCTTATTGGTAGGGAGAGCAGGTTCGACAGAGTGTGAACAGCTCATGGGCGTTATGCAGGATATGATGAAGCGTTTTGGCGTCCCGCTTGCGGACGATAAAACACAGGGCCCGTGCACGTGTCTCACTTTCTTGGGAATTGAAATGGACACGGTGCTGGAGATATGCAGGTTACCAAAGGTGACGCGTATGCGGTCGGCGGTACGGGCAGCATGCAGTAGGGACAAGGTCACCGTCAGGGATGTCCAGTCCTTGCTGGGTTTACTGAATTTTGCGGGGAGAGTTATACCTATGGGACGGATTTTTAACCGTCGGTTGGAGGGCCTGTTGAAGGGCCCTACTGGCCACAACAAATGGGTACTCGTCACATCTGAGGTGAAGGAAGACCTGGCGGTCTGGGATCATTTCCTTCAGATTTTTAAAGGGGGGTGCTTATGGAGACAGCCGTCGGTACCGAACCGTTTGCTGAACCTGTTCACGGACGCAGCGGGCGGCTTTGGTTATGGGGCATATTTGGATGGGGAATGGAGCGCAGCTCCGTGGCCTCGGGAGTGGGTGGCGTCAGGTTACATAAAAAACCTGACTTTGTTAGAGCTATTCCCCATCGTTGTGGCTATTGAAATCTGGGGAGAGAAGTTAGCCAATAGGTCGGTGGTGTTCTGGACAGACAACATGAGTGTGGTGTACGCCATTAACAGGTTGTCCGCGTCATCACCAGCAGTCGTGTGCTATCTGAGGCACTTGGTGTTGCGCTGCTTGCAGCGTAACATTCACTTCACCGCCAAACACGTCCCGGGAGTGCATAACGTTATCGCTGATGCACTCTCTCGATTTAAATGGGGGCAGTTTAGGGAAGCAGCTCCCATGGCGGCGGTTGAGGGTCTAACGTGCCCAATTTTTCTTTGGCAGTTATTGAAGATTGGGCAAGCATCTTACCGTTAGTTAAGGCATCTTTGGCGCCCAGGACATGGTCGGCATACAGGAGCCACTGGAGCAGCTGGGAAGCTTTCTGTCTACAAAAGGGCGTGCAGGTACAAAGGGCTACTAGGGTGCAGATTTTAGACTGGTTGGCGCAGCTGAGGCGTGACGGGGTCAGTAGGGCCGGTGCGGCAGGGAGATTGTCGGCTGTCGCATTTTTTAACAAAGCTCTGGGTCACGCTGACCACTCTGGAGCCTTTCTGGTTAGGAAGGTGTTGAAAGGGTGGGGAAGGGTGGCTCCCCGGCCGAAGGACCGAAGGGAGCCCATAACACAGGACAGGCTGAGGCTGTTAGCCTTGAGCGTGGCTTTGGTGTGTAAATCTGAATATGAGTGCCTGTTGTTTAGAAAAAATAAGTCCAGAAAGCTCCCATAAGAAAGTAAATAAAAGTCCAAATTTTATTTCATTAAATTTAAATCCAAGAGTTAAAAGCAAAATAGAGGTAACATCAAGGATAGGTGGAGAGACAAATTCGTCTTACATGTTTCGGCCAAATGCAGCCGTAATCATAGACATAAATTCACACAGGTGTCACCCTTATTTACAGAGGTAAAATGTTCCTTATTGGTTAAAACATAACACACCCTTCCCCTTTTCCTCCCTTGCAAGAGAACAAATTAACCATTTAAGTACCACAGACATGTTTCCATTAAATAAATGTAAAGTGAATTAGGATTTAGCTTAAACCAAATTTAAATATATACATCAAACAAACAAATCAATGGATTACAGTTCTTAGGACAGAAAAACATCAGAGCACAAAATTCTTAATTACTCAAATAAATATAGCAATAGATTACATATATAGTGTCAAACAAACAAAGGTGCAGCTCAATTTTACTGCCTTTACATATTTCCTTTTACTAATGATTTTGACTACTAGTAAGATATATCACACTCATAGGGTAACTAAAATTCTTTTAGCTCTTGAATTAAAATATATATATCTGTTTATTTGATTAAATACGTTCAACTTGATTTTTGTCTTCCATACATGGCTTATGCTTGGTCATTCATAAAAGAATTAATTTACAAACAGTAAATAATCACACTATCAACAGTTGGGAGCTAGCGCAATAACACCTATTCCCAAAAGTTAATAATGTCATTTTCGGAGTTAAACCCATAAGGAGTTAAAGTGCACATCTTATTAATCCAATAGACTTCTTGTCTAGCAAGAATTGACCATTTATCCCCCCCCCTCGGGGGTCTGCTTATGGATTCTATTGCATTCCATTCAAAGGTGCGCACATCACCCCCATGTACAAAAATGAAGTGTCTGGCCAGTTCTGAGCATTCAATTTTGTTTTTAATGTATCCCAAATGTTCTCGTATCCTAGTACGGACGTCACGGCTAGTCATACCTATATACTGTAATTTATGGCATGTACATCCTATCAAGTAAACCACAAAGGTGGTAGAGCAATTAACACATCCCTTGGTATTAAAGTTCTCATTGGTAACATAGGAAGTAAAGCTAGATCCTACTTTAATGACATCACAAGCTTTACAATTCTTCCCACATCTGTAGGTACCATTATGCCTTAACCAAGAGCTCTGATTTTGGGGGCCCCGAAGTTCACTAGGGGAAACCATGTTTCCCAAGGATAAATTTCTCCTATACACAAACCTGCAACCATCACTAACAACATCTTTCAGAAGATCATCTCCATATAAGATGGGTAGATACTTTTTAATGATGTTGCAGATCTGATAGTATTGCATGGAATATTTAGTAATGAACAATGGTTTATTGTCATTTTGATTTTTGGACTGTACATTAGAACCTCTATACTTTAGGAGACTGGCTCTATCGATTTTGATAGTATCCTCCATGGCATTTTTAATGACCTGAGCAGAATAACCTCTATTCTCAAGTCTTTTACTTAATGCCTGGGACTCAGAATAAAAAGTAACATCGTTTGAGCTAATTCTCCTAGTTCTTAGGAACTGGCCCTTAGCGATCCCCCTAAACACATGTCTTGGATGTGAGCTTGAGGAATGCAATATAGAGTTACCTGCAATGGGTTTGCGATAGACATTAGTTTCTATCTTCTTAGTGCACTTATTGAAACTCAATTCCACATCCAAGAAGTGTATAGTGTCAGGCCGCCACTCATAGGTAAATTGGATATCGGGAATACAAGAATTGAGATATCCTACAAAATCTCTGGCTTCCAGTTCAGAAAAGGTACCAATGAAAATCAGATCATCAATAAATCTCTTGTAGTACAATATCCTCGCTGAGTAGGGGTTCACATGTCCCAGCAAGTACTTATATTCCATCCAGCCCATAAATAAGTTCGCGTATGAGGGGGCGAATTTCGCCCCCATGGCTGTGCCTTTTAGCTGGACATAGTGGACCCCCTCAAAGCGAAAATAATTGTGCTCAAGAAGAAATTTAGTAGCCAGAACAATAAACTCCTTAGTTTCATTAGAATATTCGGTTAACAAATCTAGAAAAAACTTCAAAGCTTCTAGACCCAATGAATGTGGTATTGACGTATACAGCGCTGTGACATCAACTGTCAGCCATGTCATACCTTCCACCACCTGCACAGTATCCACAAGGTTGAGTATGTGGGTAGTATCTCTTAAAAAGCTGGGAAGTGACATAACCAGCGGCTGCAGAATACAATCTATCCACTCTGATAGATGTTCAAACAATGACCCAATTCCAGCAACAATTGGTCGTCCCTTAACTTGCTCCAAACTCTTGTGGATCTTGGGCAGGTGGTGGAATATAGGTACCACAGGATCAGAGACAAACAAAAACTCAAAGGTACTTTGATCAATAATGCCCAGATACAAAGCATCATCAAGAATAGATTTCAATCTATTCTGATACAATCTAGTGGGATTACTTCTGAGTGCTTTATATGAAGTGACATCACTCAACTGGCGTATAGCTTCATTCACATACATGTCCCTGTCCATTACCACAATATTGCCGCCCTTATCGGCCTGTTTGACCACTATTGACAAGTTATTTTGTAGAGATACAATCGCCTCTCTCTCTTGTCTACTTAGATTTGAGTGATCCACAGATGTGGTTTTGTCTAGGGCATGTAATTCTTCAGTTACTCGTTTGTGAAAGCTCTCCAAAGCTCTCCCCCTAGATTGCACAGGATAGAATTTAGACTTATTTTTAAACCTGGGGGTTAGTGTGTATGCCAAATCAGGATCATTGAATTGTTCTTTTTCTAGAGATTGTAAAGTTGTCAGATCACACATCTCTTTAAAATTCAAAAGTGAAAGTTTAGTGTCAACCTGTTCAAAATTTTGGGCTTCCTCTCTAGGTGCTCCCTCATTAGTAAAGTGTCTACGTAAGGTTAAATTGCGCACAAATTTATTTAAGTCTAGGATAGTTTGGAAAATATCAAATTTTTTTGTTGGACAAAACCCCAGACCAAAATTTAACACTTTAATTTCAATTGCACTTAGATTGTAGTGAGAGATATTGATAACCAAGTCATTTTTTATTTCTTGGTTGCACCTCTGAGGGTATATCTGTTTGCCCCTCTGATCTTGTTGGCTACTCCTGTTCCCCCTCCTCCCTTTGTTTTTAGAGCTGACCGAAAAACCTGGTTGTTAGATTTAGTTACATTAATTGTGTCATTTCCTACAGATACTGATGAACCACTTGCTACATTATTCGCTATACTAGTACTCCTAGGAATCGCTCCTGAGTATACAGTTTGTTCATTTCCAATATGTAAGCCATTAATGTGGTCATTGCTACACGCAGATTTAGCTTGGTTATACTGAATTAGTGGTTCTTGTGCAGATGTATTATTAGCTGTTGCATTCTGGCCTACATTAGTTTGAATATTATCATCATTCCTAGTAATCAATACATTCTCATTTTCAGAATTAGAACCCTCATCGTAGGAGGTGGAGAAGTTAGAGAGGGAATCATCATCTGTACTTTCATGATCATTTTTAAAAGTCACCCTTCTTCCTTTATTCTTCCTTCTCCTCCTCCTACGATTACTCTCAGTGGTATTAGAAATCATATTTTTACCATCCCCATCTTCATTATCATGAATAAACCAAGAAGACCTGCGTCTATGTAGTTTTTGCCACAAAAAGACTTGACCAGTAGAGTAGTCTTTCTGATCTCTAAGAAATTTTACATGTTTGGTTTGTATGATATCTTTCTTAAGGGTTTCAATAGCATCTTGTAACATCTTATCAAATTCACCGTAACCTTCATTTAGCTGGTGCTTATTAAGTTCAACCTGTAACGAAATAATATCATTTCTAATAGCATACAGTTGTTCAGTTTTATATTTTATAAGCATTAGCATGAGGCGTATGGAGCATTCAGATAGGATGCTGTTCCACTCTTTTATAAATTCAGAATCAGATACTTCGAATGTGGGGAACTTCTTTACCCTTAGTCCACGAGGGATCATATTTTGAGACACATATTTATTCATTATCCAGGTATCCAATTTAAGTCTTAATTCTTTAGTACGTAATTGCTCCATATTAAAAAATAAGTCACTAAGTTTAGTATTTGCAATGTCCAATGTAAAAAAATCCTCCAATTCCAGACCTGCTAAATCCAAATCATTTACTTCTGCAAGCGAAAAATAGTTCATTTGTTCCCTTGGTACCTCCATAGCTATTCAAGATATACTGGTATAATTCAGTTAAAGTTCAATCAGCCTAAGCACAGTTCAAAATCCGTACTGGAGTAAGGAGAAAAGTTCCATAGAAAAGAAGTACAAATGTACAAAAGGTCTCCAGAAAACAGAGATTGGTGCCGGTTATAAGAAACAATATTGTATGCATATAAACTAGCCCTGGGGAGTAAAACAACTTATATTGTGGAGGGTATCGTAGCGACAGAAAACACACTGTATCTTTGTGCTGACAAACAGCGGAGTTCGTTACTTACAGGAATGTAGGCATACCCGCTCGACGGGGGACCAATAGCAATCAACCGGTTCTGTTCCAGGTAGTAATAGCCAGGTTACTCCTTGACCGGTAAACTGATTCAGCGTTTAGTGCCTTCTCCCTCCTCGAGACTACACGACCCGGCGTGCCGGCACTCACTGATGACGTAATCCAATGTCAGGTGTAAACAGCGATCCCAGCTACATTACCATCCTCCTCACAATACTACTCCCAGGGCGCATACAATAACTCACGGCTGCAGGGCACTGTTTAGACAGAAGGGCTCCTTACCCTTCTAAATAAATAGAAAAAATAAGTCCAGAAAGCTCCCATAAGAAAGTAAATAAAAGTCCAAATTTTATTTCATTAAATTTAAATCCAAGAGTTAAAAGCAAAATAGAGGTAACATCAAGGATAGGTGGAGAGACAAATTCGTCTTACATGTTTCGGCCAAATGCAGCCGTAATCATAGACATAAATTCACACAGGTGTCACCCTTATTTACAGAGGTAAAATGTTCCTTATTGGTTAAAACATAACACACCCTTCCCCTTTTCCTCCCTTGCAAGAGAACAAATTAACCATTTAAGTACCACAGACATGTTTCCATTAAATAAATGTAAAGTGAATTAGGATTTAGCTTAAACCAAATTTAAATATATACATCAAACAAACAAATCAATGGATTACAGTTCTTAGGACAGAAAAACATCAGAGCACAAAATTCTTAATTACTCAAATAAATATAGCAATAGATTACATATATAGTGTCAAACAAACAAAGGTGCAGCTCAATTTTACTGCCTTTACATATTTCCTTTTACTAATGATTTTGACTACTAGTAAGATATATCACACTCATAGGGTAACTAAAATTCTTTTAGCTCTTGAATTAAAATATATATATCTGTTTATTTGATTAAATACGTTCAACTTGATTTTTGTCTTCCATACATGGCTTATGCTTGGTCATTCATAAAAGAATTAATTTACAAACAGTAAATAATCACACTATCAACAGTTGGGAGCTAGCGCAATAACACCTATTCCCAAAAGTTAATAATGTCATTTTCGGAGTTAAACCCATAAGGAGTTAAAGTGCACATCTTATTAATCCAATAGACTTCTTGTCTAGCAAGAATTGACCATTTATCCCCCCCCCTCGGGGGTCTGCTTATGGATTCTATTGCATTCCATTCAAAGGTGCGCACATCACCCCCATGTACAAAAATGAAGTGTCTGGCCAGTTCTGAGCATTCAATTTTGTTTTTAATGTATCCCAAATGTTCTCGTATCCTAGTACGGACGTCACGGCTAGTCATACCTATATACTGTAATTTATGGCATGTACATCCTATCAAGTAAACCACAAAGGTGGTAGAGCAATTAACACATCCCTTGGTATTAAAGTTCTCATTGGTAACATAGGAAGTAAAGCTAGATCCTACTTTAATGACATCACAAGCTTTACAATTCTTCCCACATCTGTAGGTACCATTATGCCTTAACCAAGAGCTCTGATTTTGGGGGCCCCGAAGTTCACTAGGGGAAACCATGTTTCCCAAGGATAAATTTCTCCTATACACAAACCTGCAACCATCACTAACAACATCTTTCAGAAGATCATCTCCATATAAGATGGGTAGATACTTTTTAATGATGTTGCAGATCTGATAGTATTGCATGGAATATTTAGTAATGAACAATGGTTTATTGTCATTTTGATTTTTGGACTGTACATTAGAACCTCTATACTTTAGGAGACTGGCTCTATCGATTTTGATAGTATCCTCCATGGCATTTTTAATGACCTGAGCAGAATAACCTCTATTCTCAAGTCTTTTACTTAATGCCTGGGACTCAGAATAAAAAGTAACATCGTTTGAGCTAATTCTCCTAGTTCTTAGGAACTGGCCCTTAGCGATCCCCCTAAACACATGTCTTGGATGTGAGCTTGAGGAATGCAATATAGAGTTACCTGCAATGGGTTTGCGATAGACATTAGTTTCTATCTTCTTAGTGCACTTATTGAAACTCAATTCCACATCCAAGAAGTGTATAGTGTCAGGCCGCCACTCATAGGTAAATTGGATATCGGGAATACAAGAATTGAGATATCCTACAAAATCTCTGGCTTCCAGTTCAGAAAAGGTACCAATGAAAATCAGATCATCAATAAATCTCTTGTAGTACAATATCCTCGCTGAGTAGGGGTTCACATGTCCCAGCAAGTACTTATATTCCATCCAGCCCATAAATAAGTTCGCGTATGAGGGGGCGAATTTCGCCCCCATGGCTGTGCCTTTTAGCTGGACATAGTGGACCCCCTCAAAGCGAAAATAATTGTGCTCAAGAAGAAATTTAGTAGCCAGAACAATAAACTCCTTAGTTTCATTAGAATATTCGGTTAACAAATCTAGAAAAAACTTCAAAGCTTCTAGACCCAATGAATGTGGTATTGACGTATACAGCGCTGTGACATCAACTGTCAGCCATGTCATACCTTCCACCACCTGCACAGTATCCACAAGGTTGAGTATGTGGGTAGTATCTCTTAAAAAGCTGGGAAGTGACATAACCAGCGGCTGCAGAATACAATCTATCCACTCTGATAGATGTTCAAACAATGACCCAATTCCAGCAACAATTGGTCGTCCCTTAACTTGCTCCAAACTCTTGTGGATCTTGGGCAGGTGGTGGAATATAGGTACCACAGGATCAGAGACAAACAAAAACTCAAAGGTACTTTGATCAATAATGCCCAGATACAAAGCATCATCAAGAATAGATTTCAATCTATTCTGATACAATCTAGTGGGATTACTTCTGAGTGCTTTATATGAAGTGACATCACTCAACTGGCGTATAGCTTCATTCACATACATGTCCCTGTCCATTACCACAATATTGCCGCCCTTATCGGCCTGTTTGACCACTATTGACAAGTTATTTTGTAGAGATACAATCGCCTCTCTCTCTTGTCTACTTAGATTTGAGTGATCCACAGATGTGGTTTTGTCTAGGGCATGTAATTCTTCAGTTACTCGTTTGTGAAAGCTCTCCAAAGCTCTCCCCCTAGATTGCACAGGATAGAATTTAGACTTATTTTTAAACCTGGGGGTTAGTGTGTATGCCAAATCAGGATCATTGAATTGTTCTTTTTCTAGAGATTGTAAAGTTGTCAGATCACACATCTCTTTAAAATTCAAAAGTGAAAGTTTAGTGTCAACCTGTTCAAAATTTTGGGCTTCCTCTCTAGGTGCTCCCTCATTAGTAAAGTGTCTACGTAAGGTTAAATTGCGCACAAATTTATTTAAGTCTAGGATAGTTTGGAAAATATCAAATTTTTTTGTTGGACAAAACCCCAGACCAAAATTTAACACTTTAATTTCAATTGCACTTAGATTGTAGTGAGAGATATTGATAACCAAGTCATTTTTTATTTCTTGGTTGCACCTCTGAGGGTATATCTGTTTGCCCCTCTGATCTTGTTGGCTACTCCTGTTCCCCCTCCTCCCTTTGTTTTTATCTGCGTGTAGCAATGACCACATTAATGGCTTACATATTGGAAATGAACAAACTGTATACTCAGGAGCGATTCCTAGGAGTACTAGTATAGCGAATAATGTAGCAAGTGGTTCATCAGTATCTGTAGGAAATGACACAATTAATGTAACTAAATCTAACAACCAGGTTTTTCGGTCAGCTCTAAAAATAAAAACAAAGGGAGGAGGGGGAACAGGAGTAGCCAACAAGATCAGAGGGGCAAACAGATATACCCTCAGAGGTGCAACCAAGAAATAAAAAATGACTTGGTTATCAATATCTCTCACTACAATCTAAGTGCAATTGAAATTAAAGTGTTAAATTTTGGTCTGGGGTTTTGTCCAACAAAAAAATTTGATATTTTCCAAACTATCCTAGACTTAAATAAATTTGTGCGCAATTTAACCTTACGTAGACACTTTACTAATGAGGGAGCACCTAGAGAGGAAGCCCAAAATTTTGAACAGGTTGACACTAAACTTTCACTTTTGAATTTTAAAGAGATGTGTGATCTGACAACTTTACAATCTCTAGAAAAAGAACAATTCAATGATCCTGATTTGGCATACACACTAACCCCCAGGTTTAAAAATAAGTCTAAATTCTATCCTGTGCAATCTAGGGGGAGAGCTTTGGAGAGCTTTCACAAACGAGTAACTGAAGAATTACATGCCCTAGACAAAACCACATCTGTGGATCACTCAAATCTAAGTAGACAAGAGAGAGAGGCGATTGTATCTCTACAAAATAACTTGTCAATAGTGGTCAAACAGGCCGATAAGGGCGGCAATATTGTGGTAATGGACAGGGACATGTATGTGAATGAAGCTATACGCCAGTTGAGTGATGTCACTTCATATAAAGCACTCAGAAGTAATCCCACTAGATTGTATCAGAATAGATTGAAATCTATTCTTGATGATGCTTTGTATCTGGGCATTATTGATCAAAGTACCTTTGAGTTTTTGTTTGTCTCTGATCCTGTGGTACCTATATTCCACCACCTGCCCAAGATCCACAAGAGTTTGGAGCAAGTTAAGGGACGACCAATTGTTGCTGGAATTGGGTCATTGTTTGAACATCTATCAGAGTGGATAGATTGTATTCTGCAGCCACTGGTTATGTCACTTCCCAGCTTTTTAAGAGATACTACCCACATACTCAACCTTGTGGATACTGTGCAGGTGGTGGAAGGTATGACATGGCTGACAGTTGATGTCACAGCGCTGTATACGTCAATACCACATTCATTGGGTCTAGAAGCTTTGAAGTTTTTTCTAGATTTGTTAACCGAATATTCTAATGAAACTAAGGAGTTTATTGTTCTGGCTACTAAATTTCTTCTTGAGCACAATTATTTTCGCTTTGAGGGGGTCCACTATGTCCAGCTAAAAGGCACAGCCATGGGGGCGAAATTCGCCCCCTCATACGCGAACTTATTTATGGGCTGGATGGAATATAAGTACTTGCTGGGACATGTGAACCCCTACTCAGCGAGGATATTGTACTACAAGAGATTTATTGATGATCTGATTTTCATTGGTACCTTTTCTGAACTGGAAGCCAGAGATTTTGTAGGATATCTCAATTCTTGTATTCCCGATATCCAATTTACCTATGAGTGGCGGCCTGACACTATACACTTCTTGGATGTGGAATTGAGTTTCAATAAGTGCACTAAGAAGATAGAAACTAATGTCTATCGCAAACCCATTGCAGGTAACTCTATATTGCATTCCTCAAGCTCACATCCAAGACATGTGTTTAGGGGGATCGCTAAGGGCCAGTTCCTAAGAACTAGGAGAATTAGCTCAAACGATGTTACTTTTTATTCTGAGTCCCAGGCATTAAGTAAAAGACTTGAGAATAGAGGTTATTCTGCTCAGGTCATTAAAAATGCCATGGAGGATACTATCAAAATCGATAGAGCCAGTCTCCTAAAGTATAGAGGTTCTAATGTACAGTCCAAAAATCAAAATGACAATAAACCATTGTTCATTACTAAATATTCCATGCAATACTATCAGATCTGCAACATCATTAAAAAGTATCTACCCATCTTATATGGAGATGATCTTCTGAAAGATGTTGTTAGTGATGGTTGCAGGTTTGTGTATAGGAGAAATTTATCCTTGGGAAACATGGTTTCCCCTAGTGAACTTCGGGGCCCCCAAAATCAGAGCTCTTGGTTAAGGCATAATGGTACCTACAGATGTGGGAAGAATTGTAAAGCTTGTGATGTCATTAAAGTAGGATCTAGCTTTACTTCCTATGTTACCAATGAGAACTTTAATACCAAGGGATGTGTTAATTGCTCTACCACCTTTGTGGTTTACTTGATAGGATGTACATGCCATAAATTACAGTATATAGGTATGACTAGCCGTGACGTCCGTACTAGGATACGAGAACATTTGGGATACATTAAAAACAAAATTGAATGCTCAGAACTGGCCAGACACTTCATTTTTGTACATGGGGGTGATGTGCGCACCTTTGAATGGAATGCAATAGAATCCATAAGCAGACCCCCGAGGGGGGGGGATAAATGGTCAATTCTTGCTAGACAAGAAGTCTATTGGATTAATAAGATGTGCACTTTAACTCCTTATGGGTTTAACTCCGAAAATGACATTATTAACTTTTGGGAATAGGTGTTATTGCGCTAGCTCCCAACTGTTGATAGTGTGATTATTTACTGTTTGTAAATTAATTCTTTTATGAATGACCAAGCATAAGCCATGTATGGAAGACAAAAATCAAGTTGAACGTATTTAATCAAATAAACAGATATATATATTTTAATTCAAGAGCTAAAAGAATTTTAGTTACCCTATGAGTGTGATATATCTTACTAGTAGTCAAAATCATTAGTAAAAGGAAATATGTAAAGGCAGTAAAATTGAGCTGCACCTTTGTTTGTTTGACACTATATATGTAATCTATTGCTATATTTATTTGAGTAATTAAGAATTTTGTGCTCTGATGTTTTTCTGTCCTAAGAACTGTAATCCATTGATTTGTTTGTTTGATGTATATATTTAAATTTGGTTTAAGCTAAATCCTAATTCACTTTACATTTATTTAATGGAAACATGTCTGTGGTACTTAAATGGTTAATTTGTTCTCTTGCAAGGGAGGAAAAGGGGAAGGGTGTGTTATGTTTTAACCAATAAGGAACATTTTACCTCTGTAAATAAGGGTGACACCTGTGTGAATTTATGTCTATGATTACGGCTGCATTTGGCCGAAACATGTAAGACGAATTTGTCTCTCCACCTATCCTTGATGTTACCTCTATTTTGCTTTTAACTCTTGGATTTAAATTTAATGAAATAAAATTTGGACTTTTATTTACTTTCTTATGGGAGCTTTCTGGACTTATTTTTTCTATTTATTTAGAAGGGTAAGGAGCCCTTCTGTCTAAACAGTGCCCTGCAGCCGTGAGTTATTGTATGCGCCCTGGGAGTAGTATTGTGAGGAGGATGGTAATGTAGCTGGGATCGCTGTTTACACCTGACATTGGATTACGTCATCAGTGAGTGCCGGCACGCCGGGTCGTGTAGTCTCGAGGAGGGAGAAGGCACTAAACGCTGAATCAGTTTACCGGTCAAGGAGTAACCTGGCTATTACTACCTGGAACAGAACCGGTTGATTGCTATTGGTCCCCCGTCGAGCGGGTATGCCTACATTCCTGTAAGTAACGAACTCCGCTGTTTGTCAGCACAAAGATACAGTGTGTTTTCTGTCGCTACGATACCCTCCACAATATAAGTTGTTTTACTCCCCAGGGCTAGTTTATATGCATACAATATTGTTTCTTATAACCGGCACCAATCTCTGTTTTCTGGAGACCTTTTGTACATTTGTACTTCTTTTCTATGCCTGTTGTTTAGGGCAGCTTTTGCTGTGGCATTTGCGGGAGCGCTCCGAGTGGGGGAGCTAGTGGCTTCTTCTAAGGTGAAAGGCTCAGGGGGTGTACGGTTGGAGCACGTCCGGGTGACGGACTAGGGCCTTCTATTGTTCGTGCCAAGGTCAAAAACTGACCTAGAAGGCAGAGGAGCGTGGTTGCCACTTACAAAGCAGGATTGTATTGACAGTTGTCCGGTCAGTTGCGTTGAACAATACCTGTCGGCGCGACCGGCGGGAGGTGAGCTGTTTTTCGTACATGAGGACGGGTCAGCATTGTTCGCGTTCCAATTCCGTAGGGTGCTCGCTAAGGCGACTGAGAAAGCGGGGTTGGACCGCAAAAGGATTGCTCCGCATTCATTCAGAAAAGGCGCAGTGACCAGCGCGGCGCAGAAGTGCCTCCCAGCAGCGGAGATTAAACGTCTCGGTAGATGGAAGTCTACACAATATAGGACATACATTAGACCGACAAAGGGGCAAAATTAGTAGCAGTTCTGGGCTGGGAGTCACTGGTGGCTGGGGTTCTTTATTTGGTCAAATTTGGCGGGTTAGTTCATGATGGTGTACTCTGTTTTTAACAGGTGTTGTAAATGAGAAAGCCCCGACAGTTCGCGTGTGGATTGTAGGGCATTCATACGTCCACTGGGCTCACATCAGGGCGCTGCGGTCGCCGGAGGGACAGCAGCTTGGATTCCCAACGTCCAAGGCAAGCTTCCGGTGGTTAGGACGCAGGGGATTGTTGTGGGCTGATTTGCCGGCGCTCTTGCAGGACGCGCACAGAAGGTGGGGGCGGCCTAACATTTTAGTGCTGCACCTCGGGGGGAATGATTTGGGGGCACTGCCCGCATTGGACCTGATTAAAAGAATGTCAGCAGATGTGCATTGGGTGCACACTTGGTTGAAGGAGGTGACTGTGGGGTGGTCGAATGTGGTTGCTAGACTGCATTGGAGACACATTGTCACGCAGAAGGCTGCGTATAACGTGCGCAAAAAGGTGAACAGGGAGATGGGAAGGATGGTCACGGGCTTGGGGGGTTTCGTGATCAGGCACGAAACTATAATGGCCGACAAAAAGGACCTATTTAGGCCTGATGGTGTCCACCTGACGGACGTTGGGCTGGATATCTTTCTAAAGGACATCAGGGGAGCCCTATTGAGGGTTATTGCATAAAGTTCAGAAATATGGTTATGTGATTGCTGTTATTATTGTTATTATTGTTACTGTTATTGTAGTTGTTTAAGTAATAGGTGCCTGTTGGTTTGTTTGGCGGCAAGAGTTCGCCTGGCTCTTGTGGCGGGTGGTCAATGCCCTGGGAAGCGGGCACAAGGAGAGAAGAGTGACGGTCCAAAAAGAAGGGAGGGGTTATGCCCGCCAGGCACCTGTCTGGGGGTCCCCTCCCTCGCGAATGTGGGCCGAAGATCTCTCACCATCACAACTCTCTCTGAGTGCCATTGGGCGTGTCAGCCGGGTGTCACGCTGCAGGTATCGGAAGGGGCCTTGACCATCTGCTAGTAGGGGCTAGGATAGGGAGAAATGCCGCCAATGTTGATTCATTACGAACTTGTTGCCAAGTTTTGATTAGGTTGATTAAGTGCATAAGCATAATTAGAGTAACGCTTAGGCACTAGTTAAAGCGTTTATTTAATAAACGTGGACCGTGACCGGTTCTTTCTCCCAACAATGGTGTGTGTTGTCTTATTTATTTAGACAAGCATTACAGTTTGGAGGACGGAATAGGGGGTTTAGACCTTATGATAGTGGAAGGCCCTCTAGTGGGCCAGTAACAACATTAAGGGATTACCAACTTGAAGTCTGGAAAAATGCTAAGCTATGTTTTGTTACAATGTTGCATTTGGAGAGGCGGTGTCTGTTCTTACCTTTATAGGGTCCTGCAGCAGTGAATTCAGCCTCTTTCGGTTTCCAGACTTCAAGGAGAAGGTTTTCCCGCCCACCCGTCCCATGGAAGAAGCGAATGGCGGCAAAGAAGCGGCTGAGTAGGGTAAGCCGACTCGGCAGGGGTAGGTTTAATTGAGCTAACCTGCAGTAAGACCGAGTCTTTAATATAGCCATCCACCCCTGGCAGTTGGGTTGTACGATTCTGTTGGCAGGGGTCGCCTTACTGGGTTGGTTGGATATGCCTCAGCAGGCGGGTGGTCAATGCCCTGGGGAGCGGGCACAAGGAGAGAAGAGTGACGGTCCAAAAAGAAGGGAGGGGTTATGCCCGCCAGGCGCCTGTCTGGGGGTCCCCTCCCTCGCGAATGTGGGCCGAAGATCTCTCACCATCACAACTCTCTCTGAGTGCCATTGGGCGTGTCAGCCGGGTGTCACGCTGCAGGTATCGGAAGGGGCCTTGACCATCTGCTAGTAGGGGCTAGGATAGGGAGAGATGCCGCCAACGTTGATTCATTACGAACTTGTTGCCAAGTTTTGATTAGGTTGATTAAGTGCATAAGCGTAATTAGAGTAACGCTTAGGCACTAGTTAAAGCGTTTATTTAATAAACGTGGACCGTGACCGGTTCTTTCTCCCAACAATGGTGTGTGTTGTCTTATTTATTTAGATAAGCATTACAGTTTGGAGGACGGAATAGGGGGTTTAGACCTTAAGGACCTGCACACACCTCATTTGTATACCCTCAATATAACGGCAGTTATTCTAGGATGTTAAGCAACACAAGTTGCCCGCGTATCTACTAGTATAGGTCAGTTATGAGCCTCAAATCTCTCTTACCTCTAACCTGAGGGCTTTTAAGTAAAACAGACCTCTCTTAGACCCGTATACCCAATAAGTTTAAATACCAAGTATAATAGTTATAATTCTGTAATATTATAACTTTTCTCCCTGCAGGATTATATTAACCAAACACCTAACATTAACTTTTAGTATCACTTAGCAAGGGAGTCATCATATACAAATCTTCTGGGTATGTCCTCCACTCTTTGAGAGGCAGTAGGAGCTAGGCCTAAATCACTGTATATGGTATATAGCATCTTACAGTCAAATTTTAGATAGAGATTCAGAGCAATATATACATAGAGGTTAATATTTCTAAAACAGGTTTTATCTGCACCCAATGTTATTAGAGGTACTGTATACATCTCATATATAGGTTCAATATATACCCATTGTATGTTGTGATGGGGTTTGTATAAGGGGGGGAGTAAGCACACATTCAACAAAATAGCATACAGATACTATTCTGCACAATATGGGAACCATAGATATTCATTTGCTTTTTATAGAGGGAGCTATATATACATGTTCACACTTCAATATCTATACTTATGTAGTCTGGTTCCCCTAGATATGCAAGTCAAGTGTGATACAACAATCAAAAGGATAGTTACAGTAAAACCGGTATAGGCTGCAGGAGTCCAATAGCATATATTATAACATGGTGGGCCTCATCGTCAAACTTTTACAGATATCATTAAGGTGCCCCAGTCTTAAACTTCAGTCCTAAACTCCAGGGGACATATATTGCAAAAGTCAGTTGCCTTATTGTGTTATATTATAATATGTCAAGCCTGCAAGTCCCGGATTCCTACCATGCTGGGAGCTTCACCCGACACCCACTTTCACGAGGGCAATACGGCAGTGAGTACCCTCTGGAGCCCGGGCAGCTATTTGTAGAGCCAAGTTCATACCTGAATTTTTGTTAACCTTGATCGGCAGGAAGATCGCGGCAGAGTCAGCCCTTCTTCTCAGGACACCCCGCTGCTCCCGCCAGTGTGATCTCACACCAATGTCCTCTTCAGTAAGTGCCATAGTGGCGGCCTGAATGCGCACAGAGCTCTCCATGTCTGTGTAAACGCCATCTGGCAGCACAGCTATATTTCCTGCGGCTCTCAGCCCATATTCCTGGGCGGTGTGGAAGCGCAGTGATTTTCTCTGAGAAGGGACATCCTGAGCTACGTTTGCCCCAACATCCAGCGTAGTGTCCCCGGGTCTAGCTACTAATGAGCTCATACATGCTTGCCTCGCCCGCTGGATGTACGGAGGTTCAAAACGCTGGGGCATCTGCAGGTCGCCATGTTGTAGGGAGCATTCCTTCCTCTCAGTCGTATATGACTCATCCTCTTCCACAGCCTTTTGGGCTCCCGCGAGAGCCAGTATATCCATACCCGCCTCATTCCGCTCTGTAATGGAACTTTCTTCAAGATATGATGCTGTTTCCCTAAGGTGGGCGGACTCCATGCAGGCCAAAAACCGGTCAAATCTGTCACACATTGCATTTTCAAAGGAAATCATTAGCTCCTGTAGGGACACGTAGAAATCCCCCATGTTCAATATTAAAGTTGGACAGAGGATGTCTATATTCTCTGTTAACCCGGTTTACCGGGGGGTGCTGAGCTCTCTCTCCGTAGAGGCCACCAGTGAGTCTCAGCGGTCCAGTTTAGGAACTCCTGTTGCTGTACTAACACACTTCTTTATAGGGTTCCAGTCAGCAAAGTGTCCCCTATGTTTTAACATGTAAATTCCTGCTGGATGTCTTTTTTAAGTCCAGATTACAGGTGGATTGCAATACTGGGTTACAGAGCTCCTAATTTAGCGGCCATCTTGGACCATAGCCCGGACACACCCCCCTGTAATTTATTTTTTGATGTGTTTTGTGACTCTTTTTTGTTTTGTGAAATGTGCATGGGAGGGGGAGAGAAAAGGGGTATGTGCATGGGAGGGGGGAGTAAGAAGGAGAATGGGCATGGGAGAGGGTGAATGTTTATGTGTATACATGTGTTTATAATCCATGTGCATAAGTGTGCAAGTGTATATATGAGTGTGTACATGTGTGTTTATATGAGTACATGTGTATCTGTGTAGGAGTGTCTAAGTGTATATCTAAGTGTGTATCTGTGTGTGAGTGTGTAAGTGTATATATAAGTGTGTCTCTGTTTGTGTGTAAGTGTGTACATGTGTGTGTATATGAGTACATGTGTATCTGTGCGTGTGTGCATGTGTAAGTGCATATATATGAGTGTGTACATGTGTTTGTTTCTGAGTACATGTGTATCTGTGCGAGCGTGTGTAAGTATATATATATATATATATATATATATATATATATATATATATATATATATATATATATGGGTGTACATGTGTATCTGTGCCTGAGTGTACGCACTCAGTGGGTGCACACCCTATTGCAGTATGCTGCACACGATTATGGAGTTTGCACTTCCATTTTTACCAAGGACTGAAAAGCCCAGACTTTTCATAATTAAATGAAGGAACATGGGAGAAAATAAACAATTAAACTATATTACAAGGTTGTTTTATTACACATAACAAAACATAATTTATGTAAGAACTTACCTGATAAATTAATTTCTTTCATATTGGCAAGAGTCCATGAGCTAGTGATGTATGGGATATACAATCCTACCAGGAGGGGCAAAGTTTCCCAAACCTCAAAATGCCTATAAATACACCCCTCACCACACCCACAATTCAGTTTAACGAATAGCCAAGTAGTGGGGTGATAAAGAAAGCAGTAAAAAGCATCAACAAAGGAATTTGGAATTAATTGTGCTTTATACAAAAAATCATAAACACTATAAAAAGGGTGGATCTCATGGACTCTTGCCAATATGAAAGAAATGAATATATCAGGTAAGTTCTTACATAAATTATGTTTTCTTTCATGTAATTGGCAAGAGTCCATGAGCTAGTGACGTATGGGATAGTAATACCCAAGATGTGGAACTCCACAGAAGAGTCACTAGAGAGGGAGGGATAAAATAAGAACAGCCACTTTTCGCTGAAAAAAATAAATCCACAACCCAAAATATAAGTTTTTATTCTCATAATGAAAAGAAAAAAACTCAAACATAAGCAGATGAATCAAACTGAAACGGCTGCCTGAAGAACTTTTCTACCAAACATTGCTTCTGAGGAAGCAAATACATCAAAACGGTAGAATTTAGTAAATATATGCAAAGAAGACCAAGTTGATGCTTTGCAAATCTGATAAACTGAAGCGTCATTCTTAAAAGCCCAAAAAGTGGAGACTGATCTAGTAGAATGAGCTGTAATTCTTTGAGGTCCTGACCCGACTCCAAATAAGTCTGATGAATCAAAAGCTTTAACCATGATGCCAAGGAAATGGCAGAAGCCTTCTAACCTTTCCTAGAACCAGAAAAGATAACAAATAGACTAGAAGTCTTCCTGAAATCTTTAGTAGCTTCAACATAATATTTCAAAGCTCTTACCACATATAAAGAATGCAAGAATCTCTCCAAAGAATTCTTCGGATTAGGACACAAAGAAGGGACAACAAATTCTCGATTAATGTTGTTAGAATTCACAACCTTAGGTAGAAATTTAAATGAAGTCCATAAAATTGCCTTATCCTGATGAAAAATCAGAAAAGGAGATTCACAAGAAAGAGCAGATAATTCTGAAACTCTTCTCGCAGAAGAGATGGCCGAACGGAACAAAACTTTCCAAGAAAGTAGTTTAATGTCCAAAGAATGCATAGGATTAAACGGAGGAGCCTGTAAAGCCTTCAAAACCAAAATAAGACTCCAAGGAGGAGAGATTGATTTAATGACCGGCTTAATATGGACCAAAGCCTGTACAAAACAGTGAATATCAGGAAGTTTAGCAATCTTTCTGTGAAATAAAACATAAAGAGCAGAGATTTGTCCCTTCAAGGAACTTGCAAACAAACCTTTATCCAAACCATCCTGAAGAAACTGTAAAATTCATGAGAATTTATGAGAAGAACACCATGAAATATAAGTCTTCCAAACTCGATAATAAATCTTCCTAGAAACAGATTTACGAGCCTGTAACATAGTATTAATTACTGAGTCAGAGAAACCTCTATGACTAAGCACTAGGCGTTCAATTTCCATACCTTCAAATTTAATGACTTGAGATCCTGATGAAAAAAACGGACCTTGAGACAAAAGGTCTGGCCTTAATGGAAGTGGCCAAGGTTGGCAACTGGACATTTGGACAAGATCCGCATACCAGAACCTATGAGGCCATGCTGAAGCTACCAGCAACACAAACAATTGTTCCATGATAATCTTGGAAATCACTCTTGGAAGAAGAACCAGAAAATGGAAGATATAAGCAGGTTGGTAACACCAAGGAACTGCTAACGCATCCACCGCTTCCGCCTGAGGATCCCTGGACCTGGACAGGTACCTGGGTAGTTTCTTGTTTAGATGGGAAGCCATCAGATCCATTTCTGGAAGACCCCACATCTGAACAATCTGAGAAAACACATCTGAATGGAGCAACCACTCCCCCAGATGTAAAGTCTGACGGCTGAGATAATCTGCTTCCCAATCGTCTATACCTGGGATATGAACCGCAGAAATTAGACAAGAGCTGGATTCCTCCCAAGCAAGTATCTGAGATACTTCTTTCATAGCTTGGGGACTGTGAGTCCCACCCTGATGATTGACATATGCCACAGTTGTGATATTGTCTGAAAACAAATGAATGGTTCTCTCTTCAACAGAGGCCAAACCTGAAGAGCCCTGAAAATAGCACAGAGTTCTAAAATATTGATTGGTAACCTCGCCTCTTGAGATTTCCAAACCCCTTGTGCTGTCAGAGATCCCCAGACAGCTACCCAACCTGAAAGACTTGCATCTGTTGTAATCACAGTCCAGGTTGGACGAACAAAAGAGGCCCCTTGAACTATATACCAAGATATCATCCAAATAAGGAAACACTGCAATACCCTGTTATCTGATTACATAGAGTAGGGCACAGAGAACCTTTGAAAAGATTCTTGGAGTTGTCGGTAGGCCAAATGGAAGAGCGTCAAATTGGTAATGCTTGTCTAGAAAAGAGAATCTCAGAAACTGATAGTGATCTGGATGAATCGGATTATGAAGATATGCATTCTGTAAGTCTATTGTGGACATATAATGCCCTTGCTGAACAAAAGGCAGAATAGTCCTTATAGTCACCATTTTGAAAGTTGTCACTCTTACATAACAATTCAAAATTTTCAGATCCAGAACTGGCCTGAATGAATTTTCCTTCTTTGGGACAATGAATAGATTTGAATAAAACCCAGACCCTGTTCCTGAAACGGAACTGGTATGATTACCCCTGAAAACTCCAGGTCTGAAACATGCTACAGAAAAGCCTGAGTCTTCACTGGATTTGCTGGGATGTGCGAGAGAAAAATCTTCTCACAGGAGGTCTTACTCTGAATCCTATTCGGTACCCTTGAGAGACAATACTCTGAATCCATTGATTTTGGACACAATCTACC